>NC_041390.1:173723680-173926516 GCF_002162155.2 Triticum dicoccoides | reverse complement strand
CCCGCCAATTGCGCCAAGGCCGCCCCGAATCGGTACCCATTCTTCATCGACTACTTTTCCTCCGGCCTCTGCCCCCCTTTCTCTGATTTCTTCAACGACATCATGCACACCTATGGCTTCCACCTTCTAGATTTCACTCCAAATGTCATGGCGTGCATGGCTCTTTTTGCCTATCTCTATGAGGGCTTCACCGGAGTGCTTCCCAGCACGGCGCTCTTCCACCACTACTTTTATCCTCGGATCCAGAAGGGAGGCGCATGTTCGGTTTTGTCACTTGGATCCCAAGGCCCCTTGAGAAAGGGACATATCCGGAGGGTGCTCAAAAGGAGAGGTGGGAGGAGTGGCGGAGCCGGTGTTGCTGGATTGAGGAGAAGGACCCCCAGGAATTTTTCCATGTTCACCAGACGCCGCCAGTTCGCAGAGATGACTGGGGCAACATTGATGCCCAGGACGGGAGGCTCACGGTCGCCACCACCAGGATCCACCGCCTTGCCGCTATCGGGCTCACCTTGGAGATGATTGGGGCGGATTTCATCCGCTGCCGAATCGCTCCACTGCACAACAAGGGGAGGCTGGCATGGCTTTTTAGCAATGCGTCTGATATCATGAGACTTCGCCCCGGCCCGAACCATAACTTCACGGTGATGGGCACGCCCATTTCTGCCAGCGACTGTTCTAGCTCGACGTGTGTCGCGACAGCAGGGCCGAGAGGGCCGGCAAGGTCGTGAAGGCTGGCAAGGTCGCCAAGGGGCCCTTGTTCGGGTTGCCGGTGGGGGTGGTCCTACCGAGCAACAACTCTCGCCAAACCGACATCATCTCCATGATGCCAGACTTAAACGCGCGCGGCCTTGACCCGAATTGGGCCGAGCCGGAGGAGGATCAGGTGCAGGAGTTCTTCGACACCTTGGTGGAGAAGTACGTCCACGAGGAGCCGCGGCTTATCCTGGACACCACCCAGGCAGAGCTGGACTACATCGCCGCCAGGGCGGCGGAGGCGGAGCTCGCCAAGGAGGCCGGCAGCGCTGGCGGCATGGAGGACGAGGCCGCGACGGCCGCGGAGGAGAAGGAGCTCTCCCAGTGGGCGGAATCCGCTGGGGAGGCCAGCAGCACCAGCACCAGTGCCCCTCTCATCGAAGATGACGTTGATGAGCCGTCCGAGGAGGAGGCCGAGGCTGTCGAGCCCCCAGCCATGGGGAGAGGGCGTGTCGTGCGGCGGGCCGTCTCTGGAGAGCCGGTCCGCCCCTGTAGGACCGAACAACTGCAACAACCTTCGGAGGCGTCCATGCCTTAGACGAGGGCCGCGGCGGCGGGGAAGGCGGTGATGGTTGCGGTGGTGAAGAAGAGAGCGGCTGCCCCTTCTCCGTCCAAGTGTCCCCGACCCCACCTGCTTCCCCTCCCCCGCAGGTGACAACATGGAGGTCTTCTTCGACCTCTGGTCTCTTAACCTGAGGAGGAAGAGGAAGGCTGCGGAAGAAGAGGTGGAGGATGAGTAAGTGTCTCGTCTTTTGTCATGTCCGTCCCCTCGGACCATGCCACTTTCCTTGACTTGTCTTCATCTTCGCAGTGATAGGGAGATGCTGGCCTAGAGGGTGGCGAAGAGGGCCAAGGCCTCGATGGGTGGCCAGCCCCTGGCAGGCACCTCGAGTACGCCGCTGGTGGTGGTGGAGAGCAGCCCCCGGCGCAGCCCCCAGAGTGTGTTCGTCACTCGCTCCCCACTGACGTGTGCTGGGGCACGATTTCTTGGTGCTGACCTTGTTGTGGTTGCAGGAGGAGAATGGCAGCAGGGGGAGCCACTGAGAGCCACACTCAACACGTCGCCCCCGTCGACCACGCCAGCCCAAGGGGGGTCCCCGACAAAGGCGCCAAGCACCGAGCCCATGCGCACGGAGGAGGAGGAGGAGGCCCCGGGTACCGGTGGCTCCGTCCCGGCACCGAATGTCGGTGGGGAGGGGGCCACTTTGTCCCAGCTTAGCATAGGTGAGTCGTTTGCCTCCCGTTCCCGCTTGTTTTTCTTCTTTCAAATTTTGATCTTGGCTTCGCCTCATCCTCCTTCTCGTTACCCAGATCCTTCCTCGGCGGACCAGGAGGACGTGGACACCGTCAGCGGATATGTCGCCAGAGAGGCCGTAGCCGAGGCCGACGAGATCACCACTGAGGAGGCCGCCAAGGATGTTGCTGAGGACGCCCCTGAGAGGCCCGCCGGGGAGCCCGGCGAGGCCGCTGCCAAGGAGACCGGTAAGGGGCTTGCCAGGGAGGCCAGCAAGGCCGCTGCTGAGGAGGAGGTGGGCGACGACTAGCCTTCCTCCTCCGCCGCTTCTGGCTCGGGAAAATATCTGAAGGTGGGCGATGACTTGTTTGTCCACCTCCCATGAACGGCGAGCACCAGGGGTGCCCGCCGAGGGGGAGGTGTTCGACGACGAGGTGCGTGGCGCCGCCGGGCTTGAGGTCGTCGACGGACCGAGCATCGGCGGTTCCCAGGAAGAGCGGCTCCTCTAGAGCATGAGCACCAGCTTCCACAAGCTTCAGGCACTTCATCGTGCCCGCCTGGACAAGGCCAAGTCCAGGTTGGCAGCGGTGGACAAGGCGGAGGCGGACCTCGAAGGGCGCGTCGCCGAGGCGCAGGCTTGGTTCCGCCAGGCCTGTGAGGAATTCAAGGCCGCCTAGGACCAGTTGGCCGAGCATAGGCTGGAGGTTGTCATGAAGCAGGCCTACATCGAGAAGGCCCAGGAGACGGCGAGTCGACATGCCGCCAAGGAGGAGGCCGCTCGGCTCCAGCACCAGGACGAGCTGAACTCCCAGGAGGAGGACCTTGCCGCTTGCGAGGAGAAGCTCGCCGTGACACTCCGTGACAAGGACGAGGAGGTCCAGGAGCTCGTCATGCAGCGGACCCGGGAACTGGAGGAGAGGCACGAGGAGGGCCTCAATGCTTAGGCCCAGGCCCATGCCGGTAAGGTGGACGAGCTGGAGGCAGAGCGTGATGGGCTGAAGAGGCAGGTCCAGGAGCTAACGGGGTAGAGGGACGCGGCCAAGGGTGCTTTGGCTCACGCATAGGCCGTAGTCCTCGAGAAGGCTGCGCTACTCTCCATGGCCAACGAGTCCATCAAGGACATGAACCTGAAGCTGGAGGGCCTTGAAGGGACACTCTCGGAGGTCAGGGCCCGTGAGGAGACCCTGACCAAGAATCTGGCGGAGGAGAGGCAGCTGCGGAAGAAGGACGGCGCCAGCCACGCAGAATTTGTGGTGGGCGAGAAGCTATGGGTCGGCCGCCTCGCTGAGGTCACCGGCAGGCTCACCACGCAGCTGGCTACCATGGGGATGTCCAACGTGAGGTACGTCCCAGAGCCGAACATGAGTCCTAATGCCAGGCTGACTCTGTTCTTCGAGTGTCTTCTCGGGGCCCTGGAGCGGCTTCGCTCCAACTGGGCGGTCTCTCTAGCCGAAGAGGCCCGGAGGCTTTGCCGGGGTGCCATGACCAAGGTCCTCACCAAGATGGCGTACTGGAGCCCTAACCTCGACTTTGAAGCTTCGCTGGATAGCTTGCCAGATGACGTGGACCCCGCGCCGCTCGAGGAGCGCATCGAGCCCGTCGTCAGCCGCATCGACAGAGTTCAGAGGGTACAAGGCCAACACCGGGACTAGGCACCCCGTTTCTTATCGCCGCTGCAGGTTCATGACCAACACAATTTTTATCTTTAGTTAGCACCGCAACAAAAAATGATGTAATATAACTCTGTAGTACTTTTGAAACGATGCATGTTATTTTCCCGTTTGATCTCCCCTTGTATGTCCACCCTATGTTAATCGAGTAGGTTTGCTGGCACAGAAACCCAGGCGGCGCCTTCAGGACGGATACTCAATGGCATGCCGGGTATGCTTGCTGCCGGGAAAACCACCTCACTGCTCTTGACGCGGCCGCTTGAGCTATCGAGCAAACTCGAGACAGAATGAGTGCATTGCCAATCGCAGAAGGTCACCCTGCCGTTCTCAACGCAGCTGCTCGAACTATTGAGCGGACTTGAAACAGAACGAGGGTGTTGCCGATAGTGGTAGGGACCCAGTGCGTGCAGGTTTTCCATACACAGGGCAAGATCGTCAAGGACGATGACCATATGTATAAAAAGGAATTACTCAAAGTTTCGCATGACTTAGCTTTTCTGCCGCTGCGTGAGCGTTCGCTGCGTCCACCAAGGACGGCATTTGTTCTGTCGTCTTGTTTCTTGAAGAGACGACCATGATAATGTCGTTGCTTCAACCAGACCGGATTCTCACAACTACGCACCCCCTACCTGGCGTGCCAGAGATGTTAGTGGGAAACGACACCTATGGGGTCACTGGGATCCCTTCTACGGTTTGGCGGGCGCGGGGTTGTGCAAAGAGCAGGTCTGGCGGTTAGCACACAAATCGATTACCCAGGTTCGGGCCGCGGAGACGCGTAAAACCCTAGTCCTGCTTTGATGTATATTTAGGTGTTCTTGTGTTCTTGAACTAGCTGCGGTGGCTCTCTAGTACAAAAGATCCGAATCCCCCTCCAGTACGCCTCGGGCCTCCTTTTATAGACAAAAATGGGTTGCCAAAGTGGCACACAGGAGGTGGAAGGGTGTACAGGGGCTGAGTCTATCCCATGGCATCGTCATACAAACGCGTTTAATGCGATGCCGACGTGCCCCTCTTGCTTTATTAGGGATGGCAAAGAAGCTCGCCCCAGCTGTCGTCGCCTCGCCTGGCTCCAACGTGCGTCCAAGCTGACGAGGTGTTGTAGCGCCACGTTGGCTGGCTGCTGGGCTGGCGCGGTGGTGGAGCCTTCATGAAGATCTGTGTGCCACCACGCAGGTGCTTGCTGAGTTGGTGTAGAGGCTGCGCGCTGCCATGCAGGCGCCTGCCTAGCTGGTCGAGCTGGCAGCCGCATGGGAGCGGTGGTGGAGTCTTGGCAGATGCCGGCCTGGCTGTGGCCCTGTAGGCGTCCTCTACAAGGATCTTGCTGAGGGCTCGACAAGGATCTCGCTGTGGCACCATGGTCATCCCCGGCAAGGATCTTGCCGAGGGTCTCGTGGATATCCTCGGCAAGGATCTCGCCAAGGATCGTCGTCTTCTGGTTCTCATCTGATCTTGTGTATCTATGATCTCTACAAAGATCTGCATGCCACAACGGAGGTGCCTCCCGATCCTTGGTTCCAATATGTTGTCGGAACCCCTTGGGCTCAAGGGTGGCGCGCTCTGCTGGCGTTAGGCAAGTTGCCGGGGCAAGGATCTAGCCTAGGCTGCGGAAACCACCCCGGCAAGGGTATTGCCGGGGGAGTCCTCCTCGCCCCCTTGCTCTCTTTGCGCCTCTGGTCTTGGCGTTGCTTTGTACACCGACAAGTGGATATACCCATACCTACTCAAATCATCGAAGGTCAGAAAATTACGATACCCGCCGCGTGCCTCAACACTCATTGGACCGCATACATCGGTATGTATCAATAAGTCATTAGCTTGCTCCATTGTTCCGGAGAACAGAGTTTTAGTCATTTTCCCATGAGGCATGGTTGGCAAGTATCAGATGATTCATAATTAAGTGATTCCAAAAGTCCATCCGCATGGAGTTTCTTCATGCGTTTTACACCAATATGACCTCAACGGCAGTGCCACAAATATGTTGCACTATCATTATCAATTTTGCATTTTTTGGCATCAATATTATAAATATGTGTATCACTACAATCGAGATCCAAAAAGAATAGACCATTCAACAAGGGTGCATGACCATAAAAGCTATTATTCATGTAAATAGAACAATCATTATTCTCCGATTAAAATGAATAACCGTCTCGCAATAAACAAGATCCAGATATAATGTTCATGCTCAATGCTGGCACGAAATAACAATTATTAAGGTCTAAAACTAATTCCGAAGGTAGATGTAGAGGTAGCATGCTGATGGTGATCACATCGACCTTGGAACCATTCCCGACATGCATCGTCACCTCGCCCTTAGCTAATCTTCGTTTATTCCACATCTCCTATTTCGAGTTACAAATATGAGCAACCTAACCAGTATCAAATACCCAGGCGCTACTACGAGCATTAGTAAGGTACACACCAATAACATGTATATTAAATATACCTTTGTTCACTTTGCCACCTTCTTATCCGCCAAGTATTTGGGGCAGTTCCGCTTCCAGTGACCATTCCTTTTGTAGTAGAAGCACTCAGTTTCAGGATTGGGGTGCAACTTTGGGTTTCTTCCGGGGAGTGGTAACTTGCTTGGCATTCTTCTTGAAGTTCCCTTTCTTTCCCTTGCCATTTTTCTTGAAACTAGTGGTCTTGTTAACCATCAACACTTGATGCTCCTTCTTGATTTCTACCTCCGCGGCCTTAAGCATTGCGAAGAGCTCATGATCGTTTTATTCATCCCTTGCATATAATAGTTCATCACGAAGCCTTTGTTGCTTGGTGGCAGTGATTGAAGAACTCTGTCAATAACACTATCAACTGGAAGATCAACTACTAGCCGAGTTAAGTGGTTATGATACCCAAACATTTTGAGTATGTGTTCACTAACATAACTGTTCTCCTCCATGTTGCAGCTATAGAACTTGTTGGAGACTTCATATCTCTCAACCCAGGCATTTGCTTAAAATATTAACTTCTACTCTTGGAACATCTCATATGCTCCATGACGTTCAAAATGTATTTGAAGTCCCGGTTCTAGGCCGTAAAGCATGGCACACTGAACTATCAAGTAGTCATCAGATCGAGCCTGCCAGACGTTCATAACATCTGCAGTAGCTCCTGCAGCAGGTCTATCACCTAGCGGTGCATCAAAGACATAATTCTTCTATGCAGCAATGAGGATAATCTTCAAGTTATGGACCCAGTCCGTGTAGTTGCTACCATCATCTTTCGACTTAGTTTTCTCTAGGAACGCATTAAAATTTAGGGGAACAATAGCACGGGCCATTGATCTACAACACAGATATGCAAAACTATCAAGACTAAGTTCATGATAAATGAAGTTCAATTAATCAAATTACTTAAGAACTCCCACTTGAATGAACATCCCTCAAGTTATCTAAGTGATACATGATCCAAATCAACTAACCCATGTTCAATCATCACGTGAGATGGGGTAGTCATCAATTGTGAACATCTCTATGTTGATCATATCTACTATATCACTCACGTTCGACCTTTCGGTCTCCAGTGTTCCGAGACCATGTTTGTACATGCTAGGCTCGTTAAGTTTGACCCAAGTATTCTACATGTGCAAAACTGTCTTCCACTTGCTGTATGTGCACGTAGAGTCTATCACACCCAATCATCACGAGGTGCTTCAAAATGATGAACTTTGGGAACGGTGCATACTCGGGAAGACCACTTTTATCTTGAAATTTATTGAAGGGATCATCTTATATTGCTACCGCCATTCAAGGAAAATTAAGATGCATAAAGGATAAACATCACATGCAATCAAAATATGTGACATGATATGGCCATCATCATCTTGTGGTTTTGATCTCCATCTCCAAAGCATCATCATGATCTCCATCGTCACCGGCTCGACACCTTAATCTCCATCGTTGCGTCGGGGTCATCTCGCCAACTATTGCTTCTACAACTATTGCTAATGCATAGCAATAAAGTAAGCAATTACATGGCGCTCGCATTTCATACAATAATTAAGAGGCAACCCTAAGGCTCCTACCAGTTGTCGATAATAAACATGATCATCTCATACATCAATATATATCACATCATATCTTAACCATATCACATCACAACAAGCCGTGCAAAAACAAGTTAGACGTCCTCTACTTTGTTGTTGCAAGTTTTATGTGGCAGCTATGGGCTTCTAGCAAGAACCGTTCTTAACTACGCAAAAACCACAATCAAGTTTGCTGTTTTAACCTTCTTCAAAGACCGGCCGTAGTCAATTCGATTCAACTAAAGTAGGAGAAACAGACACCCGCCAGCCACCTTTTATGCAAAACTAGTTGCATGTCAGTTGCTGGAACCGGTCTCATGTGCGTGTACATGTAAGGTTTGTCCGGGCCGCTTCATCCCACAATACTGCCAAATCAAAATAAGATGTTGGTGGTAAGTAGTATGACTATCACCGCCCATAACACTTTGTGTTCTGCCGAATCATATCATCTATGCATAGACCTGGCTCGGATGCCATTGTTGGGAAACGTTGCATGGAAAATAAAAAATTCTATGCAGACACAAGATCTATCCATGGTGATGCATAGCAACGAGAGGGGAGAGTGTGTCTATGTACCATTGTAGAACGTAAGCGGAAGCGTTTATTAACGCGGTTGATGTAGTTGAACTTCTTCGTAATCCAACCAATTGAGTACCGAACATACGACGCCTCCGTGTTCAACACACGTGCAGCTCGATGACGTCCTTGCCTTCTTGATCTAGCAAGATGGTGAAGTAGTGGATGAGTTTCGGCAGCACGACGGCATGGTGACGGTGGTGGTGCTGCTATCTCCTCAGGGCGTCGCCTAAGCACTACAAAAATATGACTGAGGGATTAAACTATGGAGGGGGGTGCCGCACACGGCTAAGAGATTGTTGTGGTTATGTGTAGCGCCCCCCTCCCACATATATAGGTGGGCGAGAGGGAGAAGCCAAGGAGGCACCCCAAGTAGGCCGAATCTTACTTGGGGTCTCCCCCAAGCCATGCCCCTTCCCTTTTTAGGTGAGTGGGGAAAGGCAGGGGAGGGAGTCGCCCCCCCTTTTCCTTTCTCCCATGAGAAGGGTAAGACAGGAGGGGCTGGCCCTCCCCCTTTTCCTTCCCTAGGGCCGGCGGCCAAGGAGAGGGGCACGCCAGCCACCTTGTCGGATGGTCTGTCCCCCCTTGGCCCATTAGGCCCATACACCTAACGGAGGTGTCTGGAACCCCTTCCTGTGACCCGATAACTACCCGGTGCACTCCGAAACTCTTCTGGTGTCCGAGTATCATCATCCTATATATCAATATTTACATCCAGACCATTCTAGAGCCCCTCGTCATGTCCGTGATCTCATCGGGACTCCAAACAACATTTGGTCACCAAATCCATATAACTCATATAACACTATAGCGTCAACGAACGTTAAGCGTGCGGACCCTACGGGTTCAAGAACTATGTAGACATGACCGAGACACCTCCTGTCAATAACCAATAGCGGTACTAGGATGCCCATATTGGCTCCTACTTATTCTACTAAGATATTTATCAGTCAAACCTTATGACAACATACATAATTCCCTTTTGTCCATCGGTATGTTACTTGCCCAAGATTCGCTTGTCGATATCTTCATACCTAGTTCAAACTCTTTATCGATAAGTCTCTTTACTCGCTCCGTAATACATCATCTTGCAACTAACTCATTAGTCACTTTGCTTGCAAGGCTTCTTATGATGAGTATTACCAAGAGAGCCCAAAGATACCACTCCGATACTCAGAATGACAAATCCTAATCTCGATCTATGCCAACTCGACGAACACCTTCGGAGATACCTGTAGAGCATCTTTACGATCACCCAGTTTGTTGTGACGTTTGATAGCACACAAGGTATTCCTCCAGTATCCGGGAGTTGCATAATCTCATAGTCGAAGGTATGTGTATTTGACATTAAGAAAGCAATTGCAATGAACTGAACGATCAATATGCTAAGCTAATGGATGGGTCTTGTCCATCACATCATTCTTCTAATGATGTGATCACATTATTAAATGAGAACACATGTCTATGGTTAGGAACCTCAACCATCTTTGATCAATGAGCTACTATAGTAGAGGCTTACTAGGGACACAATATTTGTTTATGTATTCACACATGTATTTAAGTTTCTGATCAATACAATTATAGCATGAATAATAAACCTTTATCATGAATAAGGAAATATAAAATAACAACTTTATTATTGCCTCCAGGCCATATTTCCTTCAAGAGACTTGTCGGTAATGAGATTGAACTAGGTATGGAGATACCAACGATCGAATCTCGAGTAATTAACATATCGCCGGACAAGGGGAATTGCATACAGGATTGACTGAATCCTTGACATCATGGTTCAACAATAAAGATCACTAATGCGGGATGCTGCTAACGCGACACTACAATAAGAGATCCTTCGACGGAACTGTGTGCGATGCAATAATCGCAAACAGTGGTGTAAAAACCATCAAAAAGGTGCAAAATGTTTGTGATGGTGGATGCATCAAACACGGTTCAGATTTTAGTTGTGTGTGCGATGCAGGGCATACAGTTCAGTTCAATTAATTGTTTGCAATGAGGAGGAACAAAAGAAATGGGCAGCCAGATGAAGGTGTGTGCGATATATAGAATACAGTTCACTCGGATGAACAGTTTGTGATTAGGCAACACAAAAGAAATGGTCAGTCAGATCAAGGTGTGTGTGATATACGGCATGCGGTTCAATTAGATGAACTGTTTGCTTTGAGCCAAGAGAATAGAAACGGTTCAATATAACAAGATATGTGATACGCGGCAAACATGTCTGTAGTTGGAAACATGTGGGAAGACCTATAACAACACATACGATTCCTGTTAACAAGCCATGTGTGTTGTGAGAAAATGATTGCTGGTATACAATTGTGAGTGATTGATGAAAACATCATCGACGGGTTCCATTGTTTAGTCCGTGTGCGATGTGGTTTTCTTTGTTCGCACAACATATATACTTAAAAAAGATAGCATTGCATTGCATAACCAAATTAAGCATACAATTACACAAGTGACTACACACATAACATTTCCACACAC
Organism: Triticum dicoccoides; assembly: GCF_002162155.2. Taxonomy (NCBI): domain Eukaryota; kingdom Viridiplantae; phylum Streptophyta; class Magnoliopsida; order Poales; family Poaceae; genus Triticum; species Triticum dicoccoides. The sequence continues at coordinate 173,915,754 of NC_041390.1, read as the reverse complement.
CAAAGGAAGCAATTGCATGCATACTAAACTAGGAGAAACGAGGATCTAATCATCTATTTATTGTTGCGACGACGCTTGCCATTGCTTTGCTTCCGGCTGGATCCCTGGCCATTTTGGGGAAGGAGGAACTTCCTCATGTCAACGATCCGCCTATACATGTCGTAGCTCGTGTATGACTCCTTGGCCGCATACACGCCGTGAGCTTTGTCGAGTATCTCCATCTAGGCCGAGTGCCAGGCACACTTGTCCTTGTTGCAGGAATCCTTCATGTCTCTGTAGTAGGGGTCGATGATGGCCTCGGCGAGGTGAACCAGTGAGTCCTTCTCATGCTCCTTGCTCCCCCAAATCTTGTATTGGCCCTGGATGTCGACAAGATTCTGGTAGGCGATGCCTGAATTGTTAAGCGCCTTTACATCATTGGTGATGTCCACCGTAGCGAACATGTAGTGGGGGCTGTTGAAAAACCTGGCAAAATGCTCGCAAGGCCTTGTGGCCAGGCAGTAGAGGTAGAAGAGGACGTGGTGGCGCACGCACATTTGGGCGACGACGACCTTGGTACGAGACCCGACACGAGCGCAGGTGTACTCAAGGTCGAACCCGACCACCTTGTACTTCTCCTCGGCAAGCAACAGCTCCATGATGTGGATCGGGTGATCCACCCAGACCGGTTAATACAATTATAGCATGAACAATAGAAAATTATCATGAACAAGGAAATATAATAATAACCATTTTATTATTTCCTCTAGGGCATTGTCGGTGCACAAAAATAGGGGCACATCTTTGTACCCCTTTTCCTGTGCACGGGCAGTCAGAGCCGCGCCCACAGCCACACCAAGCAGAACGAGGGAGGTGAACCAAGGTAAGATCAAAGCCTAAGACAATCAAAGCAACACCAAGGCCAAGACCACAAAGAGCAGAGGGACGAAGCAGGTTCCCCCGGCAAGACCCTTGCCGGGTGGCCTCAGCGGCCTCGGCAAGACTCTTGCCGGGACAGCTCGCCCCATGCCAACAGAGCGAGCCACCCTTGAGCCCATGGCTCCTAGTACCGTCATAAGCATTGGGCTAGGGCTCGGGAAGGCACCCCTGTGGTGGCATACAGATCTTTGTGAAGACATATTCAAGATCAGATTAGAAGATGACGATCATCGGCAAGATCCCTGCCAAGGAAGGCCACCAGACCCCCAACAAGATCCTTGCCGGGGACGACAACACACCATGGCGAGACCCTTGCCGGGCCACCCGAAAGGCCCTCGCCAAAGACGCCAGCAAGGCCACTGCCAAGCTCACGTCAACCAAGCTCCCACCACCATTCACATGCAGCTGCTAGCCCAACCAGCTGGGGCGGGCACCTGCGTGGCAACATGCTGCTCCCAGGCCAACTCTTCAAGTGCCTGTGTGGCGGCATGAAGATCTTCGTGAAGGCTCCACCACCACGCCAACTCAGCTGCCTGCCTGCCTACATGGCACCGCACGCATCCCAGGCCGAGGCGCGTGTTGAAGCGAGGAGAAGCGGCGACGGACGGGACAGGCCTCACCCCCGTCCCCGGTAAAGCAAGAGGACACCTAAGTGGTGCATTAAATGCACCTTGTCCTGTAATACAAGGGATAACCTCGTGCCACTGTAGACCTTTCCACCTCCTGTGTGCCACTGTGGCAACCCCTTTTTCCTATAAAAGGAGGCCCGAGGCGACAAGCAGAGAGATTCGGCTCTTTGGAACCACATGCTGACCACAACTAGTTCAAGAGCTCAAGAACTCTCAGAAATACACCCACCAAAGCAGGACTAGGGTTTTACGCATCCTCGCGGCCCGAACCTGGGTAAATGATCCTTGTGCTGTCTACTAGCCCTGCTCTCCAGGCAACCCCGCGCCCCGACAACTGTAGTAGGGACCCTCGTGATCCCATATGTGTCGTTCCACACCGACATCCTTGGCGCGCCAGGCAGGGGGCGCAATTGTGAGAATCTGGTCTGGTAGTTAGCCTAGCAGTTATTCACCGCTTTCGGTTTCTAAGAAGAAGGCGTCTGGAGGAACGATGTCGTCTCGGACACAGAAAAGCTAAGTCATCCAGAGCCTTGGATTATTTCCTCTTGCACTTAAGGTTATTGTCCTCGGAGATCTGGCCTATGTATGGGAAACCTGCATGCAAGGGGCCCCCCACGATTGGCAACTCCTTTGTTCTATTTCGAGTCCGCTCAACAGCTCAAAGCTGCCGCATCGAGAGTGGTGGGGTAGCCTTCCGCACCTGGCAACGCTCCTGACTCTGACTCGAGTCAAACTCGACAGTTCGGGCGGCCGCGCTAAGGGCGGTAAGGTGGTTTACCCGGCAGCAAGCACACCCGGCAGGCCAATGGGGATCCGTCCCCACGCTGCCACCCTGGGTTTACGCGCCGACAAGCCTACCTAGTTGCGTAGGGTGGACATATAGGGAAAAATCGAACAGGGAAATAACATGCATGATACTAAAAAGTGTTGCAAAGTTATGATTACATCAAATTGTTGCTGCGGTTCTAACTAGAGATAGCAATTGTCTTGGTTGTGAACCTACAGCGGCAATAAAAAAGAACAGGATGCCTAATCCCGGCGCTGTCCCTCCACCCTTTGAATTCCGCCAACTCAGCTGATGATGGGCGCGATGCGCTCCCTGAGCGGCGCAAGGTCGGTTCCCTCCGACAAGCTCTCCAGCGCAGCGTCGAAGTCGAGGTCGGGGTACCAGTGCGCCATCTTGGTGAGAACCTTGGTCATGGCACCCTGGCAAAACCTCCGGGACTCGTCGGCCAGTGAGGCCGCCCGGTTGGCATGGAGCTGCTCCAGAGCGTCGACGACCTACTCGAAGAACATGGTCAGGCTGCAATTGGCGCTCACACCCCGCTCCCGGATGTACCTCACGTTCGGCATCCCCATGGTGGCCAGCTGCGCGGCGGCCTGGTTGGCGATGGTGGCAAGGCGATCGAGCCAACGGTTCTCTCCATCCACGTGGTCCGCGAAGTTGAGGCCCTCATTCTTCCGCAACAGCTTCTCGGCCTCCAGCTCCTTGGCCAGGGTCCCCTCTCGGGTTGCGGCCTCTGACAACACCTTCTCGAGACCCTCCAACTTCAGCTTGAGGTCTTTTATGGAGTTGTTGGCCTCGGAGAGCTCCCCAGCCTTGTGGACGACCGCGCCCTACGCCTCTGTCAGGGCACTGTTGAGCATGTCCTGCTCCTGGAAAGCTTCATGGCCTGCTCCTTCAGCCTGCCGCGCTCTGCCTCCAGCTACTCCACCTTGCCGGCGTGAACCTGGACCTGGGCATTGATTGCCTCCTTGTGCCTCTGCTCCAGCTCGCTGGTCCGATACAAGACAAACTTCTCCACCTCTGCATCCTTGCCGCGGAGCATGGCGGAAAGCTTCTCCTCGCGCGCAGCAAGATCCTCCTCCTGGGAGTTCAGCACGGCCTCGTGTTGGGTCCGAGCGGCTTCGGCGGCCTCAGCCAAGTTCTTCGCTGCTTCCTGAGCTTTCTTGACGTCGACGAGCTTCATGGTGAGCTCCACATCGCGCCTGGCCTGCTCACCCTGGGCCGCCTTGAGCTCCTTGTGGCCCTTGCGGAACCAGTCCTGCTCCTCAGCGACGCGCTGCTGGAGGTCCGCCTCCGCCTTCTCCACCACCGCCATCATGGACTTAGCCTTGTCCAGGCGGGCGCGATGGAGCGCCTAGAGCTTCTGGAAGCTGGCGCCCATGGCATGGAGGAGCCGCTCTTCCTGCGAGCCGTCACCGCCAACGATCAGCTCGTCGACGACTTCAAGCCCGGCAGTGGCAAGCACCTCGTCGTCGAACACCTCTCCCTCAACGGGTGTCCTGGTGCTCGACGCGCCTGGAAGGTGGGCGAACAAATCGTCACTCAGCCTCAGGTACATGCCGGAGCCGGAAGCAGCAGAGGAGGAAAGCTGGTCACCAGCCTCCTCGTCCTCTTCCCTGGTAGGCCCCTTGCCGGCCTCCTCAGCGGTAGCCTTGTCGGCCTCCCTGGTGGGCCCCTCGGCAACGTCCTTGGCGGCCTCCTCGGCGGTGATCCTCTCGGTGTTCGCCTCGGCAGCCTTGGCGACGCCCTCAATGACGACGTCCACGTCCTCTGGGCTCACCGAGAAGGGATCTGGGCGCCGAAGGAGGGGGTGAGGCAAGGCCAAGACCAGAAAAAAAAGGAGGAAGCAGGGACAAACGGCAAACAACTTACCTGTGCCAGTACCCGGCTAGGAAACGGAAGCCCCCTTCCCGCCAACATTTGGCATCGAGGCAAAGCCGCCGACGCCCAAGTTCTCCTCCTCCTCCATGTGCGTGGGCCCGATGCCTGGCTCCCTTGCCGGGGACATCCCCCGGGGCGGCGTGGTCGATGGGGGCGGCGTGTTGGGAGTAGCCCTCTGTGGCTCCTCTTGCTGCTGCTCCCCTCCTGCGTACCTGACAAGGTCAGCGCCAAGATGTCGTGCCCCTGACACATGTTTACGGGAGAAGAGTGATGACCTGACGCTGGGGGCTCTGCCGGGGGCTGCTGTCCGGGCTGCTCAACACCACCAATGGCGCCCCCGAAGTACCAGCTGAGGGTTGGCCACCCGCCGAGACCTTGTCCCTCTTCGCTCTCTGGGCCAGCGTCTCCCCGTCCCTGCAAAGATGAAAACAAGTCAAGACAAGCAACACAGATTGAGGTGGCAGAGATAACGAAAAGGAACCAGATACTTACTCGTCGTCTGCCTCCTCCTCCGCTGTCTTCCTCTTCCTCCTCGGGCTGAGGGATCCGTAGTCAATAGTAACCTCCATATCAACATTCGCCAGAGGAGGGGAAGGCGTGGTGTCTGGGCACGCGCGGACGAAGAAGGGATGGCTGTCTTCTTCACCGTGGCCTTCGCCGGCTTCTTTGCTGTCGCGGCCCTCGTCTGGCGCCCGGGCTCCTCCAAGGTCAGCTGTGACCATGCAGCCCTGCCGGGCCGGACTGGCTCGCCAGAACAGGCCCGCCGCAGGACTCGCCCCCTCCCTGTAGGTGGCGTCGGCTTTGCGGCGTCGGCCTCCTACTCCGATGACCCGCCGGTCACGTCTTAAACCAAAGGAGCCTCGGCGCCAGCACTGCTGACTCATCCAGCGGCCATCGCCCATCGGGCGAGCTCCTCCTCCTACGCGGCCGTCGCGGCCTTGTCCTCCACTCCGCCGGCGTTGCCGGCCTCCCTGGCAAGCTGCGCCTCCCTCACCCTCATGGCGATGTAGTTCAGCTCCTCCTGGGAGGTGTCCTCGACAAGAAGCCCTTCGGCATCGGCGTTGACATACACCTCGTGCAGGGTGTCGAAGAAATGTTGCACTTTAGTGTCCTCCAGCTCCTTCCAGCTCGGGATGGGGCCGTGCGCGTTGCAGTCCGGCATCATGGCGATGATCTCGGACCGACGCGAGTTGTTGTACAACGGGACCACCTCCGTCGGCAGCTTGAACAGAGGCCCCTTGTGGACCTTGCCGGCCTTCGCGGCGGCCCTCGCAACCTTGCCGGTCCACTCGACCTTGCCATCGCGGCCCACGTCAAGCTGGAAGATCCGCTGGCAGAAGTAGGCGTGCGCATCACTTTAAAGTTGTAGTCGAGGCCAAGGAGGAGCCGCATGATGTCGGTGGGGTTGTGATACGTCTCCGTCGTATCTACTTTTCCAAACACTTTTGCCCTTGTTTTGGACTCTAACTTGTATGATTTGAATGGAACTAACCCGGACTGATGCTGTTTTCAGCAGAATAGCCATGATGTTGTTTTATGTTTAGAAAACAAAAGTTCTCGGAATGACCTGAAACTCCACAGAATATCTTACAATAAATAATAAAAAATCATCGCCAAAGATGAAGACCAGGGGCGCCACACCCTGTCCACGAGGGTGGGGGGCGCCCCCCCTAGGGCGCGCCCCCTACCTCGTGGGCCCCCTGGAGACCTCCCGACTCCAACTCCAACTCTATATATCTACTTTCGGGGAGAAAAAAATAGGAGAGAAGAAATCATCGCGTTTTATGATTTGGAGCCGCCGCCAAGCCCTAAAACCTCTCGGGAGGGCTGATCTGGAGTCCGTTCGGGGCTCTGGAGAGGGGGATTTGTCGTCGTCGTCATCATCAACCATCCTCCATCACCAATTTCATGATGCTCACTGCCGTGCGTGTGTAATTCCATCGTAGGCTTGCTAGACGGTGATGGGTTGGATGAGATTTATCATGTAATCAAGTTAGTTTTGTTAGGGTTTGATCCCTAGTATCCACTATGTTCTGAGATTGATGTTTCTATGACTTTGCTATGCTTAATGCTTGTCACTAGGGCCCGAGTGCCATGATTTCAGATCTGAACGTATTATGTTTTCATCAATATATGAGAGTTCTTGATCCTATCTTGCAAGTCTATAGATGTGTTATGATCCGTTAACCCCGAAGTGACAATAATCGGGATACTTACCGGTGACGACCATAGTTTGAGGAGTTCATGTATTCACTATGTGCTAATGCTTTGTTCCGGTTCTCTATTAAAAGGAGGCCTTAATATCCCTTAGTTTCCATTAGGCCCCTGCTGCCATGGGAGGGTAGGACAAAAGATGTCATGCAAGTTCTTTTCCATAAGCACTTATGACTATATTTCGGAATACATGCCTACATTATATCAATGAACTGGAGCTAGTTCTGTGTCACCGTATGTTATGACTGTTACATGATGAACCACATCCGGCATAATTATACATCACTGATCCATTGCCTACGAGCTTTCCATATACTGGTTTACGCTTATTTACTTTCCCGTTGCTATTGTTACAATCACTACAAAATACCAAAAACATTACTTTGCTTTCGTTACTCTTTTGTTATCGTTACCATCACTATCATATTACTTTGCTACTAAACACTTTGCTGCAGATACTAAGTTTCCAGGTGTGGTTGAATTGACAACTCATCTGCTAATACTTGAGAATATTCTTTGGCTCCCCTTGTGTTGAATAAATAAATTTGGGTTGAATACTCTACCCTCGAAAGCTATTGCGATCCCCTATACTTGTGGGTTATCAAGACTAATTTCTGGCGCCATTGCCGGGGAGCATAGCTCTATTCTTTGAGTCACTTGGGATTTATATCTGCTGGACACTATGAAGAATTTGAAAGACGCTAAGACAACAATTTATCCCTCAACTACGAGGGGAGGTAAGGAACTGCCCTCTAGCTCTGCACTTGATTCACCTTCTGTTATGAGTAAGCTTGTGAGACCTAAACCTGCTTCTGCTATTCGTTCTGATATGCCGCATGTTATTGGTGATTCTACTTCTGCTATACATGATACTTATGATGAAACTACTTCTATGCTTGATACTACTGTGCCACTTGGTGATTTTCTTGAGGAACGACTTGCTAGGGCTAGAGAGATTGAAAATATTGAATCTGATTATGATGATGAAAGTGATGATGAAGAATCACTTGTTATTCCCGAGGGTTATTTATTTGATCAAGAAGCTTCTTTAGCTATTTTAGCTTGCAAAGATAGATATGAACTCAAAAGGTTATTAGCTAAATGGAGTAAGCAATATCTAAATGCTAGGATGAAACCTGACCCTTCTTTTGCTACTTCACCTATCTTTATTACTGATAAGGATTATGAATTCTCTGTTGATCCTGATATAATTACTTTGGTAGAATCTGATTCTTTTCATGGCTATGAATCTGAAACTGTTGTGGCACATCTTACTAAATTAAATGATATAGCCACCCTGTTCACTAATGATGAGAGATCTTGCTACTTTTATATCCTTAAAATATTTCCGTTCTCATTAAAGGGTGATGCTAAGATATGGTTTAATTCTCTTGATCCTGGTTGTGTGCATAGTCCCCAGGATATGATTTACTACTTCTTTGCTAAATATTTCCCTGCTCATAAGAAACAAGCTGCTTTAAAGGAAATATACAACTTTGTGCAAATTAAAGAAGAGAGTCTCCCACAAGCTTGGGGGAGGCTTCTCAAGTTACTTAATGCTTTGCCTAATCATCCTCTTAAGAAAAATGAGATACTTGATATCTTTTCTAATGGACTAACCGATGCTTCCAGAGATTACCTGGATAGTTGCGCTGGTTCTCTTTTCAGGGAAAGAACGCCGGATGAAGCTGAAATCTTATTGAAAAATATGTTGACAAATGAAAATAATTGGGCACCTCCTGAGCCAGCTCCTGCTCCAATTAATGATCCTATTCCTAAACCAACTCCGAAGAAGAGATGTGTTCTATTTCTCATTCCCAAAGATATGCAAGAGGCAAAGAAATCTATGAAAGAAAAAAGTATTAAAGCTGAAAATGTTAAGAATTTACCTCCTATTGAAGAAATACATGGTCTTAATTTACCGCCTATTGAAGAAACATATGATCTTAATCCTTTATTTATTGAAGAACCTCCAGACCTCGATAACTCGACACAGGTAGTAAAGGTAAATTCTCTCTATAGATATGATAGAGCTGAAATCCCTCCTACTAAAATTGCTAGTCAATGCTTGGATGAGTTTGATAATTTTATGTTTAAGCAAGAAGACTTCACAATTAAAACAAGATGCTGATATGATTAAATACTTGGGTGATTATATGGCTAATATTGGAGGTGAACTTAAACTTGTTAGCAAACATGCTTCTATGGTTACCACTCAAGTAGAACAAGTACTTAAAGCTCAAAAAGAATTGCTCAATGAGATGAATAGTAAGAAAAATGATTATGCTGTTAAAGTGGCTACTAGAACTGGTAGAATGACTCAGGAACCTTTTTATCCTGAAAGCCACCCTAAGAGAATTAAGCAAGATTCTTAGAGAAATAATATTGATGCACCTAGTTCTTCCAAAAGGAAGAAAAAGAAAAATGATAGAGCTGTGCAAACTTCTAGTGAACCTATTGCTGAACCACCTGATAATCCAAATGATATCTCTATGTCTGATGCTGAAACACAATCTGACAATGAAACTGAAACTAGTGATAATGTTAATAATAATGTTCATGATGATGCTCAACCTAGTAATGATAATGATATAGAAATTGAACCTGCTGTTGATCTTGATAACCCAGAATCAAAGAATCAACGTTATGATAAGAAAGACTTCGTTGCTAGGAAACATGGTAAAGAAATAGAACCTTGGGTTTAGAAACCCATGCCTTTTCCTCCCAAACCATGCAAGAAAAAGGATGATGAGGATTTTGAGCGCTTTGCTGAAATGATTAGACCTATCTTTTTGCGTATGCGATTGACTGATATGCTCAAAATGAATCCTTATGCTAAATACATGAAAGATATTATTACAAATAAAAGAAAGATACCAGAAGCTGAAATTTCCACCATGCTTGCTAATTACACTTTTAAAGGTGGAATACCAAAGAAACTTGGAGATCCAGGAGTACCTACTATACCATGCTCCATTAAAAGAAACTATGTTAAAACTACTTTATGTGATCTTGGAGCCGGTGTTAGTGTTATGCCTCTCTCTTTATATCGTAGACTTGATTTGAGTAAGTTGACACCTACTGAAATATCTTTGCAAATGGCTGATAAATCAACTGCTATACCTGTCAGTATTTGTGAGGATGTGCCTGTTGTGGTTGCAAATGTTACTATTTTAAAGGACTTTGTTATTCTTGATATTCCCGAGGACGATCGTATGTCTATCATTCTCGGAAGACCCTTTTTGAATACTGCAGGGGCTGTTATTGATTGCAACAAAGGCAATGTCCCTCTTCATGTTAATGGTAATGAGCATACGGTACACTTCCCAAGGAAACAACCTCAAGTTCATAGTATCAATTCTATCGGAAAAATTCCATCGATTATATTTGGAGGTTTTGGATTACCTCTTCCTACTGTCAAGAAGAAATATGATATACTTATTATTGGGGATGTGCATATCCCCGTTGAGGTAACCTAGTGTTATATGAAATTTCTCCAGTTCCATGTTAATCGGAATAAGTTTGTTAACAAGACTTGATCAACCTTGTTAGTGGATTCCTTTTGATGAGCATGAGATGGATGAAACTAGAAGACACAACCTTCTGTACCCCACTTTTACTTTATGTTATTTATATTAAATAAAATAAAAATAAATATTTTTCTGTCTGTTATCTGATTATCCGTGCAATATAAAAATACCTCGAAAATAAAAGTTCTCCAAATGCCCTGAAAAATAAATATGATTTTTTCTAGAATATTTGAGGATCTATGGAACAGAGAACACACCAGGAGGGCCAACCACCTTGCCACGAGGGTGGAGGGCGCGCCTACCCTTCTAGGGCGCGCCCCCTGCCTTGTGGGCCCACGGTGGTCCTCCTCCACTTATTCCTGCTCCCATCCTCTTCTTCTTCCTCCCACAAACACGAAAAACCAACTCAAGCACGAGTTCCAGCCCTCTTTGCTGGCATTTTCGATATCCTTGCTCAAAGCACCTCTCACAAAACTTCTTGGGGAGATTGTTCCTTGGTATGTGACTCCTCCATTGGTCCAATTAGTTTTTGTTCAAGTGCTTTATTCATTGCAAATTTTTGCTGCTTAGGTGACCCTGTTCTTGAGCTTGCATGTCAAATTTATATGGTCAAAAGTAGTTTTGATGCATGATATAGGCTCTAGGCACTTGTAGGAGTGGTTGCTATCAATATTATTGAGTTTGGTTTATTTTATTTTGAAGTTACTAAAAATTTCAGAAAATGATGAGGAGATTATTGAGGGGCTCATCGAGCCAAAGCTCAAAGGAAAAGGCACCGAAGCCTAAGTATAGTTTGCTGCGCACCGCGGAGGTTCGGGCGTGTGAATGGCCTTCTGTGGATTTCTTGAGAGCAGCCGGGATTTATGAAGATTTTCATGAATTGGCTCATAATGCAGGCCTCACCGCTTTCCTCCACGACCAATGCGATCAGTATCTCTTACTCACAAATACCTTTGTGCAAAACTTTCATTTTCATTCTAGGAACTCACCACCTACGGTGGAATTTCATTTATATGATGAGCATAAGGAGATGTCACTTTATGATTTTTGTCGGATTTGTTTAGTCCCTTTTGAGGGCAAGGCAGAAGTACCACATCGTGATGATGTGGAGGGATTTATTGATACTATCACTGTAGGGGAAACTAGGAAGGTTTTCGATGCACGAATCACTAGCATACATTTTCCTGACTTACGTTACTTTGCATTATTTGCTAGTCGTTGCTTAATTGGTCGTGGAAACTGTGGAAACCTTAGTATCCCTGATATAATATTATGCTCCAAGGTTTATACAATGATAACACTTTTAGTATGGGCGGTATTATAGCTAAACGGTTAAGTCTGAACCGTACAAAGGGCCCCATCTTTGGAGGCATCTATGCTACACGCCTAGATGCACATTTTAACATACCTATTAGGCATGCCGAGAAGGAAGAAAAAGTGCTGCCTCGTGTTTATCTAGATTATAAAAGTATGGTGGCACATGATTTTATTATTAAGAACAGGGCACGAGAGCTTAAATATCAATTGTTCTTTAATAAACATCATCCTGAGACTATTACCTTGCCTGCTCCTTCTTTGTTTGATTTGACTGTAGGCACGTACCTTGTTCCGTTGACGGCTATCCATGCCTACCGGAACCCTGCACCAGTCGGGGAGCCAGAACCGGAACCACAATTTGATCCTTCACGACAGTCTAACTATCAGTGGGATCCGGAGATGATTGCCAGCCAGTGGCAATCGGAGCCTTCTTCTTCCTCATTGCAGTATGACCCCAACTATTATTATGGATATCAGCCAGGTCAGTCGTGGCCATAGACCAACTTAGGCCAAAAGCCTAAGCTTGGGGGAGTACGTATTTCCCACCGACATTACATTTATGCTCACACACTCATTGCTAAATGTCAGTGTTCATACTTTTTCATTGTATCATCCATGCTAGTTTATTTCCTTTTATGCTTTCTTCTTGTGTGTTTAATAAACCATAAGAAAAACCAAAAAAATTATTTGTAGCTTCTAGCTAGTTTTAATTTCCATGCTTGTAGTAGTAACTAAAAAGAAAACCCAAAAATATTTTCTGTTCTTCTTTTGCTTGTTGGGAGCTTTCCCGTGTAAATAGTTTTATTTTTTTTCTTTTCTTTGGGGGTCAGTAGGATAAGACCATGATTAAATTGTTGAAGTGGCTCTTATATGCTTTATTGTTGATTTAACCAAGAGCCCATATTGCTTTGCCTTCTCCTACTTATTGAATGCTCGCAGATTCCAGCTTAGTCCAATGCATGTGCACTCTTATTATTATTCACATCATTCGGTCGTGCAAGTGAAAGGCAATTATGATGATATATGATGGACTGACTGAGATGAGAAAAGCTGGTATGAACTCGACCTCTTTTGTTTTTGTAAATATGATGAGTTCATCGTTCTTGATTCAGCTTGTTATGAATAAACATGTTTGCAGTGACAATTAGATATCATAGTTGCTTGTGCCATGCTTGATTAGCTATGAGTTATAATGGTTTACCTTGCATGCCAACATGCTATTGAGATGGTTATGATGTGGTATGATGGGGTGGTATCCTCCTTTGAATGATTTAAGTGAATTGACTTGGCACATGTTCCCGCATATTTGGAAAACATCATCCGCGAAGTTTCAGGACTTTTGGAGCTGTGCAGAATAGGTCTCTAATATTTGCTCCTTTTCCAGCCAGAATCCCAGCAGCTGGCGTTCTCCCTCTTTATGTAAACCTTGTAAAATAAGAGAGAATAGGCATAAGTATTGTGACATAATGTGTAATAACAACCCATAATGCAATAAATATTGATATAAAAGCATGATGCAAAATGGACGTATCAAATCCCCCAAGCTTAGACCTCGCTTGTCCTCAAGCGAAAAGCCAAAATCGAAAAATATGTCCACATGTTTAGAGATGAAGGTGTCGATAAAAATAAAATACGGACATGAGGGCATCATGATCATTGTTAGAACAGCAACTTATATAATTCTTGTCATATGATATCTTATGCTAGAGTAATAATTCAATCACAATCTCAAGTATGAATCATAAACTTCATTGAAAACTAACAAACTATAATCTCAGTCATTGAGGCAATTGCAATTTATCATAACATAGGAAAGAGTCAATGTATAAGAGATTTTCAGCAAGTCCACATACTCAACTATCATATAGTCTTTCACAATTGCTGACACTCACGCAATACTTATGGGTATGGAGTTTTAATCGAACACAGAGAAAGATAGGGGCTTATAGTTTTGCCTCCCAACGTTTTACCTCATGGGTAATGTCAACAGTAATAGTTCATGAAAACCCACATCCAATTAGCCATATATACCAGGATCTTTCCAACATATTGTGCTTGCCAAAGGGTAAAATGTAAAAAGGAAGGGTGAAGATCACCATGACTCTTTTGCAGTAAAGGAGATAAAAGTAAAAGATAGGCCCTTCGCAGAGGGAAGCAGAGGTTGTCATGCGCTTTTATGGTTGGATGCACAAAATCCTAATGTGAAAGAACATCACTTTATATTGCCACTTGTGATATGGACCTTTATTATGCAGTCTGTCGCTTTTATTACTTCCATATCACACAGTCATATAAAGCTTATTTCTATCACACCAATCAATCATATATATTTAGAGAGCAATTTTATTGCTTGCACCGATGACAACTTACTTGATGGATCTTACTCAACCCATAGGTAGGTATGGTGGACTCTCATGGCAAAACTTGTTTAAGGGTATTTGGAAGCACAAGTAGTATCTCTACTTGGTGCAATGAATTTGGCTAGCATGAGGCGGAAAGGCAAGCTCATCATGTTGGAAGATCCAAGACAATATAATTTATCTCAGATGTAAGAAAACATAACCCATTAAGTTGTCTTCCTTGTCCAATGTCAACTCTTTAACATGTCATATTTTAATGAGTGCTCACAATCATAAAAGATGTCCAAGATAGTATATTTATATGTGAAGACCTCTCTTTCTTAATTACTTCCTATTAATTGCAACGATGACCAAAACTATGTTTGTCAACCCTCAATAACTTTTATTCATCATACTCTTTCTATGTGAGCTCATTAGTCTCCATAAGACTCACATGATCTCTTTGTTTCTTTTTATTTCTTTCTCTTTTCCTTTATTCACTTGGGATCATGGCGAAAGTATCAAGCCCTTGACTCAACACTAATCTTTATTATATAGCTCATGGACTCGATTACATAGAAGGATAATAAAGCAAAACTCACAACTAGATCATACTAAGAACTTTGATTCTACTAGATCAAGATATTACCAAAAGGATCGAACTAAGAAAAATAGTAAAGATAAAAGTGATGGTGATACGATACCCGTGCACTCCCCCAAGCTTGGCAGCTGCCAAGTGGAGTGCCCATACCCAGGTGATTATGTCTGTCTTTTCGGGGATGGTGATGTGATGTTCTTGGCAATGATGCCCCTCAAGATACGATTCTCCTCCTCAAGCTTGTTGACTTGGTGCTTGAGATCCATTATTTCCTTTTGGAGTTTTCCTGTAACAGCCAAAGCTCCCTGCACCCAAGGGTGCTGCATAGCTGCGGGATAACCAGTGACACTCTTTTTCATATTCTCATAAGAAAGAAATCTAACATTGGAAGGGATAACCGAGTTTGGAATAGCTGAGCTCTGCAGTTCTCCCATTGTGAATCCAGCTTGGAGGCGGGAAGTGACTTCTTGATCCTCTTCCATGGCATCTATCCTCTTCAAATCAGCCTCCATCTCTTCCTCCGTTGCTGGCCCAAAGGGGTCAACATGATTGTTTGTTGTTGATCTCGGTGTCGGATAAGTCACCCGGCTCTCCCCGATTGACTCTTGCAAAGAAATCCTGCTCTAATCTGCAGCAGCAACAGCTCGAAACACAAACATGAAATAATTGTATGATACGGGAGTCAAAACCTCCGGGAGATTATATAATGAATTTTTACCAACCAAAATATGTGTCGTGTACGAAAACTGAGTCTAGAGAGCACATGAGGTGCCCACGAGGTAGCGGGTGCGCCCTCCACCCTCGTGGAGCCCTCGTGTCCTTCCCGGACTGCTGCTTATTTTTCTATTTTTCTAAATATTCCAAAACGGAGAAATATTGCCTTGAAAACTGTTTTGGAATCGGTTTACTTACCGTAACACATACCTATTTGTGATGCCCCAAGACCAGAGCTTCAGATGCCTTCCAGGGTTTCCGGGTTTCATCGTGTGTTCTGTTTTGCTTGTTTCTTTCCCCTTTGCATCATGTGCCTTGCATCATGTCATCATGTCATCATGCAACCCATTTTAAACCTCACTAAATAAATGGCATGGATCTTTGATCCATTTAAATCGAGGGAATTCACTTGTGATCTCTCTTTATAACATATTAAAGCCTCTCAATACTATTAGGGAGCTATGAAAAATTATTCCTTTATTTTGGAATTCACCTTCACACACTTGCAAAACCCCAATGCTTTAGTCATCACAACTCTTGGCCTCTAACTTTGCCATATGTCCTTTCGTCATTTTCCGGAGCTCCACCTAATTTCTCAACATTTTTGGGCACTTTGAAAAACCTGTCCTAGTTCAAACCTTTTGAATTAAATTCAAAGGAATTTGAATTTAATCTTTCAAACTTGACCTTTTCTATTTTCCCGGACCATGCACATTTTTCGAGTCCGTGAAAATTATCCCCGTGCCCAAATTCTTCCTCTAACCTTCTCTTCTCTATTTTCCCTTCTCTTATTTTCATTGTTTTTGTAAAGAGAATGAGATGGGGGAGAGAAGAGCCCGGCTGGGCCTCCCAGCCCAGCTGCAACCTGCCAAGCCGGCTCCATCCGCGCTGGCCCATTTGGCCCAAGGCCTCCCGCAGCCCACTACAAACCCTAGGCCTCTCGCTCGATCCCTTGCGCCCGTCCTCCTCATTCCCTCGTGCCGCCAGGGAACCGCTCTTCCCGATCCCCTTTCTCCCTCTCGATTCTCTCCCTCGCTTGCTACCTGTCCTCTCCCTCTCTCTGGCACCCGCGCCCAATCCCATCACCTTCCATCGCGTGCCACCGCCTAGAGTTTCACCGTCGCCAAGCGCCGCTAGATCCTCCTCCACCTCGACCTCCTCCCTGAGCTGGAGCCTCTCCTCCGTCCCTCTGCCGCCTCCCTTGCAGCGCCCATCTCCTTGAGCTACTTCATCGCCAGCGCGCCCCCGTTGCCCGGTCGCTGGACCTCGCCAGCGCCGTCCTCCCAGCGCCACCCCTGCCCCGCGCTCTACCTCCTCCCTCTGCTCCACGTCCGCTGTGCTACCCTGGGTCTCCGTCGGTGTTGGCCTCCTGCGTCGCCGATCTGCCTCCCTGAGGGAGTCCTGGATTAGGGGGTGTTTGGGTAGCCAGACTATACCTTCAGCCGGACTCCAGGACTATGAAGATACAAGATTGAAGACTCCGTCCCGTGTACGGATGGGACTTTCCTTGGCGTGGAAGGAAAGCTTGGTGACGCGGATATTCAAGATCTCCTACCATTGTAACCGATTCTGTGTAACCCTAACCCTATCCGGTGTCGATATAAACCGGAGGGTTGTAGTCCGTAGGCAATCAACTCCATACACAACAATCATACCATAGGCTAGCTTCTAGGGTTTAGCCTCCTTGATCTCGTGGTAGATCTACTCTTGTACTACCCATATCATCAATATTAATCAAGCAGGAGTAGGGTATTACCTCCATCGAGAGGGCCCGAACCTGGGTAAAAAACATCGTGTCCCTTGTCTCCTGTTACCATCCGGCCTTGACGCACAGTTCGGGACCCCCTACCCAAGATCCGCCGGTTTTGACACCGACATTGGTGCTTTCATTGAGAGTTCCTCTAAGCCGTCACAATCAGGCAGGATGCCTCCTCCCGTCTTTAAATACGGCGCCGTTGCTAAGGGAGCCTTGGGTGTCGGCCAAACCCTCCGGCTAGGTGGTTTCCTCATGACCGCCTGTTCGGCTGTTGCACCGACGGTGACCTCTCGGGTCATCAAAAGCAACCTACACATCAGCTCGGAGCTCATCGAGTAGCTAGATCCAATGGAGCCCTCTTCCGTAAACAAGCTCTTGGATCGCATCGCCGCCCTGGGGGTCGCTAAGGATTACGACCAGGTTGGGCTTAAACCCGATCTACTAGAAATTAACTCTCCCCAAGTCACCCACCACGTTGCCGTGGTAGAGGCGCAGTGCGGCGACCCTTCATCTATCTTAAGGACTAGCTACGTACGAATTCCCGACTCCTCCTAGCCGGATACCCGCGGAGAGGAGGATGTAACTCAAGACCTGAGCTTAGAATCAGGCAATGGGCTAGATTCGTTGGACAACATCCAAGAATCTGAACTTCAGAGTTCGGAAACTCTTCGGCCTCTGAATCTTGGATTGGGTGAGGTTTCAGATTGAACGACACCCGCCCACCTGAACATAAGCGATCTCTCCCAAATCAGGCAGAGGCCCGAGGAAACAGTACATCATTACTGGGCAAGATTCCTCCTGGTTATGAACAGGACAAAGGATTGCCGCGAGGGAGACGCAATCTCAATTTTCTGCAGTAATTGCACGGACGAGGGAATCCTTAACGCTGTAAGTCGTCGTGATATTACACGCTTCGCTGACTTGGCGTCCATAGTACAAAAATACTGTGCGATAGAAAGCGCCTGGAAAACCGAAATAAAATTTTGGGATAATCCGGCCTTGAATAGTAATCCCGTCCGAACTAAGAAGGTGCATCATCATAGGACACCCGGGATAAACACCAAAAAGCCAAAACCCTCTACATGGCATGGAACCGTACTGGAAAGGTGGCTTGATGGACCCTGTAGAATTCACAGTACAGAGGACGCCACACCAACTCACAGCCTTAGAGCATGTTGGATACTCCGACAGGTGGCCAAAATTGGCGAGGACCTCTTAATTCTGGAGGCCGCAGAAAGCCAGCCCGAGGACACCAGTACCGTTCTCACAGTCTTCGAGACTTTCGCATCAAATAATATGCGAAAAAGAACACTCCGCAGCCTCGCCGAAGTCTATCAAGTTGCAACAATAAATCCATGGAGCGACACTGCTATTACCTTCAACGCAAGTGATGAACCTAAATTCCGAACAGCCCGAGCACCAGCCGCATTGGTCCTCAGTCCCATAGTGGACGACTTTCGCCTCACCAAGGTGCTCATGGATGGAGGCAGCGGACTAAACCTCATTTATGAGTAAACCCTTCAAAAAATGGAAATAGACTGGAACCGCGTCGAGCGAAGCAGCACAACCTTTAGAGGAATAATCCCTAGTCGGGAAGCGTGCTGCACAGGAAAAATCACACTAGATGTGGTGTTTGGCACGCCAGATAATTACAGGTCCAAAGAAGTCATGTTTCAGGTGGCCCCGTTTAAGAGCGGACATCACGCTTTACTGGGATGGGAAGCATTCACAATCTTCCAAGCAATACCCCATTACGGGTACATGAAGCTTAAGATGCCCGGGCCGAATGGAATTATCACTCTAGCTAGTGATCCGGACGTAGCACTCCGCGCCAAAAACAAGACGGTCGCATTAGCCCTTGAGGCACTATCCGAAGCCTTAGCGGCCGAAGAACTGACTGCGCTGCGCTCCACAGTTAACAGGGATGATGTGATACTCGATAAGAGATCCAAATCCACATCCTTCAAGCCAGCTGACGAAATAGTCAAATTCCAGGTCCATCCAACGGACCCCAATAAAACAGCTTCCATCGGGGCACGACTGAACCCTGATGTAGACGCCGCACTGCGAGAGTTCCTACGAGAGAAATGGGACATTTTCGCCTGGCACCCTTCAGACATGCCAGGGATCCCACACAGGCTGGCCGAACACATCTTAAATATCCTAAAAGGATTCAAACCTGTCAAACAAGCCCTTCGGCGTTTTTCCGAACCCAAGAGACAGGCTATGGGAGAAGAGCTAGCCAAGCTATTGGAGGCCGGATTCATTAGAGACATAAAAGATCCGGACTGGCTAGCAAACTTGGTGATGGTACCAAAGAAGGACAAATCCTGGCGCCTGTGTGTCGATTTTAAAGACCTTAACAAGGCTTGCCCAAAGGATCCCTTCCCCCTCCCCCGTATCGATCAAATTATCGATGCCACCGCAGTACACGACTCGTTGTGTTTCCTCGACGCATACTCCGGTTACCATCAAATCAAGATGGCAGAATCAGACCAAGCTGCAACAGCATTCATCACACCATACGGCCCATTCTGCTTCAACACAATGCCCTTCTGGCTGAAGAACGCCGGCGCAACATATCAGTGCATGATCCAGACATGTCTGGCAAATCAGATCGGCAAAACAGTGGAGGCGTATGTGGATGATGTGGTCATCAAATCAAGACATGTCAAATCTCTAATAGACGACTTGAGGATTACATTCGATAACCTCCGAAAATATGACATCAAGCTCAACCCAGAAAAATGCGTCTTCGGCGTTCCAGCCGGAAAGCTCTTGGGCTTCATTGTATCCGGTAGAGGAATTGAAGCAAATCCAGCCAAGATCCGAGCTTTGTCACAATTGGATATCCCAAAGGACCTCAAACAACTACAAAAATTAACCGGATGCGTGGCGGCTTTAAGCCGCTTCATCTCCCGCTTGGGAGAAAAGGCACTAACCCTCTATCGCCTCCTTCGGCGCACCGAACACTTCGAGTGGACGGAGGCCGCCACGGCCGGACTTGATGAAATAAAAGCCATATTGGAAACAAACCCAGTCCTGGCCGCGCCGAACACCGGCGAACCAATGTTATTGTACATTGCAGCAATACATCAAGTTGTCAGCGCAGTGCTCGTTGTCGAGCGGGAAATGGATGGACAGAAATTCCCCCTTCAAAGGCCGGTCTACTACGTATCCACTGTCCTCACTCCATGCAAATCACGGTACCCGCATTATCAAAAGATTTCATACGCGGTATTCATGGCATCCCGGAAGCTACGACACTACTTTCAAGAGTGTTCCATAACAGTAGCCTCGGAAGTACCATTCAATGATATTATCAACAACCGCGACGCAACGGGCCGGATTGCAAAATGGGCCATCGAGCTTCTCCCATTCGATATAACCTATAAGCCATGGCGAGCTATTATATCGCAAGTTTTGGCCGACTTCGTCGCAGAATGGACGGAGGCCGAGCTCCCTAAAGAGTACGACACATATTCAAACTGGATTATGCATTTCGACGGCTCCAAAATGTTGGCCGGACTGGGGGCTGGCGTCGTCCTAACGTCCCCCACAGGAGACACAGCCCAATATGTGCTCCAGATCATGTACATGGATTCCAACAATGCAGCCGAATATGAGGCCCTCCTACATGGTCTTCGGATAGCAGTATCCATGGGTATCCAGCGCCTAGAGGTACATGGGGATTCAAACCTCACGATATCCCAAATAAATGGAGACTTTGATGCCAAGGACCCAAAAAATGGCAGCTTACCGCAACGCCGTCCTAAAAATGTCAGCTCGGTTCGAAGGGCTGGAGTTTCACCATATATCCCGAGAAAACAATCAAGCAGCGGACGTCCTGGCACGCATCGGAGCAAAACGCGATGCAGTCCCCCCCAACATCTTTTTGGAAAGATTGTTCAAGTCATCCATAGCATGGGAGGGGGAACCCACAAATAACAGCCTGGACCCAGCCGCACCACTCGACGCCGAACAATCTGACACAATTGGAGGCTCTGCCAATGAAATTACACCTTCAGCCCACGTAATAATGGTGGTCATCGCCCCGTGGACAAAACCATTCCTAGCCTACCTTACTAGGCAGGAACTCCCGGAGGACCAAAACGAGGCCCGCCGCATAGTGTGGCGATCTAAAGCCTATAGAGTCCATGAGGGAGAGCTTTACAAGAAAAGCACTACCGGAGTCCTTCAAAGGTGCATCTCCGAAGAGGAAGGGCGGAACCTTATAGCTGAAATTCATGCCGGACTCGGTGGTCACCACGCTGCTGCTCGGTCCCTTGTTAGCAAGGCTTTCCGTACAGGCTTTTATTGGCCGACGGCCCGGGCAGACGCTCAGGACTTAGTCCAACGATGCGCTGGTTGCCAACTTTTTGCCAACCAAAGCCATATGCCACCCACCGCACTCCAAACTATACCCATCACCTGGCCTTTTGCGGTCTGGGGGCTTGACATGGTCGGACCCCTTAAACGTGGGACCGATAGGAAAAAATACTTACTGGTCATGGTGGATAGATTCACCAAATGGATAGAAGCCAAGCCTGTTAAAATGGCCGAATCCGGACCTGTGATAGACTTCGTATCCGGGGTTGTACACTGTTATGGCGTCCCCCACAGCATCTAACCGATAACAGTACAAACTTTACCGCCGACGAGGTAAAACTCTGGTGCAAAAACATGGGCATCAAGCTCGATTATTCTTCCGTCTATCACCCACAAACTAACAGCCAGGTCGAACATGCAAATGGTCATATCATGAGCGGCATTAAACCCAGACTAGTGCGGTCCCTCAAGGAATCTAACACGCACTTGGTAGAGGAGCTTGACTCCGTGCTATGGGGGCTGCGGACCATGCCAAATCGCACCACCGGATACACACCATTTTTTATGGTGTACGGCGCAGAGGCAATTCTGCCCTGCGACATAATTCATGACTCACCTAGAGTGCGCATGTATGAAGAAAGAGAAGCCGAGCTCGATCGGCAGGAAAACTTGGACGCCCTAGAGGAGGAGCGTGACGTGGCAAAAGCCCGTTCTGCATTTTATCAACAGCAGGCCCGAAGATATCAAAGCAGAGAAGTACGGGCCAAAAATTACAATGTTGGAGAACTAGTTCTACGCCTGCCGGATAAGAAAAAGGAAAAACTCAAGCCCAAGTGGGAAGGTCCATTCATAATCGACCAAGTCCTGACTGGCGGGGCGTACTGCCTGCGAGATGCGTCGGATAACCGACTCGAGCTGAACCCGTGGAACGCCACCCGTCTCCGAAGATTCTATGCCTAGCGCCGGACCCTGTGTTCGTCTCCTTCCTCTGTCCATTTTTTGCATTTTTCTGTCTTACATTTCTCTCCTTCCCCTCTTTTCTTTTATAGCCCTTAAAGGCTCATCTAGTGACGTGCCACTCGCGCTCATTAAACCTGGGGGCTTCTTTAACAGAAGCTTATTTATACGGGCTTCATGCCCAACACATGCGTCAAACTTCCGCATGTACCTTTTTCTTCACCATTATATGCATCGATATGACTTAAGTTTTGGCCAAGCTGGTTTGCCTGGCTCCTATGCTTACCCCTACATTCCCGATTATTCGGCTAGGCGGTAAAGGGAGCACCTCTGCGATTGTTACTGCCGGGTCAGCCGGATGTGTACCTCACACTGGGTGAAGCCGAAAGCTAGCGTTCTTAACGGAATATTCGGTCGGTGAGATAAAAGATGATCTTTTTACTCATTTTATGCGCCCCCAGATGCTTTTTTCTGCGTCTTTTTACGCAGTCCGGACATGCACTTTAGGGCATGCCTCCCAGCGAAAGGAACCCCTAACGGAACTATTCTCTCTGGAAGATGTTTCTTACTAACCATGTAATATAACATAACTAGTTGGGCACTTGTCTAATAAAGCACTAATGACCCCTACGCCTGGTCTTCACGCATACCGCGGTTCTTATATAACCGCTATGGTATTCGGACACACTCCGGACCGTCAGGCCCTGAGGTTGAAGCGAAAAGGTCGGTAACGACAAACGATCTACAATCCGGCTAGAAGGCATTACACATGTCAATTTAAAATTACATAGTCATTCTGACTGATTGTATTCCTTTTCTATACCATCTAACAGGCTGTCTAATTTACAGTCCTACTGGGAATACTTCGCAGCCAACTCTACTTGGCCGTATACTAAGCTCACAGGGATCTCCTTCCCGTCAGGCCCCACTGGTCCGACCTCGGCCATGTGGTTTGGGTCAGACTTCGTAAAACGGGTCTTCACCATGGCCCAGGCTTCTCTAGCGCCTTGTCGGCAGGCCGATATCTTCCACAACCGGAAGTGCCGCCGAGCTCCCTTCAGCTTCTCCGCAAGCTCTCCAAGGCCCTCGGGCATGGAGTGGGCAGGCCATAAGGCTTGGGCAACGCCTCGCATCGCTTGCCGAATTCGTTCGTGCAGTTGCATGAGTTCGGGAAGAAGGTCACTCACAGAACCGGGCATCTCCTCTGCAGGACGACCTGTGAGCATACCTACATACATTACTCTATTAGTCGACTTCCTCGCCGAACTCTTTTTTCAAAGTTCATTCAAGCACTTACTAAATATGCCGCGTCGAAGCCGCTGATTCTCCTTCGTGGAGTCCGACAGCTGGCCACGAACATCTTTAAGTTCGACGTCCAGCCTGGTGTTGGCATCCTGAAGATCATTCTTCTCTCGCCTCACCTTTGTCAACATACTCTCACCAGCCTTTAGCCAGCGTAAGAGTTGTTGCTTTTCCGGATCGAGTCCGACGCCATCTGCAACATGATTTGTCAGATTTGCACCCACACCGCACAATACTAATCTTTCGAAATGTATCTTACCTGAGGGGGTCTCTTTGGGCTCCCCTGCTGCGGCTAGTGCGGCCTCTAGTTGGGCCTTGCACTTTTCCAGCTCCAGGGACAGTACAATATTCTTCTCTGTAAGAACCTGCATATTAAATGATCCTTAAATCAGTTGCTCTAACTGTTTCAAGTCTCGGGGGCTACTGGTATATATATATTTGACCGAAATTTTCTTACCTGTATGTCTTTTACATACTGCTCCGTGGCTCTGGCTAAACCATTTTGAGTGGCACGAAGGTACGCATCTCCCGAATTAAAGACATCTAAAGCCTCTTGGGAGAAACAAGCGTCGCGTAGAACTGTCCGGCAACGCCTGTGGTTCATGGCACTCTCCACTTCAGAATTTGTGGCGGACAGCCTGTCCGCATCCTCTGTCGGAGGAGTGTCCGGTGCACGCCTTATGCTTGCCTCCGTTTCCTGGCCAGACGTTGGAGCCTAGCTGGTGGAGGCGCAATTGGCAACCTCTCCGGATGTAGTCCGGCGAGGTCTCTTCATTCTAAAGATAGCACGAACGTTAATATGCCCTGATAGAATAACTCCAGGGAAACAGAGGGTGCACTATACCTTTGCGCCGGCATCTCAGTCCAAACTTCATTCCTTTTTGCCCCACGGGGCCCTGCGGCCCCTCGTTGGCTAGCCGCCGCAGGTTCGGCCTCCTGCCTCGGAAAACTCCCCTGCAAAACACGGTTGTCGTCAGAAACACCAGAATACGCGAGAGTGCAATCTCTCTCGAGGGAATGAGACTCCGGTTTCTGTCACCTGGGAGGCCGGGATTAACCCTGGGTAATCAGCCGTGATGGCTACCAATGTATTGTCCTTGCTTAGCTGATGGAACACCCCGTCGATAAGCTGCATCGATATGTCCGGATCCTCTTTGGAGTTCGGATCGAGAGACCGTTCTAGGTCCTCGGGCTGTGGAGGGCGGCTATTTATATCCTTTACCTCCTGTCGCAGTTCCTGCACTGAAGTCGTTAGACTAGATATCTAACCGTGGGAGTATAGAACAAACGGGCAAGCACAATTATTCACTTACCCAACTTGGAGGATCGTACATAGTAAATCCAGCCTGCGGATTGACGCGGAGGAATTCCTCCTTTTCTCCCTTATACAAAGAGGATAAGATCTTTACTAAGGCGGCGGCTGAGGCCGGCCCCTTACGACCGTAACGTGTGGCGTCATCCTCCCCGTTGAAATCCCACATGGGGTGGCCTCTATATTGAAGCGGCTGCACCCCCCACATAATGCATGCGGCCATGACTCCAATCATGGTTAGTCCGGAATGAGCCAACAGTCTTATCCGGCCTATCAGGTAAAGGACGTCTCTGTCGCTTTCTCTCTAAGAGCTCCGCGGACGCCAGCTCAAGCGTTTCCTCAGTGGAGCACTGTTAAACTTAGGGAGACCGACCCGGATAGGGTCCGGTAGCGGGACGTCATCTATATAAAACCATTCCGAAGGCCAGTCCTCGGACGCCTTCTTTGGGGTTCCGGATAGGTATCCGGTCCCGGCGATGCGCCATACTTCGGCTCCGCCCACTTGGTATATAGACCCCTTTTGAGAACGTGGCACCAGGCAGAATAACCTCTTCCACAGCGCGAAATGAGCCTCAACGCCTAAAAATAGCTCACAAAGGGCGACGAAGCCCGCAATATGCAATACGGAGGCGGGCGGGAGGTTGTGCAGCTGGAGGCCGGAGAACTCCAGAAGCCCGCGGAGAAATGGATGAATTGGAAATCCCAGTCCCCTTATTGGATAGGGGACGAGGTACACCCGCTCTCCTTTAGAAGGATTGGGGGTGCTCTCCGCTTGTTTTCCGCCATTGTAGGTGGCGAGACCGGCCCGGACCGGGACCATGTATGCCTGAGGGAGAAATCCCTTGGCCTGAAGTGACGCTAACTTGGCCTGAAGTGACGCTAACTCGCTATGCGGGATGGAGCAACTCTCCCAGTCCCCGGGTTTGGGACCGGAGGGGCGAGGGGAGGAGCTGCGACGGCTGGTCATGTTGAAATGGACCTTTGTTGGAAGCGCTCTGATGATAACTCACGGAAAGGAGAAGATGTGGTTTGGACCTAAATCCCCATCTCGTTAAATAGGCGGCTCGTTTATACGGCTAGGGGTGTGGATATAAAAACACCCCGGCTTTTCGCATTCGTTTGAACACATGGAAGACGACCATTATTGAGCGTGGAAGCCGAGGAGCACTACAAAAATCGGACATTATTCCTACAGGTACACAAGATTTGGAGAAGAACCCGCCTTGCAATGCCAAACAATCGGTGCGCCGGACTCATCGTCATTGAAGCCTGGTTCGGGGGCTACTGAGGGAGTCCTGGATTAGGGGGTGTTCGGGTAGCCGGACTCCAGGACTATGAAGATACAAGATTGAAGACTCCGTCCCATGTCCGGATGGGGCTTTCCTTCGCGTGGAAGGCAAGCTTGGCGACGCGGATATTCAAGATCTCCTACCATTGTAACTGACTCTGTGTAACCCTAACCCTATCCGGTGTCTATATAAACCGGAGGGTTGTAGTCCGTAGGCAATCAACTCCATACACAACAATCATACCATAGGCTAGCTTCTAGGGTTTAGCCTCCTTGATCTCGTGGTAGATCTACTCTTGTACTACCCATATCATCAATATTAATCAAGCAGGAGTAGGGTATTACCTCCATCGAGAGGGCCCAAACCTGGGTAAAAAACATCGTGTCCCTTGTCTCCTGTTACCATCCGGCCTTGACGCACAGTTCGGGACCCCCTACCCGAGATCCGCCGGTTTTGACACCGACACTCCCCATCCTTGCTGGAGCAAGCCCGCCGTCCGCCACCTCGCGCCCAAGGACGCACCATCCTCTGACCACCTCTGCTCCGTTCCCTCCACTGCATCGTGGCCGGCCCTGCCTCCTTGTCGAGCTGCCGGAGCGGTAGTCGCCCGAGATCTCCCTCGAGCGTGCCTCGCTCCATCGATTCTTCTGCCCGAGCCCCATTGCCTACTGTCACGGGATCGTCAAGATGCAGGTCAACCCCGTCAAGATCCGGCTAGCCTCCGCTGCCCTTGCCTGTTCCCGGCCGGTTCTGACCCCGGTGACCCATCCCCGTCGGAGCTAACATCCACCACCAAGTACCACGACGTACGGTGCCCGAACGTCCACCACAACGGCGCCAAGTTCCACCACCGTCGACCGTTTTGGATACGTCAAGACCCGGACCGACAAGTACCCCAACGTCATGTGTACAACGACCGTCGCCGAAGACCCGGGTAGCAAAAACGTCAAGTACCTATGACCCAAGAACGCCAAGTACCTCTCTGAAAAACGAACATGTACCACTATGTCCGGAGGCATCGGATCCGTCAAGTCCAACAATGAATGTGTACAACTATCGGCGACCCCGAACGACTAGAAACGTGAACCTCTACTTCCCCTCCAAAACGTGTCCCACTACCATCGCCGTGATCGCCAGAACCTCTACCGTCGACCCTAGAGCATGCGAGAACGACTACTTCCTCTACTTCCTCTACGAGCCCGAACCGCTCCAAGAATGCACCTGGAAGGTATAACCGCCGAGACGATGACCCGTGGACGAAAGCATGTGTTGTATGAGATGCATGTTTAGTTGTTGTTTTCGCCCGTGAACGTTAGTGGTTCCTCCTTGTTGCCATGCTATCACTGACTCTTGGGAACCCGGTAACCGGGATCACCCCACCATCTTTTGCACGCTCCCGCCACACTTTCTTTTTCACCGACGTCTCAATGAGTTGTCGGAACCGGAACGTTGTCGTGGCACCATTTCATTATCGTCGCCGTGGCACCCCTTTCTTTCTACCACGGTGACAAATGCTTCTTAATGCTCTTGAAAACTTTTAATAAAAAATGCATAAACATGAACATGTTATCTGCATCATGTTAACAACTTTAAGATGTTTAAAATTGTTGTTTGCTTTAAATTGCTAATGCATATGGGGATTTACCGGATTTGTTGTTTGTTATATCCGGCCCCATTTAAATTGTTTAGATGGTATAGTTTTGTTATGCTTCACCTCTTGCCATGTTAAACAACATTTAATATTGTTGAGTACCTAACCGGGAGAGAACTAAATAATTGATATGGTGTTCCGCCAATATGCAACCCGTTGCATATTGAGCTCCACTTAATTTGTAGTTTTGGTTGTTGCACTTTTCCATGCCATGCATATTTAAATCGGACATGCATCATACTTGGTTGTGCATCATGCCATGTTTATGTGGTGGTTGTTTACTATGTTGTTTGCTTCTTTCCGGTGTTGCTTCTTCGGGTTAGTTCCTGTAACATCGCATTTGTGAGGATTCGTTCGACTTCATCTGTTTGACTTTATCTGTTTGTCTTCTTCTTGGACTCGTTCTTCTTCCTTATGGGATTTTAGGCAAGATGATCATACCCTCGAAATCATTTCTATCTTTGCTTGCTAGTTGCTCACTCTTTTGCTATGCCTATGCTATGATACCTACCACCTGCTATATCTTGCCTCCCAAATTGCCATGTCAAGCCTCTAACCCACCTTGTCCTAGCAAACTGTTGTTTGGCTATGTTACCGCTTTGCTTAGCCCCTCTTATAGCATTGTTAGTTGCAGGTGAAGATTGGAGTTTGTTCCATGTTGGAACATGGATATTTGTTGGGATATCACAATATCTCTTATTTAATTAATGCATCTATATACTTGGTAAAGGGTGGAAGGCTCGGCCTTATGCCTGGTGTTTTGTTCCACTCTTGCCGCCCTAGTTTCCGTCATGCCGGTGTTATGTTCCTTGATTTTGCGTTATAATGGGAATCCCTTGACAGTTCGCCTTGACTAAAACTCCTCCAGCAAGGCCCAACCTTGGTTTTACCATTTGCACTAACAACCTATTACCCTTCCCTTGGGTCGGCCAACCCAAGGGTCATCTTTATTTTAAACCCCCCTGTAACATCCCAAATTTTCAATTTGGAATATTATACATTAGATCATCAATGCATATCATATTTTATTTTGCTTTTGGTTTGATCCTAGAAATTTCTACGCAACTCAAGGACCCACAGAGAGAGTTGGGGAATTCATTATTTTCATATTTGAGTTTTCTCAAATTTTGAGAATAGGATCATTTGATTTTAATTATTTTATCATCAATTATTTCTATTACAAAAATATGAGAGAGGGAATAAAATGACTTTCCCAAAATAAAGAAATATTGAGGATTTAATAATAAAATCAAATCAGATTTTATTTCGGAGTTTTTTGTTATTTTATTTGAATTCAGGAAAAATGTGCGTTTTTCAAAATTGCATTTAGGCCCCAAATAAATGTTCACCTTGTGCGGCTTGATTTTAGAAGCCCGGCAAAATTTATTTCCGTATTTTTGGAGTCCGTTTAGTATTTCTTTTTATTTTTCTTCCGCGCGTAATTATTTAAAAAAAATCGCGCCGACCTACATGCCGTGTCCGACCGGGACTCCGGCCCGCATAGGCTTTATAAGCCGGGGGGAAAGCCCAGCCGAAGCCAGCCAGCCCAGCCCCGCCCGCCGAACCCTAGCGACGCCGCCCGCGCCCGACCCCGCCGCCGCCGCCGACGGAGCCGCTGCGCCGCCGCCTCACCGACCCGCCGCCCGAGGTTCGCCTCGTAATCCGCGCCGCCGTTTTTTTGAAAAAACCGATCAGTTTTCGTCGGTTTTTTTAGTTTTCATTTTTTTAGATCGATTTTTTTTCGGTTTAGGTTAATTAGCGAGCGTTCGTCCGTTCGTTCGTTCTAGCGAACGTTCGTCGTTTTTCTTTTCTCGGATTAAATCCGCGATTTTTCTGATCGCGATTTCTGATCCGATTTTCGTTTTAGTATAACTTTCCGCTCGTTTATCGGAATCAGGCGATTCAAGCACCTGGAGTTTCGTCTCGAAACCCTCTATCCGTTTAACCAACTTAAACAAGTTTTTGCTACTGTAAAATTTGACTTAGATCCAGATTAGTTGAACGAAGTTGTTTTCTTTCGTCGTTTGATTTTTGTTGCTTCGTTCAATTTGATACTTTTTGCAAAGCGGAGTTCTTAAGTTGAACTTTCTGGTTAGATCTCTTATTTGACTGTTACTTGTGCATTAGATGAGTGCTTATTGTATGCTTGTTTGTTTGTCTGCGATAGAATACCCGGAGTGCGCCGCCTGTTACTTCGAATCGCTAGGTTTCGCGGATCATCAGCAAGGCAAGTAACACTTTGATTATACCTTTTATACTACCCAGTTTTATTGCATTAGATCAATCCTCAAACATTGCATGAGTAGGATCTAATTAAATTGTGGGATGGGAAGTAGTTGAGGTAGTACCTATCACCTGTTATATTATCAAACCCTTGGGAGTTACTTCTACGTGTGCTTATTATGCCATGCTATGCTAGTAGACGTGGATTGGGTGAGTGATATCCATGACAGATGTGAGTTTGTTAATTAATGGTTTATCTAAGGTGGCAACTTAAACACACATCTGGGTGGATTGAGGTACCTAGGTATTCCAGGATTGCCTGTTTTTCTTTATGGACCGCCACCCAGGCTCAAAGGGATCATGAGATTATTCATACTAGAAACTTCCGTGTGCAACCACAAGCTATTATGGGCTCTAGCATAGTTGATTAAGTCGTGCGAACTCTTACAGGGTAGACTAGAAGATGTAGGGGAAAGTAGGTGTAACGGTCTATCCATCGTAAGGTGCTAGCGCTTCTGAAAGACTATGTCTCGGTCATCCGTCTTCTCAAACACCATGTAGTGCGAGAAACCAAACGGAGGTGATCGAGTCTTGTGGGGAAAAGTGCGCAAACCTCTGTAGAGTGTATTAAACTAATCATGGTTAGCCGTGTCCCTGGTTATGGACATCTTGAGTATCTAGTACTTGGATTATCATGTGAATCTCAACATGTTACTCTAAATTAATTTTGTTGGGTTTTGTTAACGATGATGTCTAATTGGCATTGAGGATGCTGTCAACCATTCTCAATGTTTAACAACTACCATGATAGTTAAATAAATTTTATTCCTTTGTAGTAGGGAAAAATTGGCTTTACGCAAAACTGTAACCATAGAGCTTTCCACCAGCCAAATATGCATATAGTATAGTTGTTTCATTCCATTACTCTCTATGTGTTACATTGCCAGCATATTCCATGTGCTGACCCGTTTCGGGCTGCAACGTTAATGTTGCAGACTTTTCAGACGACGATTAAGGAGTTTTTAGGTCGTGGTTCTATACTCAGTGATGCCGTTGGAGTTGATGGACTCACTTATCTTCCAAGCCTTCCGTTGTTATCATTATTAGATGGCCTTAAGCCATGCTTATTGTAATTAGTTCTCTTTTGAGACACTCGATGTAATAAGTGTGTGATTGCTACTCTGTTATAAATCCTCCGAGTACTATGTGGTGTCAGCATTACTGATCCGGGGATGACACTGGAGCACAGAGATCAGACTGTTTGAGGTCTAGTCGCTACGGAGATGGTATCAGAGCACACGCTGACTGTAGGACATGACCACTAAGCTAAAGACCTAGATCACTATTTACTCTCTTCTCTTCTGACCTCTCATCTTTTCTACTCTTTAGGATGGCGGATGCAAGGAACAAGTTCACACAACCGGATGAAGATACACCCTTTGGACGTCACTTGAAGGAAGTCACTAGATACCTGAACATAGGAGTACAAAGCTTCACCGGAACCTACAACGCCACTTTACCTGAAGAAGAGCGTTGGATGATTCAAGTTCAAGTTCCAGGAAGGACGTTCATGCCAGTCACTGAGCCCATAGAGTTTTCTTTTGATGCACCAACTTGGAGTCTAGGAAAGAGCATGGCAGCTCACATCACCATGGGACGCATTGGAGAAGTCTACCGCAATGATCTCAAGGATACTATATACCAGATTTGTGGGCGCCGAGATGAGCACTGGGAGATGATCAGCACCAGAAAGGATAGATCAGTTGCAGCTTTTATCCAGGAGTTAAACCAGCACACTCGACGACAGGAGAACCAGATGTGCGCCGACATGATAGACCTGAAGAAGGCAAGGACAAGAATCAAGGAACTGGAGGAAGAACTCAAAGCTACACGTGAAGATTATGAAGAGGAAACTGAAGTACTAGTGGATAAGAATACCTACCTAACAATGAAGCTAGCAATATTTATGGGAGGCCCTACACCAGTAGATGAAGACGAAGAACCCAAGGAGATTTGCCTGGAAGACTACATCATCATCGACGACACCGACTCGGACCCAGATGATAGCGATGATGACTATGTTGATGAAGCCGGAGCAGATATCATGGAGTCTACAACCGAAGAATATTTTTAGTAGACCACCTCATCAGTAGTAGTAGTCCACCATGTAAATATAGTAGTCCGAGCACTTTTGCGATGGTTAGATCGATTGTATGCCCTTGTTTGATTGAATGAAGTGAATTGTTTTCTTTTGCCTCATGTGCATATGGGTAGTGTTTTCTCTTTAGACCCCCTCTATTCTTACATTTAATCTTTTCTAAACCCTCAAATGCCTCCGAGACGTGACCCCGGATTTACCTTTCCACCGGAGCTCACCCAATTGATCCAACAGCAGAACACATTGATGCAGTTGCTAGTCCAGAATCAGAATCAGGGGAACAACAACAACAACCCACCACCACCACCACCACCTATTGATCACTTAGCCCGTTTTCTTAGGCTGAATCCGCCGGTGTTTTCCAGTAGCACCGAGCCGATATTAGCAGATGATTGGCTCTGCAAGACAGCTAGAGAGTTGACCACGGCAGGATGCACAGATGCGGAGAAGGTGAAGTTTGCCGCACATCAGCTTGAAGGACCCACATCATCATGGTGGGAGAATTTCACAGCCACTTTCTTTGTCGACACTGTCACATGGGACCAGTTTCAGCAGGCCTTTCGTACTGCCCATGTTTTAGCAGGAGCTATGGCCATGAAGAAGCGTGAGTTTCGTAACTTGCGCCAAGGAGGACGGACAGTTGGCCAATATGTGGAGGACTTTAGTAAATTAGCACGTTATGCCCCAGATGACGTTGCTACGGATGCAACCAAGCAGGAGAAGTTTCTGGAAGGACTGAATGATGAGTTGAGCATGCAGTTGATGGTAGCAACCTTCAACAACTACCAGGAGTTGGTAGGCCGTGCTCTTATGATTGAAGGCAAGCAGCAGCAAATTGAGAACCGCAAGAGGAAGTATGGACAAGGAAAGTACAATTCAGGAGCTCAGCAGAAGCCACGTTTTACCCCTAGATCGGGAGGACATTTTCAGCATACCCGTGGAGGAGGCAGCTTGCACAATCACAATGGCACCAATAATGGTAATGGGAATGGAGGAAGCAATGGCCAGAATCGCACCAACCCATCAACCCCAGCCAAGAAGGACCTGAGCCAAGTCACTTGCTTTAAGTGTCAGAAGACCGGACATTATGCCAATGAATGTCCTGAAGGCCAGAATGGCAATGGAAGTTCTGGGAAGAAGACGAACCCTTTCAACATGGGACAGGTGAACCACGTTAACGTGGAGGAGGTTGAAGAGCAGTCGGATGCCGTAATAGGTAAGTTTTTGGTTAAGTCATTTACTGCACTCGTTCTTTTTGATACTGGTGCATCGCATTCATACATATCAAGGGGATTTGTGAATAAGTATAACCTTCCCACTAAGGTTCTTAGAACACCTGTGCTACTAAGCTCACCAGGAGCGGAGTATATGGCCAGTCAAGGATGTTTTCAAGTGCCATTGAGTATAGGTAGGCATGTGTTTCCCTCGGATTTAATCATTTTGGAATCACAAGGATTGGATGTAATTCTAGGTATGGATTGGCTGTCGATGTATGGGGGAAACATCGATTGCGCCAGTAAGACAATTTTGCTTACTACCCCAGAAGGGAGAAGGATCAAGTATGTATCCCGACATGTGCCAAAAGGGACTCAAGTAAATTGTTTAACAGGAGTTGTGCAGGAGGAAGTACCAGTGGTAAGGGATTTCCCTGAAGTATTTCCAGAGGAGTTACCAGGCATGCCACCGGATAGAGATATTGAGTTTTTGATTGAGCTATTGCCAGGCACAGGGCCAATATCAAAGAGACCATACAGGATGCCTGCAAAGGATTTGGTGGAAATGAAGAAGCAGATTAAAGAGTTACTGGATAAGGGATATATTCGCCCAAGTTCTTCGACTTGGGGATCGCCAGTACTTCTAGTAGAGAAGAAGGATGGATCGTTAAGGATGGTTGTTGATTATCGAGGATTGAATGAAGTAACGATCAAGAACAAGTACCCACTACCAATGATCAATAATCTATTTGATCGATTGCAAGGAGCTAAGGTATTTTCCAAGATCGATCTGCGATCAGGATACCACCAGTTGAAGATTCGAGAACAGGATATTCCTAAGACAACTTTTACCACCAGGTATGGGCTGTACGAGTATACCATTATGTCATTTGGTCTGACTAACGCACCTGCATATTTTATGAACATGATGAACAAAGTGTTTATGGAGTTCTTGGATAAGTTTGTCGTGGTGTTCATTGATGATATCCTGGTTTACTCGAAGAATGAAGAGGAGCATAAGGAACATTTGCGATTGGTACTTGAGAAGCTCAGAGAACAACAGTTGTATGCCAAGTTCAGCAAATGTGAGTTTTGGTTGAAGGAAGTAGGATTCCTCGGACACGTTATATCTGGAGAAGGAATAGCAGTTGATCCCGCTAAAGTTGATACCGTGACCAAGTGGGAAGCACCAACCACAGTTGGATAGATACGGAGTTTTCTTGGACACGCAGGATACTACCAAAGATTCATTGAGAATTTCTCAAAGATTGCGAAGCCTATGACGGAGTTGTTGAAAAAGGATACCAAGTTCATATGGATCGAGGAGTGTGAGGCTAGTTTCCAGGAGTTGAAGAAACACTTGGTTACTTCACCAGTGTTCATTTTGCCAGACCAGACCAAGGATTATGAGGTGTATTGCGACGCTTCACGTCGAGGACTTGGAGCAGTGCTTATGCAGGAAGGGAGAGTTGTTTCATATGCCCTAAGACAACTGAAACCTCACGAGTTGAATTATGCTACGCATGATTTGGAGTTAGCAGCCGTAGTGCATGCATTGAAAACATGGAGACATTTCCTCATTGGAAATCATTGTGAGGTGTACACGGATCACAAGAGTTTGAAATACATTTTCACGCAGAAGGAGTTAAACCTCAGACAAAGGAGATGGTTGGAGCTCATTAAGGATTATGATATGAGATTGCATTACCATCCCGGAAAGGCTAATGTAGTAGCTGACACATTAAGCCGCAAAAGCCATATCAATACACTAATGACAGAGAAATACCAAAGGAGTTAGCCGAGGATCTTCGTGAACTATGTTTGGAAATAGTTCCGAGAGGCTATGTAGCAGCATTGGAGATTCAGTCAACTTTGATGGATAGAATCATAGAAGCTCAGAAGACTGAAAAGGAGATTGCCTCTATAAAGGAGAAAATGAGCGAAGGAAAGGCTAAAGGATTTCGTGAGGATGAGCACGACACCCTATGGTTTGAAGACCGTGTTTGTGTGCCCAATGACCCGGAGATCAGGAAATTGATTCTGCAAGAGGCACACGATTCACCGTATTCGATTCACCCAGGAAATACCAAGATGTATTTGGATTTGAAGGATATTTTCTGGTGGACCGGAATGAAGAAAGATATTGCGGAGTATGTAGCAGTTTGTGATGTGTGTCAGAGAGTAAAGGCAGAGCATCAGAATCCAGCAAGATTGCTACAACCATTGCCAATACCCGAATGGAAGTGGGATAAGTTAGGCATGGATTTTATCACGGGATTACCCAGGACTCGTTCAGGCTATGACTCGATTTGGGTTGTGGTCGATCGGTTGACGAAGGTAGCTCATTTCATCCCGGTAAAGACCACGTACACCAGCGCTAAGTTGGCAAAGATATATATGACTAGGATCGTATGTTTGCATGGAGTTCCGAGGAGTATCGTATCAGATAGAGGAACCTAGTTTACCTCAAAGTTTTGGAAGCAGTTGCATGAAACTTTGG
Organism: Triticum dicoccoides; assembly: GCF_002162155.2. NCBI lineage: Eukaryota > Viridiplantae > Streptophyta > Magnoliopsida > Poales > Poaceae > Triticum > Triticum dicoccoides. The sequence continues at coordinate 173,880,136 of NC_041390.1, read as the reverse complement.
GTACTAGGCTAGAATTCAGTACATCTTTTCATCCACAGACAGATGGACAGACCGAGAGAGTCAATCAGATTTGGAGGACATGCTGAGAGCTTGTGTGCTAGATTATGGATCTAGTTGGGACGACAATTTGCCATATGCAGAGTTCTCTTACAACAACAGTTACCAAACCAGTTTAAAGATGGCCCCTTTCAAAGCTTTGTATGGAAGGAGGTGCAGGACACCGTTGTCGTGGGACGAAGTTAGAGACCGCTAGTTGTTTGGGCCTGATTTGATTAAGGAGTCTGAACAGAAGGTGAAATTGATTCGTGATAGGCTCAAGGTAGCTCAGTCCAGACAAAAGAGTTATGCAGATTCTAAACGCAAGGAGACTGTTTAAGAAGTTGGAGATAGAGCTTATCTTCGAGTATCCCCACTTCGGGGAACAAAGTGTTTTGGGGTTAAAGGAAAGTTAGCGCCACGATTTGTAGGACCATATCGAGTTTTAGAGTGTATGGGAGAAGTGGCCTACAAGTTGGAATTGCCCGAAGGATTGTCAGGAGTTCATGATGTGTTCCACGTTTCTCAGTTGAAGAAGTGCCAAACGGAGATGGCTGACATACCCTTGAGAGACACAGTGCCATTGGAAACAATTCAGTTGGACAACGATTTGACCTATGAGGAGAGACCAATTAAGATTCTCGAGTTTGCTAGCCGAGTCACTCGCAGCAAGGTTATCAAGTTTTGCAAAGTTCAGTGGAGCCACCACACGGAGGATGAAGCCACCTGGGAACGAGAGGAAGATTTGCTCAATGACCACCCTCACCTATTTTCTAGCCAACCCGAATCTCGAGGGCGAGATTCATCTTAAGGGGGGTAGGTTTGTAACATCCCAAATTTTCAATTTGGAATGTTATACACTAGATCATCAATGCATATCATATTTTATTTTTCTTTTGGTTTGATCCTAGAAATTTCTACGCAACTCAAGGACCCACGAAGAGAGTTGGGGAATTCATTATTTTCATATTTGAGTTTTCTCAAATTTTGAGAATAGGATCATTTGATTTTAATTATTTTATCATCAATTATCTATATTACAAAAATATGACAGAGGGAATAAAATGACTTTCCCAAAATAAAGAAATATTGAGGATTTAATAATAAAATCAAATAAGATTTTATTTCGGAGTTTTTCGTTATTTTATTTGAATTTAGGAAAAATGTGCATTTTTCAAAATTGCATTTAGGCCCCAAATAAATGTTCACCTTGTGCGGCTTGATTTTAGAAGCCCGGTAAAATTTATTTCGAGATATTTGGAGTCCGTTTAGTATTTCTTTTTATTTTTCTTCCGCGCGTAATTATTTAAATAAATCGCACCGACCTACGGGCCGTGTCCGACCGGGACTCCGGCCCGCATAGGCTTTATAAGCCGGGGGGAAAGCCCAGCCGAAGCCAGCCAGCCCAGCCCCGCCCGCCGAACCCTAGCGCCGCCACCTGCGCCCGACCCCGCCGCCGCCGTCGCACGCCGCCGCCACCGCTTGCCGTCGCCGGAGCCGCCGCGCCGCCGCCTCGCCGACCCGCCGCCCGAGGTTCGCCTCGTAATCCCTGCCGCCGTTTTTTTAAAATCGATCGGTTTTTGTTGGTTTTTTTTAGTTTTCGTTTTTTTAGATCGGTTTTTTTGGTTTAGGTTAATTAGCGAGCGTTCGTCCATTCGTTCGTTCTAGCGAACGTTCGTTGTTTTTCTTTTCTTGGATTAAATCCGCGATTTTTCTGATCACGATTTCTGATCCGATTTTTGTTTTAGTATAACTTTTCGCTCGTTTATCGGAATAAGGCGATTCAAGTGCCTGGAGTTTCGTCTCGAAACCCTCTATCCGTGTAACCAACTTAAACAAGTTTTTGCTACTGTAAAATTTGACTTAGATCCAGATTAGTAGAACGAAGTTGTTTTCTTTCGCCGTTTGATTTTCGTTGCTTCGTTCAATTTGATACTTTTTGCAAAGCGGAGTTCTTAAGTTGAACTTTCTGGTTAGATCTCTTATTTGACTGTTGCTTGTGCATTAGATGAGTGCTTATTGTATGCTTGTTTGTTTGTCTGCGATAGAATACCCGGAGTGCGCCGCCTGTTACTTTGAATCGCTAGGTTTCGTGGATCATCAGCAAGGCAAGTAACACTTTGATTATACCTTTTCTACTACCCAGTTTTATTGCATTAGATCAATCCTCAAACATTGCATGAGTAGGATCTAATTAAATTGTGGGATGGGAAGTAGTTGAGTTGTACCTATCACCTGTTATATTATCAAACCCTTGGGAGTTACTTCTACTTTTGCTTATTATGCCATGCTATGCTAGTAGACGTGGATTGGGTGAGTGATATCCATGACAGATGTGAGTTTGTTAATTAATGGTTTATCTAAGGTGGCAACTTAAACACACATCTGGGTGGATTGAGGTACCTGGGTATTCCAGGATTGCCTGTTTTTCTCTATGGACCGCCACCCAGGCTCAAAGGGATCATGAGATTATTCATACTAGAAACTTCCGTGTGCCGCCACAAACTATTATGGGCTCTAGCATAGTTGATTAAGTCATGCGAACTCTTATAGGGTAGACTAGAAGATGTAGGGGAAAGTAGGTGTAACGGTCTATCCATCGTAAGGTGCTAGCGCTTCTGAAAGACTATGTCTCGGTCATCCGTCTTCTCAAACACCATGTAGTTCGAGAAACCAAACGGAGGCGATCAAGTCTTGTGGGGAAAAGTGCGCAAACCTCTGCAGAGTGTATTAAACTAATCATGGTTAGCCGTGTCCCCGGTTATGGACATCTTGAGTATCTAGTACTTGGATTATCATGTGAATCTCAGCATGTTACTCTAAATTAATTTTGTTGGGTTTTGTTAATGATGATGTTTAATTGGGAGTGAGGATGCTGTCAACCATTCTCAATGTTTAACAACTACCATGATAGTTAAATAAATTTTATTCCTTTGTAGTAGGGAAAAATTGGCTTTACGCAAAACTGTAACCATAGAGCTTTCCACCAGCCAAATATGCATATAGTATAGTTGTTTCATTCCATTACTCTCTATGTGTTACATTGCCAGCATATTCCATGTGCTGACCCGTTTCGGGCTGCAACGTTAATGTTGCAGACTTTTCAGACAATGATTAAGGAGTTTTTAGGTCGTGGTTCTATACTCAGTGATGCCGTTGGAGTTGATGGACTCACTTATCTTCCAAGCCTTTCGCTGTTATCGTTATTAGATGGCCTTAAGCCATGCTTATTGTAATTAGTTCTCTATTGAGACACTCGATGTAATAAGTGTGTGATTGCTACTTAGTCATAAATCCTCCGAGTATTGTGTGGTGTCAGCATTACTGATCCAGGGATGACACCAGAGCACAGAGATCAGACTGTTTGAGGTCTGGTCGCTACAGCCCCCTGGGCCAGTGCTTCTCTAAGTGTTGGTCCGAAATGGGCAGCTTGCGGGGCCACCTCGGGGACACTTGAGGGTTGGTTTTACCCATAGCTTGAATTATCCGGTGTTGCCCTGAGAACAAGATATGTGCAGCTCCTATCAGGATGTCGGCGCATCGGGCGGCTTTGCTGGTTTAGTTTTACCATTGTCGAGATGTCTTGTAACCGGGATTCCGTGCCTGATTGGGTCTTCCTGGGAGAAGGAATATCCTTCATTGACCGTGAGAGCTTGTGATGGGCTAAGTTGGGACACCCCTGCAGGGATTTGAACTTTCGAAAGTTGTGCCCGCGGTTATGGGCAGATGGGAATTTGTTAATGTCCGGTTGTAGAAAACCTGAAAGTTATCTTAATTAAAATGCATCAACCGCGTGTGTAGTCGTGATGGTCTCTTTCCGGCGGAGTCCAGGAAGTGAACACGGTGTTGGAGTTATGCTTGAACGTAAGTAGTCTAGGATCACTTCTTGATCATAGATTCTCTACCGTGCTTTGCCTCCTCTTCTCGCTCTCCTTTGCATAAGTTAGCCACCATATATGCTAGTGCTTGCTGCAGTTCCACCTTATACCTTTTCCCTACCCATAAGTTTAAATAGTCTTGATCGCGAGGGTGCGAGATTGCTGGGTCCCCATGACTCACGGATTACTTCCAAAACCAGTTGCAGGTGCCGATGATACCGTTCCAGGAGACGCAACCCAGCTCAAGGAGGAGCTCGATGAAGATCTTGTTCATTGTGTTGTTTTGTTTCAGTTGATCAGTAGTGGAGCCCGGTTGGGGCGATCGGGGATCTGTAGCATTTGGGGTAGTCTTCTTTTATTTTGGTTCCGTAGTCGGACCTTGATTGTATCTGTTGATGTAATGCTTTATTCATGTATTGTGTGAAGTGGTGATTGTAAGCCAACTATGTATCCCTTTCCTTATTCATTACATGGGTTGTGTGAAGATTACCTCTCTTGCGACATTGCCTACAATGTGGTTATGCCTCTAAGTCGTGCTCCGACACGTGGGAGATATAGCCGCATCGTGGGTGTAACACTATTCCTTTTTGGAGTCTGAAACATTCCGGCAAGTGTTCTTTATGTATTACTCCGGGATTACAGTTTCGATAACATTGGTTTCAACATTTATGGGATTACTTGAGATATATTGTTTCATTCTTTGACAGTTCACCACCTTCGGATTTGTGCCTTCGAAGTTGTTGATTTTTATGGCACCGGAACGGTAGACCTCCTCGATAACGTAAGGACCTTCCCATTTAGAGAGAAGTTTTCCTGCAAAAATTCTTAAATGGGAGTTGTATAGCAATACATAATCACCTACATTAAACTCACGCTTTTGTATCCTTTTGTCGTGCCATCTTTTAACTTTTTTTAAACAACTTGGCATTTTCGTATGGGTTCTCCATTCATCAAGTGAGCTAATATCAAATAACCTCTTCTCACCGACAAGCTTAAAATCATAATTAAGTTATTTAATAGCCCAATAAGCCTTGTGTTCTAGTTCGAGAGGTAAGTGACATGCTTTTCCATAGACCATTTTATATGGAGACATACCCATATGATTTTTATATGGAGCATATAGGCCCATAGTGCATCATCAAGTTTCTTGGACCAATTCTTTCTAGACCTATTAACAGTCTTTTGCAAAATTAATTTGAGTTCTCTATTACTCAATTCTACTTGACCACTAGACTGAGGGTGATAAGGGGATGCAATTATATGATTAACATCATATTTAGCAAGCATTTTTACGGAAAGCACCATGAATAAAATGTGAACCACCATCAGTCATTAAATATCTAGGGACTCCAAACCTTGGAAAGATAACTTCTTTAAGCATTTTAATAGAAGTGTTATGATCAACACTACTAGTTGGAATAGCTTCTACCCTCTTAGTAACGCAATCAACATCAACTAGAATATGTGTATAACAATTAGAGGAAGGAAAAGGTCCCATATAGTCAAAGCCCCAAACATCAAATGGTTCAATAACAAGTGAATACTTCATAGGCATTTCTTGACGTCTACTAATATTACCAATTCTTTGACATTCATCACAAGATAAGACAAACTTACGGGCATCCTTGAAGAGAGTAGGCCAATAAAAACCAGATTGTAGTACCTTATGTGCGGTTCTATCTCCAGCATGGTGCCCTCCATAAGCTTCGGAGTGACACTTGTGTAGGATCTGTTCCTGTTCATGCTCAGGTACACAACGTCTAATAACACCATCTACTCCTTCTTTATAAAGATGTGGGTCATCCCAAAAGTAATGCCTCAAATCATAGGATCTGTTTCTTTTGCTGGTATGTGAAACTAGGTGGTATAAACTTAGCAACAATGTAATTAGCATAACCAGCATACCATGGAGCAGTATGAGAAGCATTTATGACATTTAATTGCTCATCAGGAAAGCTCTCATCAATAGGTAGTGGGTCATCAAGCACATTTTCTAACCTAGACAAGTTGTCTGCAACAGGGTTCTCACCTCCTTTTCTATCAACAATATGTAAATCAAATTCTTGTAGCAAGAGAACCCATCTAATAAGTCTAGGTTTAGCATCTTTCTTTTCCATAAGATATTTAATAGTAGCATGATCAGTGTGAATAGTTACTTTGGAATCAACCATATAAGGTCTAAACTTATCACAGGGCAAATACAATTGCTAAGAATTCTTTTTCAGTAGTAGCATAATTTCTTTGAGCATTGTCTAGAGTTTTACTAGCATATTGAATAACATTTAGTTTCTTATCAACTCTTTGTCCTAGAACATCACCTACAGCATAACAACTAGGATCACACATAATTTCAAAGGGTAAATTCCAATCAGGTGGCTGATCAATAGGTGCAGAGATCAATGGTTTCTTACATATTTCAAATGCTTCTACACAATCATCATCAAAAACAAATGGTATATCTTTTTGTAATAAATTAGTCAGAGGCCGAGAAATTTTTGAGAAGTCCTTAATGAACCTCCTATAAAAACCGGCATGACCAAGGAAACTTCTTATACCTTTGATGTCCTTGGGACATGGCATCTTTTCAATAGCATCAACCTTGGTCTTATCAACTTCAATACCTCTTTCAGAAACTTTATGCCCTAAGACAATACCTTCATTAACCATAAAGTGGTACTTTTCCCAATTCAAGACAAGATTAGTTTCTTCACATCTCTGCAAAACTCGATCAAGGTTTCTCAAACAATCATCAAAAGAAGATCCATACACGGAAAATTTGTCCATGAAAACCTCACAAATCTTTTCACAAAAGTCAGAAAATATAGCCATCATGCATCTTCGAAAGGTAGCAGGTGCATTGCATAAACCAAAAGGCATACGTCTATAAGCAAAAGTACCAAAAGGCATGTAAAAGTAGTCCTTGATTGATCTTTGGTTGATACAAGTATTTGAGAGAAGCCAGAATAACCATCTAGAAAGCAAAAATGTGTATGTATGGATAATCTTTCTAGCATTTGATCGATAAAAGGTAAGGGGTAATGATATTTTTAGTAGCCTTATTTAATTTGCGGAAATCAATTACCATCCTATAACCAGTAATAATTCTTTGAGGAATCAATTCATCTTTATCATTAGGAACAACAGTAATACCTCCCTTCTTAGGGACACAATGGACAGGACTTACCCACTGACTATCAGCAACGGGGTAAATTATACCTGCCTCAAGGAGCTTTAGTATATCCTTTCTTACCACTTCTTTCATTTTAGGATTCGGCCGGTGTTCATGATCACGAACTGGTTTAGCATCTTCTTCCAAATTAATTTTATGTTGACATAGAGTTGGACTAATGACCTTAAGATCATCAAGAGTATACCCAATAGCAGCACGGTGCTTCTTCAGAATTTTCAATAATCTCTCTTCCTCATGTTCTGAAAGGTTGGCACTAATAATAACAGGATATATCTTTTTCTCATCAAGATAAGCATATTTAAAAGTATCCTGTAACGGTTTAAGCTCAAACACGGGATCACCCTTGGGTGGAGGAGGATCTCCTAGGATTTCAATAGGTAAATTATGTTTCAGAATAGGTTCCTGTTTAAAGAATACTTCATCTAGTTCCCTTCTTTCTTTCATAAACATATCATTTTCATTGTCTAGTAAATATTGTTCTAAAGGATCACTAGGTAATTCTTCTTCACGGTGTTGTCTACTAAATTTATAAAAATTAAATTCATCGGTCATATCATCTAAACCGATAGTAACAACATCTCTTTTGCAATCTATGGTAGTGTTAACATTATTTAAGAAGGGTCTACCAAATATAATGGGACAAAAGCTATCTTGTGGGGAACCAAGAACAAGAAAATCAGCAGGATATTTAGTTTTCCACACAAGACTTCAACGTCTCTAACAATTCCCATTGGTGAAATAGTATATCTATTAGCAAGTTTAATTGTAACATCAATATATTCTAACTCAATGGGTGCAATGTCATGCATAATTTCGTTGTATAAGTCAATAGGTATTGCACTAGCACTAGCACCCATATCACATAAGCCATGATAACAATGATCTCCTATTTTAACATAAATAACAGGCATACCTACCACAGGTCTAGGTTTATCTGTATCACGGGGTTTAGCAATTCTAGCAGTTTCATCACAGAAATAAATAACATGCCTATCTATATTATCAGACAAGAGATCTTTAACAATAGCAATACTAGGTTCAAGTTTAACTTGCTCAGGAGGTGTACATGTTTTAATATTGCTTTTACGAACCACAGTTGAAGCTTTAGCATGATCCTTTATCCTAACAGGGAAAGGTGGTTTCTCAACATAAGAAGTAGGAACAATAGGATCATTATAAGTAATAGTCTTTTCTTCAACTTTAATAGGTGCAGCTACTTTTACTTCTATGGGGGGTGATATTTAAACCACTTCTCCTTGGGGAGATCAACATAAGTGGCAAAAGATTCACATAAAGAAGCTACTATATCAGAGTCAAGTCCATATTTAGTGCTAAATTTACGAAAAATATAGGTATCCATAAAAGATTTAACACAATCAAAACTAGGTGTCATACCAGACTCCTTACCATTGTCGAGGTCCCAATCTTCAGAGTTGCATTTAATTCTTTCCAATAAGTCCGATTTGAATTCAATAGTCTTCATCATAAAAGAGCCAGCACAAGAAGTATCAAGCATGGTGCGATTGTTATCAGAAAGCCAAGCATAAAGATTTGGAATAATCATTTCTCTTGAGAGCTCATGATTGGGGCATGAATATAACATTGATTTAAGCCTCCCCCAAGCTTGAGCGATGCTTTCTCCTTCGCGAGGCCAAAAATTATATATATATAATTGCAATCATGATGAACAATATGCATAGGATAAAACTTTTGATGAAATTCATATTTCAATCGTTTGTAGTTCCAAGATTCCATATCATCACATAGCCAATACCATGTCGATGAATCTCCCCTCAAAGATAAAGGGAAGACCTTCTTAACAACATCTCCGGGTATACCCGCAAGCTTAAATAATCCACAAACTTCATCCGCATATATTAGATGTTCATCAGGATGTTTTGTTCCATCTCCTAAAAAAGGATTAGCTAGCAGTTTTTCTACCATACCCAAAGGAATTTCAAAGCAAGCATTTTCATTTTCAGTAGGTTCAGTAGGTTGAGGAGCAACTCTTTGCTCTACTGGTCGGGGTGAAGATACCCCGAACAAGCCCCTCAAAGGATTACTTTCCATAGTAACAAGTGACAGTAAATTTCAGCACACTATATAAATTTTTCCTTACCAAATTCCACCTACCAAAGGCGCTTCACTCCCCGGCAACGGCGTCAGAAAAGAGTCTTGATGACCCACAAGTATAGGGGATCTATCGTAGTCCTGTCGATAAGTAAGAGTGTCAAACCCAACGAGGAGCAAAAGGAAATGATAAGCGGTTTCCAGCAAGGTATTCTCTACAAGTACTGAAATAAGTGGTAACAGATAGTTTTGTGATAAGATAATTTGTAATGAGCAACAAGTAAAAAAAGTAAATAAGGTGCAGCAAGGTGGCCCAATCCTTTTTGTAGCAAAGGACAAGCCTGGACAAACTCTTACATGATGTAAAGCGCTCCTGAGGACACATGGGAATATCGTCAAGCTAGTTTTCATCACACTCATATGATTCGCGTTCGGTACTTTGATAATTTGATATGTCGGTGGACCGGTGCTTGGGTGCTGCCCTTACTTGGAAAAACATCCCACTTATGATTAACCTCTATTGCAAGCATCTGCAAATACAACAAAAGTATTAAGTAAACCTAACCATAGCATGAAACACATGGATCCAATTTAGCCCTTACAAAGCAGCACATAAACTAGGGTTTAAGCTTCTATCACTTTAGCAACCCATCATCTACTTATTACTTCCCAATGCCTTCCTCTAGGCCGAAACAATGGTGAAGTGTCATGTAGTCGATGTTCACATAACACCACTAGAGGAGAGAACATACTTCTCATCAAAATATCGAACGAATACCACATTCACATGACTACTAATAGCAAGACTTCTCCCATGTCCTTAGGAACAAAAGTAACTACTCACAAAGCATAAACATGTTCATAATCAGAGGGGTATTAATGTGCATATAGGATCTGAACATATGGTCTTCCACCAATTAAACCAACTAGCATCAACTACAAGGAATAATTAACACTACTAGCAACCTACTAGCACCAATCCCGGACTTGGAGACAAGAATTGGATACAAGAGATGAACTAGGGTTTTGAGATGAGATGGTGCTGATGAAGATGTTGATGGAGATTGCCCTCTCCTGATGAGAGGAGCGTTGGTGATGACGATGGCGATGATTTCCCCCTCCAGGAGGGAAGTTTCCCTAGCAGAACAACCCCGCCAGAACCCTAGATTGGCTCCGCCAAGGTTCCGCCTCGTGACGGCGGAGTTTCGTCCGAGAAGATGGCTTATGATTTTTTTTCCCATCGAAAGAGTCCATATAGCAGAAGATGGTCACTGGAGGGCCACCAGGGGGCCCACGAGGTAGGGGGCGCACCCAAGGGGGTAGGGCGTGCCCCCACCCTCGTGGGCAGGGTGTGGCCCCCCTGGTGAAGTTCTTGTGCTCAATGTTTTTTATTTATTTGGAAAACATCATCCATGAAGTTTCAGGACTTTTGGAGCTGTGCAGAATAGGTCTCTAATATTTGCTCCTTTTCCAGCCAGAATCCCAGCTGCTGGCATTCTCTCTCTTTATGTAAACCTTGTAAAATAAGAGAGAATAGGCATAAGTATTGTGACATAATGTGTAATAACAGCCCATAATGCAATAAATATTGATATAAAAGCATGATGCAAAATGGATGTATCACATCCCCAAGCTTAGACGCTTGAGTCTCCTTGAATATTTACTGGGGGTGCCTCGGGCATCCCCAGGCTTGAGCTCTTGCCTCTCTTCCTTCTTCTCACATTGAGACCTCCTCGATCTTCGAACACTTCATCCACACAAAACTCAACAGAAAGCTCGGTAAGATCCGTTAGTATAATAAAGAAAATCACTACTCTAAGTACTGTTGTAAACCAATTAATATTTTGTTTTTGCATTGTAGCTACTGTAATATAACTTTTCCATGGCTTAATCCACTGATATAAATCGATAGTTTCATCAAAACAAGCAAACTATGCATCAAAAACAGAATCTGTCTAAAACAGAACAGTCTGTAATAATTTGAACATTCACCATACTTATGATACTTGAAAATATTTACCAAAATTGGGAAAAATAAAAAATTTGTATATAAATACAGTGCGAAAAGAATCATAACCATTCGACGTTCTAGTAAAAAATGTAAAATCACGCACTACGGCCAAAGTTTTTGTCCTGCACCGTACAAACCAACAAGCAAAGTAAACATCCTAAAGGCAAACCTTGGCACATTATTTTTATGATACAATGGAATTGTACAAGGGGATAATTTTTTTTAAAGTTTCTGTAATCAAGATTCACAAAGTTTCCATGGGCATGAACAAAGTTCAAGGACGTCCCCCACTTTCACAATACTCGTCTATTTCACTTTCACTTTTCTTTTTGAAAAGGTTTGAGTTCCCCTCTTTAATTTTTTTTGTTTTTAAACTATATAAAAGCACACAACAGAAATAAATGACTCTCTAAAACTTCTGGGTTGTCTCCCTGGCAGCGCTTTCTTTAAATCCATTAAGCTAAGCATATAGTGCTCAAGTAATGAAGCCACCCGGATCCCAAGGTATATCAGAGCCAATTTTAATTAACAATGATTTGTAATTTATTAGTGAGCACAAAGTAACATATATCATGCAACAATGAAGTCTAACTCTCTTCCTATGCATCAGCATGTCATAAAAGAACAATTCATGCACACATAGTAAAGGCCAATGCATAGTATAAACAATTTCTTCCAATTTTATCGTATTGGAAACATAGAGAGGTGGAGATATAGTTCCTCTCTCATAATAATTGCAAGTAGGAGCAGCAAGCACATGCATATTATATTCATCAAAATCATCATGTGTAATAGTAAAACGCAACCCATCAATATAATCCTTAATAAGGGTAAACTTCTCCGATATAGTGTAGTCGGGAGAATACAAAAAGATAATAGGACTATCATGCATGGGTGCAATAGCAACAATTTCATGTTTAACATAAGGAACTATAGCAAGTTCATATCCATAAGCATAATTCACATTGGCATCTTGTCCACAAGCATAGCGAGCATCATCAAAAAGGGATATTTCAAGAGAATCAACGAGATCATAACAATCATCATAGCAATCATCCTTCGGTAAGAACGAAGGGAAATTAAACAATGTATGAGTTGAAGAGTTACTCTCAATAGAAGGTGGGCACGGGTAGCTAATCCGCTCTTCCTCCTTTTGTTATTCGCTCTCCTCATCATCTTTTTCATCCAATGAGCGCATAGTTTCATAAATTTCTTCTTCCATTGGCTCCTGCAAAATATTAATCTCTTCTTGGACAGTGGAGTAGTCCTCCATATATGGTTCAACATAGGCATTAGAAGCATAATTATCATAGCAATATTTAAGTATGGCAAAAAATTTAGATTTGTAAAGAGTAGCATCATACTTTTCAATCAAAGAAGCAATTTCGTAAGCACCCTTAAAAGTAACAAATTCTTCAATTTGTTGAACATCATAGTAACTATAAACACCTTTAGCATATGAAGATACGATTCCATTATAACTAAACTCACATTGATAGGGAAGGTGTCTCTTAGGGTTTTCAGAACAACAAGTAAAATCATATATTTCACATAAATTCCAACCATAGCATTGCAAATGATGAATTTGACCCAGTAAAAGTTTCCCTTTTTTAGATATACGATGTCTCACATAACAAGCATGCTCATCTAAAGATTTTCCCTCAACTAACCTAGTTGGGATTTCAGCACGAGCACATAGGGATCGATGATGATCCAAGTAAAAAGCTTCAGGAGTGTGATAGATTTTGAGTGGTTCTTCAACCATTGGTTCAGTAGGTACAACTAATTTTTTGGTATTTTGCGTTTCCTACCCATAACTAAAGATATAAAACAACTAAGAACAGCAAATAAAAATTACTTAGTGATAAAGCAAACAAGCACACACACGAGAATATTCACCCCACGCTATGACTCCCCGGCAACGGCGCCAGAAAAAGGTCTTGATAACCCACAAGTATAGGGGATCAATTGTAGCCTCTTTCGACAAGTAAGAGTGTCAAACCCAAGGAGGAGCTAAAGGTAGAACAAATATTCCCTCAAGTTCTATCGACCACTGATACAACTCTACGCACGCTTGATGTTCGCTTTACCTAGAACAAGTATGAAACTAGAAGTACTTTGTAGGTGTTGTTGGATAGGTTTGCAAGATAATAAAGATTATGTAAATAAAAAGTAGGGTCTGTTTAGATAAAGAAACAACTAATTTAGTTTTAGTAAAGAGCTTTTTGTTACAAGAAAGTTATCTGTCCCTAGGCAATCGATAACTAGATAGGTAATCATTATTGCAATTTTATATGAGGGAGAGGCATAAGCTAACATACTTTCTCTACTTGGATCATATGCACTTATGATTGGAACTCTAGCAAGCATCCGCAACTACTAAAGATCATTAAGGTAAAATCCAACCATAGAATTAAAGCATCAAGTCCTCTTTATCCCATACGCAACAACCCCCCTTACTCGGGTTTGTGTTTCAGTCACTCACGCAACCCACTATAAGCGAATCATGAACTTATTGCAACACCGTACAGCGGGGATCCCTCACGCTTGCGCGACATGGTGAGCACCATAGGACAGCACCAATAATAAAACATGCAACTCAAACCAATCGTGATCATCAAATAGCCCATAGGACAAAACAGATCTACTCAAACATCATAGGATAGCCATACATCATTGGGAAATAATATATAGCATTGAGCACCATGTTTAAGTAGAGATTACAGCGGGTAAGAGAGAGGTTACACCAATGCATAGAGGGGGGAAGAGTTGGTGATGATGGCGGTGAAGTTGCTGGTGAAGATTGCGGTGATGATGATGGCCACAGCAGCGTTTCGGCGCCACCGGAAGAGAAGGGGAGAGGGGGGCCCCTTCGTCTTCTTCTTCCTTGACCTCCTCCCTAGATGGGAGAAGGGTTTCCCCTCTGGTCCTTGGCCTCCATGGCGTGGGAGGGGCGAGAGACCCTCTGAGATTGGATATGTCTCTCTGTCTCTCTCTGTTTCTGCGTTCTTAGATTCTTCCCTTTCACCGTTTCTTATATTCCCGGAGATCCGCAACTCCGATCGGGCTGAAATTTTAACACGATCTCTATCCGGATATTAGCTTTCTTGCGGCGAAAGAAGGGAATCAACCGCCATACAGGGTGGCCACGAGGGTCAGGGGCGCGCCTACCCCCGTGGGGCACGCCCCCTGCCTCGTGGCCCCCTCGGGCATCGTCTCACGTGGATTTTTCTTCTCAAAAATCATATATATTCTAGAAAGAATCTCCGTTAGTTTTTATCCCGTTTGGACTCCCTTTGATATGGATATTCTGTGAAACAAAAAACATGCAACAAACATGAACTGGCAGTGGGCACTGGATCAATATGTTAGTCCCAAAAATAGTATAAAAAGTTTCCAAAAGTATATGAAAGTTGTTGAATATTGGCATGGAACAATCAAAAATTATAGATACGATGGAGACGTATCAGTAATCTGTGGTGGACATGGTGCTTTGTCAACTAGAAGTGGGTTACTATCCGCAGGGGTTGGGGTTAGATGGGTTGTAGCTAGTTCTCTGTCTAATGGTGTAATATTGCAATCTGGAAGAGTCTCGATTATGTGTGGTGGGGCTAGTTCGTGGGCCAGTACAACCATGGTTCTATCTGCATCGACGGGTAGCACTGTCTTTTGTGAAGAACGGGTTTTTGCTCCCTTAGATATTGCCATCACCCCCTCCAATTCAAATGGCTGATAAACAAGAAAAGAAATTGAACGTACAGACCTTGTATGATAGACACATGTGGTAATTCACATGTATGTTGTCTAACCAAATAGGATAGCATGACACAATTTCACATATATGATGCTTAACTAAACAGGATAGCATGACACAGTTTTATATATATGATGGATAACTTAATAGGATATAATTGCACAATTCAACATATGATGAGTATATAAACAAGATGACATGACAAAACTATATGATGTCTTTCTAAAATATGTTGGGATGAAATAATTCACATACATGTTGTCTAAGTATACAAGATGTCATGATATAATTGACATAATTGATTCATATACTAAGCAGCTGGCACTCACATGTATGATCTCTAAACTAAGAAGATGAAATTCAATATTGTGCATATGATGTCTAAACTAAGAAATGCAAGGCACCATATGCATGATATGAGAAATATAAACATTACAACTTAGAGCATACACCTCAGGTGGGATATAGGACTGGTCATCTGTCTCTGAATCCTCCTCCGAGGAGCTACCTGTAACCATCAAGATATATGCTTCAACAGGTACCATTGCAAGCTCTGAAGACCTTGTTTTCACTCCTGATTTTTCCATAACCGGCTCAAATGGCTGACACACATGAAGAGTAGTTCAATATACACAGATTGTCGACAAATGGAATACTTAATGAAAAAAGATGGCATGAGATAATTCACATATATGATGCCTAGCTACATGGCGGTGCATAATTCACATATATGATAATTGGCTGAAAAACATGGCATTGCATAATTCACATATCTGATATAGAAAGCAGACATGAGGCATTCACACAAAGCATGTCTAATCTAAGCAGATGGCATTGCAATGCAAGACACCATATGCATGATATGAGAAATATAACCCTACCAAGTTAGAGCATGCACCTCAGAGGGGGGAATACGATTGGTCATCTGTCTTTGAATCCTCCTTTGAGGAGCTATCTATAACCACCAAGAAATCTGCATCGACAGGTAGCACCGACTGCTCAGAAGACCTTGTTTTCACTCCAGAGTTTCCCATGACCGACTCAAATGGCTGATGCACAAGAAGAGTAGATGAATGTATAAACATTGTTGACAAATGGAATACATTATGGAAGAAAATATGGCACGATACAATTCACATATACGATGACTGGCTAAACAGGATGGCATTGCATGATTCACGTATATGATGCCTGGCTAAAGATGTCATTGCATAATTCTCATATACTCCCTTCGTTCCTAAATATTTGTCTTTTTAGAGATTTCAAATGGACTACCACATACAGATGTATATAGACATATTTTAGAGTGTAGATTCACTCATTTTGCTCTGTATGTAGTCAGTTGTTGAAATCTCTAAAAAGATGAATATTTAGGAATGGTGGGAGTATGATATAGAAACCAAACAGGTGGCATTCACCAAAAGCAAATCTAAACTAAGATGATGACATATAAGATGTATAATGTAAGCAATGCGAGGCGCCATATGCATGATATGACCAACATCAGCATGCTAGGTTAGAGAAAACACCTCAGGTGGTAAGTAGGAGTGGTCGGCTCCCTCTGAATCCCCATCTGAACAGTTATCTTCCTATGGAATACAATCTGGAATGGCGGGAGGGGGGCCACGTCGCCCACCATGGAGCAGCGTCTGCATGACATTATATTCCCACGCAACGGTCTTCTCTTTTTCTCTACATGTTGAGTACGATTGTGTACAATAATTGACATGCATAATGAAAAAACATAGTTAGATTATGCAAGGCCTAAGGGGTGCATGCAGAAATCAAGACTGATGGTAGCAAACGAGTGGATAGATCCAAAACTAATCATAGCAGGTAGATTATAGCTTCAGTTTAAAAAGATAGACAATGGATCATCTACTATTTGTTGCCCACCCAACATGAACCACATAGAAGACCCCAGATGAACTAGATAGTAGACAAATACTATTCGTTGCTGCCTCGATATGTGCCCCATGGGCATTTTGAAACTCAAGTTTGAACGATAAAGTAGCATGTAATAATAACCGATGTATAATGTAAGAAAACACGAACGAGTGCGACCTATCTTCTGGAACTGTGTAGTCCCCAGGTTCATCTGCTCAGTCGATGATGGTAATGCAGTTGGTGTGGCTGCCAGCAACGGGGAAGATGATCTGAGGCGGCGAAAGAAAGTTTGCAGGGGGAATCTCTACTGCAGTGAACGCTTCTGTCGATTGTGCACCTTAGGTGGGGTGAATGATGACACAGCAGGAGCAGGACACAACACACAGAGTTTTCTTTGACGCCTATCTGAAAATGAAGTAAATCTGTAAGGTCTCCTTAGAATTGGAGGATTCTATAAATGTGGGACAGGAAAAACACAGGAATAGGATAGGAATGCATGTGCAAAACAGATCATTTGGAAACATAGGATTTCTGTCAACCTGGGTGTTTGGTTCACTTGAATTGGAAGAACACAGGAATGAAGAAACATGGTCAAATTAAAGTCAAACCATGTGAAAATGAAAAGATAAGAATCTTATTATGCCAGTAATGCAATTAGTCCTGTTCTTCATGCATATTAATTTGAAAAGGACGTCAAAGTGGATATTAATATTCCTACGTTTTTTCTTTGAAAGAGACACCAAAGGAAAAAAATCCTCCAGTTTTGCTTTGCTCCACTCCTTCTAACCAAATGCATGAATAGTAGTACCATAGTAGTTCCATAGCAAAGTATCCCTGAGGGATTGACATGAATGCAGAGTAACATAGTGATGCGACGAGTGTACAACCTCTTTGGCATAGTCTTGTCGACCTCAGCATCATTAGGTTGGACGTGGAGGATGATGATGCTGGTGTGACTGTCGGAGGCGGGGAAGAAGATCTGAGGCCTCTAGAAATGGCACTGAGGATACTGCTCCGCTGTGATGGACGGTTCCGTCGTTGGAGCAGCTCCAGTGAGGTGTATGGCAGCGAGGCTAAAGCAGGACAAGATGGACAATGTTAATCCAAAGTGGGACTCTAATATCATCTGCAATAGATGATGTAAAATACATCACCAAAAAGTGCTAGATGTAAAATGCATCAGCCGTGCCACAGCCGCTCTGAGAGATGCTGTAAATATTGTTCACTCCAAACTTAACTAAAGAAACTAAACTTTATAGTCAAAACTGATTGAACTAGTAGCAGAGCATTGCAATAGATGTTTAGGGAGTTCGAGCACTAGTAGAAGAGAAGCAGTGATCTAAATCAGCAGCTGCTTGAGCAAGGGAAGCACTAGCAGAGAGCAAGTCATGTAGCAGCACCGCGAGTGAGTGCTAAAGAAGCAACTCCTGTAGCTACCGGAGGTCGTGTAGCAGCAGTAGCAGCACGAGCGAGAGCAAGAGCAGAGCAGCAACACGAATGAGAGCAAGCGCAGAGCAGCAGCGCGACTGACAGCAATAACAGAGCAGAGCAGCATCATGAATGAAAGCAAGAGCAGTGCGGCAGCGTGACCAATAGCAAGAACAGAGCAGCAGCAACAATGCGAGCGAGAGCCGGAGTAGCTACAGCTAGTGCCGGTGTGTAAGTCACCGCCGAGGAAGCAACGACATGGGGGAGAGACGCCATGGATGAAGTGGCTGGCGACTGTGCTATCGATGGAGAACCGCCATGGCTGCTCGGTATTGACCACCGGCAGTACCGTGAGATTGAATAAAAGATAAAATATAGCGGTGAGTGCAGAACCTCCTTGGTGGCACCGAGTAGGCCTTGGCTTCAACGGAGGAATTGGTGAGGGTGCTGCGGTTCCGGTGGGGCAGGTCAAGACAGTGCTGTGGGGATGGAGGTGGCGCGATAGACAAGGCGAACATCGGGGCAGCTCCTTGCAGGTGGAGAATGGGGCGACTAATCTGGCGGGACAACGAGATCGATGACGGATCCTCATCCAATGTGGTGGATGAGGGACGGCAAGCTGTTGCGGTGGACGACGTCTAATAACCCACAAGTGTAGGGGGTCGCAACAGTTTTCGAGGGTAGAGTATTCAACCCAAATTTATTGATTCGACACAAGGGGAGCCAAAGAATATTCTCAAGTATTAGCAGCTGAGTTGTCAATTCAACCACACTTGGAAAACTTAATATCTGCAGCAAAGTATTTAGTAGCAAAGTAATATGAATATATGATAGTAGCGGTAACAGTGGAAAAAGTAATAGTATTGCTTTTGTAGTGATTGTAACAGTGGCAACGGAGAAGTAACTAAGCGAAGATCAATATATGGAAAGCTCGTAAGCAATGGATCAGTGATGGATAATTATGTCGGATGTGATTCCTCATCCAACAGTTATAACATAGGGTGACACAGAACTAGCTCCAGTTCATCAATGTAATGTAGGCATGTATTCCGAATATAGTCATACATGCTTATGGAAAAGAACTTGTGTAACATCTTTTGTCCTACCCTCCCGTGGTAGCGGGGTCCTATTGGAAACTAATAGATATTAAGGCATCCTTTTAATAGAGTATCAGACCAAAGCATTACCACTTAGTGAATACATGAACTCCTCAAACTACAGTCATCACCGGTAAGTATCCTAATTATTGTCAATTCGGGGTTAACGGATCATAACACATAATATGTGACTATGGACTTGCAAGATAGGATCAAGAACTCACATATATTCATGAAAACATAATAGGTTCAGATCTAAAATCATGGCACTCGGGCCCTAGTGACAAGCATTTAGCATAGCAAAGTCATAGCAACATCAATCTCAAAACATAATGGATACTAGGGCTCAAACCCTAACAAAACTAACTCGATTACATGATAAATCTCATCCAACCCATCACCGTCCAGCAAGCCTACGATGGAATTACTCACGCATGGAGGTGAGCATCATGAAATTGGTGATGGAGGAAGGTTGATGATAATGATGGCGACGGATTCCCCTCTCCGGAGCCCGAACGGACTCCGCATCAGCCCTCCCGAGAGAGATTAGGGCTTGGTGGCGGCTCCGTATTCTAAATGCGATGAATCCCTCTCTCTGATTTTCCTCCTCGAACATGAATATATAGAGTTGGAGTTGAGTTCGGTGGAGCATCAGGGGGCCCACGAGGCAGGGGCGCACCCCAGGGGGGTAGGCGCACCCCCACCCTCGTGGATAGGGTGTGGGGCCCCTTGCATTGTTTCTTTCGCTAGTATGTTTTATATATTCCAAAAATATTCTCTATTGATTTTTAGGTCATTCTGAGAACTTTTATTTCTGCACAAAAAAAACACCATGGCAATTCTGCTGAAAACAACGTTAGTCCGGGTTAGTTCTATTCAAATCATGCAAGTTAGAGTCCAAAACAAGGGAAAAAGTGTTTGGAAAAGTAGATACGTTGGATACGTATCAACTCTCCCAAGCTTAAACCTTTGCTTGTCCTCAAGCAATTCAGTTGACAAACTGAAAGTGATAAATAAAAACTTTTACAAACTCTGTTTTCTCTTGTTGTTGTAAATATGTAAAGCCAGCATTCAAGTTTTCAGGAAAGATTATGAACTAACCATATTCACAATAACATTTAGGTCTTATGTTTACTCATATCAATGGCATAATCAACTAGCGAGCAATAATTGTAAATCTCGGATGGCAACACTTTATCAAAACAATCATAATATGATATAACAAGATTGTATCTCACTAGCCCTTTCTGAGACCGCAAAACATAAATGCAGAGCACCTTTGAAGACCAAGGACCGACTAAACATTGTAATTCATGGTAAAAGAGATCCAGTCACAGTCATACTCAATGTAAACTAATAGTAATGCATGCAAATGACAGCGGTGCTCTCCAACTGGTGCTCTATAATAAGATGATGATGACTCAACAAAAGAGTAAATAGATAGGCTCTTCTCAGAGGGAAGCAGGGATTTGTAGAGGTGCCAGAGCTCGATTTTTGAAATAGAGATGAATAATATTTTGATTGGTATACTTTCATTGTCAACATAACAACCAAGAGATCTTGATATCTTCCATGCTACACACATTATAGGCGGTTCTGAAGCAGAATGGTAAAATTTATACTCCCCCTACCACCAACAAACATCAATCCATGTCTTGTTCGAAACAACGGGTGCCTCTAACTAACAATAATCCAGGGGGAGTTTTGTTTGCAATTATTTTGATTTGATTTGAGCATGAGACTGGGCATCCCGGTTACCAGCCATTTTCTCATGAGTGAGGAGCGGAGTCCACTCCTCTTGAGAATAACCCGCCTAGCATGGAAGATACAGACAACCCTAGTTGATACATGACATATTCGAGCATACAACATAGAATTACATTTGAAGGTTTAGATTTTGGCACATACAAATTTACTTGGAATGGCAGGTAGATACCGCATATAGGAAGGTATGGTGGACTCATATGGAATAACTTTGGGGTTTATGTAATTGGATGCACCAGTAGTATTCCCGCTTAGTACAAGTGAAGGCTAGAAAGAGAGTGGGAAGCGACCAGTTAGAGAGCGACAACAGTCTGAACATGCATTAAAATTAATCAACACTAAATGCAAGCATCAGTAGGATATAATTCACCATCCACATAAATATTGTGGAGGCTATGTTGATTTTGTTTTAACTACATGTGTGAACATGTACCAAGTCAAGCCACTCGAATCGTTCAAAGGAGGATACCACCCTATCATACCACATCACAACCATTTTAATAGCATCTTGGCACGCAAGGTAAACCAGTGTAAACTCCTAGCTACTTAAGCATGGCATGAGCAACTATAATCTCTAATTGTCATTGCAAACATGTTTCATTCATAATAGGCTGAATCAGGAATGATGAACTAATCATATTTACAAAAATGAGATAGGTCGAGTTCATACCAGCTTTTCTCATATCAATCAGTTCATCATATCTCGTCATTATTGCCTTTCACTTGCATGACTGAACGGTGTGGATAATAAAAATAGTGCACGTGCATTGGAAAAAGTTGGAATCTACAAGCATTCAATACAAGGGAAAAGACAAGGTAATATGGGCTCTTGGTTAGATCAACAACAATGCATATGAGAGCCACTCAACATTTTCATCATGGTCTTCTCCTCTCGACCCCCAAACAAAAGAAAAGAAATAAAACTATTTACATGGGAAATTTCCCAACAAGCAGAAGAAGAACGAGAAATCTTTTTGGGTTTTCTTTTAGTTATTACTACTACAGGCATGGAAAGTAAACTAGCTAAAAGCTACAACTAATTTTTTTCTTAAGGTTTTTCAAACACACAAGAAGAAAGCTTAAAATAGAAAATAAACTAGCATGGATGTTGTGGTATTCTCATGGGGGGCTTGCGAGTCGACGGATGCCACAAGGGCTTAGTGTGTGGGTAAGACTGCTGTTGATAGGACCGGGAGCGGGTATGCGAGTAGCACGCGGTGGTTTACCCAGCTTCGAAGCTCTCCGGAGAGATAATACTCCTACTGCTGCATGTCTGAGTGTATCTATCTGGGGTGTACATCGGGCAGTACAAAGTGCTCCTGGAGCTGTATCTGAGATCAGTGCCAAAGGCATCTAATCTCGTATATATGTGTAGCCTGAGTGCCTTGTGGCCGGCTAGTCTCATGGCATGCATGGCCCTGAGGGCATGTGTGTCCATGCATGAGTGTGAGCATGTGGTGGATGGGTGGATGGGTGGCATATATATATAGGTGAGCTAGCTTACTACCTAAGCTAGGTAGTGGCGTGGGGGACAAGTGGGCATGGGACACCATGCCCATGAGAGATGTGTATGTGACGTGCATGCCTCCTTGTCCTTGGGGCACTTTATAAAACAGTGCCCAGGGACAGATACACTGTAGATGACGTCGCGGTATGACCGTCTCATCGATGTCTTGTCGGTGTCAGGTCGGGCTGCAGTTGGCAGCCGGCTGGTTGGTGCAATCGGCAGCCGGCTGGTTGGCGTAGTCGGCAGCCGGCAGTCGGCAGCTGGCTGGGCAGAGCAGTCGGACGGGGAGCCGGCAGGAGCGGCCGGACAGTCGGACTGAGGGGCTTTGCTAGCCTCGATGTCTTGAAATATCGTCTTGCCGTCCTCGGGGTACCCGTGGTCGATTACTCCGACAGTAGCCCCCAAGCCTCCGGGCAACTTGGCAAAGTTGGGCGGAGGTTTTATGCGGAGGGTGCCGACTCGGTTTCGTCCGAGCCCCCTTAATCTTTTTCGTGTTCCCTCCGCTTTTTGGCTTGTGCTCTTGCTTGCCGAACAGCCGCTCTGCGGTCTGTGGCTAAGAGTGGGCCGCGAAGTGGAGTGTACAGTACTCAGAGTCTAGGAGCAGATTCAACCGAGTAGATACTTGTAAAGGAAAACGGCCGGGTCGCCCAAACCATTTTTCTTCCCGGACGTTTTTCGCATGGGTGGCCTCCAGCATTCACCCTTGCTAGCCGGACAACTGCTCTGCGGTCTGTGACTAAGAGTGAGCCTTTGGTACTGCGCACGCTACTAAGCCGTCTGCGGGAACTAACGTCTCCGGCCAAGCGGCCAGCCTCGGGCCAACTCTGGCTAGCGCCGGGGCGAACAGTGATGCAACTGTAATAAAAAATGCGGAGATAGCACCCGAGCATCGCTCGGGGTTATCCGTGCTTGCGTGATGCAAAAATATGCGGGCGAGGAGCTCACATTGATTTTTGTCTAGTCGCGGTCGTCGAAAACAGCCGGCGCGACTCGGCGCTCGCGGAGTGCGTTGGTGCACCCGCTGGGTGTAGCCTTCGAGCCCCTGGGTGCTCGAAGGGGGGTCCCGGCCGGTCAGGCTCGACCGGCTAGGCGGCGAGGTGTCTTGCAGCGCCTTTTCTCTTCTTTTTCTCTTCTGCCGGCTGTTCAGAGCCGGACAAAATTCTTCTCTTATTTGCAATCTTCTGTGGGGGCGCGCCATCGCACCCACTGGGTGTAGCCCCCGAGATTCGGGCCGACTGCTGAGCAATCAGGCCGGATCTTCTGGCAACTACTTTGTCTTCTTCTTCGCGGGGGCGCGTCAGCGCACCCGCTGGGAGTAGCTCCCGAGATTCGGGCCGACTGCTGAGCAGTCGGGCCGGATCTCCCGGCAACTACTTTGTCTTCTCTTTCTTCGTGGGAGCGCGTCAGCGCACCCGCTGGGTGTAGCCCCCGAGATTCGGGCCGACTGCTGAGCAGTTGGGCCGGATCTCCCGGCAACTACTTTGTCTTCTTTCTCGCGGGGGCGCGTCAGCGCACCCGCTGGGTGTAGCCCCCGAGATTCGGGCCGACTGCTGAGCAGTCGGGCCGGATCTCCCGGCAACTACTTTGTCTTCTCTTTCTTCGTGGGAGCGCGTCAGCGCACCCGCTGGGTGTAGCCCCCGAGATTCAGGCCGACTGCTGAGCAGTTGGGCCGGATCTCCCGGCAACTACTTTGCATTCTTTCTCGCGGGGGCGCGTCAGCACACCCGCTGGGTGTAGCCCCCGAGATTCGGGCCGACTGCTGAGCAGTCGGGCCGGATCTCCTGGCAACTACTTTGTCTTCTCTTTCTTCGCGGCAGCGCGTCAGCGCACCCGCTGGGTGTAGCCCCCGAGATTCGGGCCGACTGCTGAGCAGTTGGGCCGGATCTCCCGGCAATTACTTTGTCTTCTCTTTCTTCGCGGGAGCGTGTCAGCGCACCCGCTGGGTGTAGCCCCCGAGATTCGGGCCGACTGCTGAGCAGTTGGGCCGGATCTCCCGGCAACTACTTTGTCTTGTCTTTTTTCTTCTTCAGCCAGCTAGGTAGGCAGACTCCGACACAGCAGTCGGGATTTTTGCAGCCGGTCAGGCAGCTAGCGGTCGAACGTACGTCAGACGCACATTTCTCTCATATTTTCTTTTATTCCAGCCGACTTCTTTTCTCTCTCTCTTTTTTTTGTTTTTTCTCTTTTATCTTCTTTTCGCTGCTTGAGCAGTCGGCAGGAGCGGGACGCTGCGGAGGCCGGCTGGCACGCCAAGCCGACAGCCGGGTCGCGGTGCGGCAGGGGAGTCGGCGGGTCGGGTCGGAGGCGGAGCCGACCGAGTCGCGTAGACGCGTGGAGCCGGCCAGCGCTGGGCGGCAAGCCGGCAGGCGAGCGGGAGCCGGCAAGGAGCGGCACGGGGCGGACCCAGCGAGATGACCGGGGAGGCCGGATGCCAGGTGGCGGGACGAGCCGTAGTCGGATGGCGGGAGCCTGCCAGGGCGCACAGAAGACGGCGCAACCAAGCGGAGGTGCTAGGGCAGGCGGCGTCGCGGAGGAGCACGCGGCCGGGCTCACGCAGCCTGTGGGGGACTGCAGGCGCACGCGCCACGCGCGGAAGGCAGCGCGGTAGGCGGCCAGGGCAGAGGGATGCCGGCTCTTTCTTGTTTGCACTCGGCCCTGAGTTTTCTCTTTCTTTCGTTCTTTTTCTCTTCGCAGAAGACGGCAGCAGCAAGCAGCGGGGGCTGGCTGGTGCGCACCGGGCGCCGGTGGACTCGAGCCGAGGTGGCGCAGGGGAGCCGGCCCAGGCCGGTGCTGGATGCGAAGGCCGGGTCACCAGAGCCGGCGCAGGCAGGCGCGGCGGGCAGAAGTCGGCACGGAGCCAGCAGGCAGCCAGGCGGCACAACCGGTAGGCCGGGTTCGGATTCGGCTGGGGACGGCAGTGTGAAGCGCGGATACGCCGGCAAGGCGCGGGCGTAGCGGCGGGGCTTGCAGCTGCAGGGCGGAGTGGCAGGGCCAAGCCAACGCGAGCGCGTACGGGAGGCGGCCGAGCGTGGTGGAGGCCGGGGTGCCGGCAGCCGGCCTGCGCGAAGCCGGCAGACGGTCGGAACGGTGCGGGCAGAGCGGCGACTTGCACGGGGATGGCCGGGGCCGAGACCTGGTGCAGATGGAGGCCGGTGAGCTGGACGTGCGGGTGCCGGAGTAGAAGGATGGGGCGACACAGGCGGAGGCCCGGACAGCGCGGAGCCGGCAGCAGCAGGGACACGACCGGGGCCGGCTGCAGCGGTGAGCAGGCGGCCACGAGCGGAGTCAACCCGACACAGCCGGGTGGGCGCAGTCGCGGGCGACGGGCGTGGGAGCCGGCTGCGGACGTGGAGCACCCGGTCACGATCCAAGGCAGAGAGGAGCGGAGGCCGGCCCGGGGCAGCGGCAGCCGGCGCAGCCGGATCCGGAGTCGGCAGCAGCGCGGGTCAAGCGGCACGGGCGCGCAAGCGTGCGGCCGGAGGAGAGCTCGAGCGCGCGGGACTCTGGGCGGCAAGTGCGCGGGGACGGGGAGGAGCTCGAGCTCCTGGGCACCGCGGGAGGTACGGACGGGTGGTGCGGCTCCACGGGCACATAGGAGGAGGGCCCGGGGTTGGAGCAGCATGCGGCCACGGCTGGAAGCAGCGGAGCAGCCGCGGGAGGCTTGGGGCGGAGCAGGGCGTGGCCCGGTGGGTAGCCGCGGCAACGGGGAGCAGCTCGGGGCCGAGCTCGTGTGGAGGAGCTGACCAACGCGCATCGGCGTGGAAGTCTTGCATCCAGCCAATTTACAGATAGTGCACATGGCCATTGCATGGGTAGTATGTGTGTAGTGGTATGGCCAATGGTTTGACCTTTGTTGACTAGCATCTAGCTAGCTTGCAAAGATGGTGTGTGGAGGAGCGAACGCGCGTGTCGGCCGGAGCAAGGCGCTGCGCGGAGGAAAGCAGACGCGAGCGGCGAGGGGACGATCATGGCCGACCGAAGCTAGGCCCCGCGTGCGACGCGCGCGCAGACGGACGGCCGGCGCTGCGTTGGTGATGACGAAGATGGCGAAGCCGACGGCGAGGGCGCGCCGTCCCGCACGGCCGCTCCGGGGGCGGGTCGAAGTCGAGCCTCCGAGCGCTACTGGAGAGACGGCGCGACGCCGCGGCGGAGGCGATGAAGAAAAAAGGGTCCCGCCCGGACAGCGAAACTAGCAGCAGCGTGGTAGCGTAGTAGTAGTACCACCCCACGATGGGCGCCAACTGTCGTGGTATTCTCACGGGGGGCTTGCGAGCCGACAGATGCCACAAGGGCTTAGTGTGTGGGTAAGACTGCTGCTGATAGGACCGGGAGCGGGTATGCGAGTAGCACGCGGTGGTTTACCCAGCTTCGGAGCTCTCCGGAGAGATAATACTCCTACTGCTGCATGTCTGAGTGTATCTATCTGGGGTGTACATCGGGCAGTACAAAGTGCTCCTGGAGCTGTATCTGAGATCAGTGCCAAAGGCATTTGATCTCGTATATATGTGTAGCCTGAGTGCCTTGTGGCCGGCTAGTCTCATGGCATGCATGGCCGTGAGGGCATGTGTGTCCATGCATGAGTGTGAGCATGTGGTGGATGGATGGATGGGTGGCATATATATATAGGTGAGCTAGCTTACTACCTAAGCTAGGTAGTGGCGTGGGGGACAAGTGGGCATGGGACACCATGCCCATGAGAGATGTGTATGTGACGTGCATGCCTCCTTGTCCCTGGGGCACTTTATAAAACAGTGCCCAAGGACAGATACACTGTAGATGACGTCGCAGTATGACCGTCTCATCGATGTCTTGTCGGTGTCAGGTCGGGCTGCAGTCGGCAGCCGGCTGGTTGGCGTAGTCGGCAGCCGGCAGTCGGCAGCCGACCGGGCAGTGCAGTCGGACGGGGAGCCGGCAGGAGCGGCCGGACAGTCGGACTGAGGGGCTTTGCTAGCCCCGATGTCTTGAAATATCGTCTTGCCGTCCTCGGGGTACCCGTGGTCGATTACTCCGACAATGGATGATACAATGAAAAAGTATGAGCACCGACAACTGGCATGAGTGTGTCACATGAATGTGATGTCGGTGAGAAATACGTACTCCCCCAAGCTTAGGCTTTTGGCCTAAGTTGGTCTATGCCCATGGATCAAAGTGACCCTCTTCGATGTGCGGAGGAGTGTCATCTAGGTGCCATTGGTTGGCGATATCCTCAGGATTCCACTGATAAACTGACTGTCGATAAGGGTCAAGTGGTGGTTCCGGCTCAGGCTGTAGAGCTGGTGTCAGGCTCCAGTATGCATAAGCGGCCTCCGGCAAGATGAGGTACGTGCCTGAAAACATGTCAAACAAAGAGGGTGCATGCAAGGTAATAATCTCAAAGTAATTTTTATTAAATATCAATCTATATTTGAGCATCTTCTTCTTATCCTTATCAATAAAATCATGCGCTACCATACTTTTATAATCTAGAAAAATAGGAGCAGCAACTTTTCCTATTTCTAATAATGCCTAATTTTTTTGAGTAATTCTAATAATGCCTAATAGGTATGTTTAAGTGTGCAACAAGGCGCGAGGCAAAGATGCCTCCAAAAATGGGAACCTTTGTATGGTTCAGATTTAACCATTTAGCAACAATAGCGCCTAAACTGAAAGTAGCATCACGAAACAAGGCATGGTTCAAAATAAAGGGGCACTAAGGTTTCCACTATTCCCACGACCAATCAAGCATCTACTAGAAAATGTTGCAAAGTAGCGTAGAATAGGAAAATGTATGCTAGTAATTCTTGCCTCGGAAAATTTCCTCGTTTCCCCTATAGCAATCCTATCAATAAACCCTTCCACATCATTACGATGTGGCTCCTCTATGCTGCCCTCAAAGGGAAACTTGCAAACCGCACAAAAGTCATAAAGTGACATCTCCTTATACTCATCATACAAATAAAAATCCACAGAAGGTGGCGATCTCCTAGCATGGAAATTAAAATTTTGCACAAAAATATTAGTGAGTAGGAGATACTATTCGAGCTGGTCGTGGAGGAAGTCGATCAGGCCTGCATTCTCGGCCAAATAATAAAAATCTTCATAAATCCAGGCTTCTCTCAAGAACTCATCACAAGGCCATTCACACGGCCGAACTTCCGCAGCGCGAGGGAGATTATATTTGGGCTTCTTATTTTCTTCACTTTTCTTATCCTTCGAGCTTCGGCTCGAAGATTCCCTGAATAAACTCTTCATCATTTTCTGAAAATTTCTGAAATTTTTAGTAACTCAAAATAAAAGTGAACCAAACTCAACAAAATTGATAGCAACTACTCCTACAAGTGCCTAGAGGCCATATCATGCATTAAAACTACTTGGGACCATATAAATTTGACATGCAAGCTCAAGAACAGTGTCACCTAAGTAGCAAAAATTTGCAATAAATAAAGCACTAGAACAAAAACTAACTGGACCATTGGAGGAGCTACATATCGAAGAACAATCCCCCAAAGCAGTTTTGTGAAGGGAGCTTTGAGCAAGGAGATCGAAAATGGCAGCAAGATGAGCTAGAACTTGGGTTTGAGATGGTGGGTGATTTTTTTTGGAGGAAGACGAAGTGTGCGGGTGCTAGAATAAGTGGAGGGGGGCCACGAGGGGCCCATGAGGCAGGGGCGCGCCCAGGGGGTAGGGCGCGCCCTGCACCCTCGTGGCCAGGTGGTTGCCCCCTCTGGTGTGTTCTCGGTGCCAATAATTCTTCAGTATTCTAGAAAAAAAATCATATTTCATTTTCGGGGCATTTGGAGAACTTTTATTTTCGGGGTATTTTTTATTGCATGGGTAATTCATAAAACAGACAGAAAATACTATTTTTGCTTTATTTAATCTAAATAACAGAAAGTAAAAGGAGGGTACAAAGAGTTGTGCTTTCTAACTTCATCCATCTCATGCTCATCAAAAGGAATCCACTAACAAGGTTGATCATGTCTTGTTAAGAAACTCATTCCGAATCGCATGAAACCGGAGAAATTTCGAATAACACTAAGTTACCTCAACGGGGATATGCATGTCCCCAACAATAAGAATATCATATTTCTTCTAGACAGCAGGAAGAGGAAATTCAAAACCTCTAATAATAATCATTGGAATTTTTCCAATAGAATTGATACTGTGGACTTGAGGTTGTTTCCTCAGAAAGTGTATCGTATACTCATTACCATTAACATGAAAAGTGACATTGCCTTTGTTGCAATCAATAACAACCCTTGCAGTATTCAGAAATGGTCTACCAAGAATAATAGACATACTATCGTCCTCGGGAATATAAAGAATAATAAAGTCCGTTAAAATAGTAATGTTTGCAACCACAACAGGCACATCCTCACAAATACCGATAGGTATAGCAGTTGATTTATCAGCCATTTGCGAAGATATTTCAGTAGGTGTCAACTTATTCAAATCAAGTCTATGATATAAAGAGAGAGAGAGAGAGAGGCATAATACTAACACCGGCTCCAAGATCACATAAAGTAGTTTTAACATAGTTTCTTTTAATGGAGCATGGTATAGTTGGTACTCCTGGATCTCCTAGTTTCTTAGGTATTCCACCTTTAAAAGTATAATTAGCAAGCATGGTGGAAATTTGAGCTTCCGGTATCTTTCTTTTATTTGTAACAATATCTTTCATGTACTTAGCATAAGGGTTCATTTTAAGCATATCAGTCAAACGCATACGCAAAAACATAGGTCTAATCATTCCAGCAAAGCGCTCAAAATCCTCATCATCCTTTTTCTTGGATGGTTTAGGAGGAAAAGGCATGGGTTCTGAACCCATGGTTCTCTTTCTTCACCGTGCTTCCTAGCAATGAAGTCTCTCTTATCATAACATTGATTCTTTGATTGTGGGTTATCAAGATCAACAACAGGTTCAATCTCTACATCATTGTTATTGCTAGGCTGAGCATCAACATGAACATCATCATTAATATTATTACTAGGTTCATGTTCATTACCAAATTGTGTTTCAGTATTAGAAATAGAAATATCATTGGGATTCTCAGGTGTGTCAACAACAGATTCACTAGAAGCATGCAAAGTCCTATCATTTTTCTTTTTCTTCCTTTTAGAAGGACTAGGTGCATCAACATTAATTTTCTGAGAATATTGATCAATTCTCTTAGGGTGGCCCTCAGGATACATAGGTTCCTGAGCCATTTTACCCTCTCTAGTCATAACTCTAACAACATTATCATTTTTCTTATTATTTAATTCATTAAGCAAATCATGTTGAGCTTTAAGTACTTATTCTACTTGAGTGGTAACCATAGAAGCATGTTTACTCATGAGTTTAAGTTCACCTTTAACTCTAGACATATAATCACTCAAGTGTTCAATCATATAAGCATTACGTTTCAATTTTCTACCAACATAAGCATTGAAGTTTTCTTGCTTAACCATAAAGTCATCAAACTCATCCAAGCATTGTCTAGCAATTTTAGTAGACGAGATTTCACATTTATCAAATCTATAGAGACAATTTACCTTTACAACCTGTGTCAGGTTATCAAGACCATGTATTTCTTCAATAGGTGGTAAATTCTTAACATCTTCAGCTTTAATACCCTTTTTTTCATAGATTTCTTTGCCTCTTGCATATCTTCAAGACTGAGAAATAGAATATCCCTTTTCTTTGGAGTTGTCTTAGGAGTTGGTTCAGGAAGTGTCCAATCATTTTCATTACTCAACATATTATTCAATAGCAATTCAGCTTGATCAACAGTTCTTTCCCTGAAAACACAACCAGCACAACTATCCAGGTGGTCTCTAGAAGCATCAGTAAGTCCATTATAAAAGATATCAAGTATTTCATTTTTCTTGAGAGGATGATCAGACAAAGCATTAAGTAATCGGAGAAGCCTCCCCCAAGCTTGTGGGAGACTCTCTTTTTCAATTTGCACAAAATTATATATTTCCCTTAAGGCAGCTTGTTTCTTATGAGTGGGGAAATATTTAGCAGAGAAGTAATAAATCATATCCTGGGGACTATGCACACAGCCAGGATCAAGAGAATTAAACCATGTTTTAGCATCACCCTTTAATGAGAACGGAAATAACTTAAGGATAAAGTAATAGCGAGTTTTCTCATCATTAGTGAATAGGGTGGCTATATCATTTCATTTAGTAAGATGTGCCACAATAGTTTCAGATTCATTGCCATAAAAAGGATCAGATTCAACCAAAGTAATCAACTCAGGATCGATAGAGAAATCATAATCATTATCAGAAATAGAGATAGGTGAAGTAGCAAAAGCACGGTCATATTTCATTCTAGAATTCAAAGACTTTTCTTTCAACTTAGCTAACAGTTTCTTAAGATCATATCTATCATTGCAAGCTAAAAAGTCTCTAGCAGTTTCTTCATCCATAACATAACCCTCAGGCACAACAGGCAATTCATATCAAGGGGGAGAATCTTCATCATCACTTTCATCAATATTATCAGTTTCAATAATTTCATTCTCTCTAACCCTAGCAAGTTGTTCATCAAGAAATTCACCTAGTGGCACAATATTATCAAGCATAGAAGTAGTTTCATCATAAGCATCATGCAAAGCAGAAGTGGCATCATCAATAACATGCGGCATATCAGAATGAATAGCAGGAGTAGGTGTCGCAAGTTTACTCAAAACAGAAGGTGAATCAAGTGCAGAGCAAGATGGCAGTTCCTTACCTCCCCTCGTAGTTGAGGGAAAAATCTTGGTTCTTTTATCTTTCAAGTTCTTCATAGTGATCAGCAGATATAAATCCCAAGTGACTCAAAGAATAGAGCTATGCCCCCCGGCAACGGCGCCAGAAAATAGTCTTGATAACCCACAAGTATAGGGGGTCGCAACAGTTTTCGACACAAGGGGAGCCAAAGAATATTCTCAAATATTATTAGCTGAGTTGTCAATTCAACCACACCTGGAAAACTTAATATCTACAACAAAGTATTTAGTAGCAAAGTAATATGATTGTAGTGGTAACAGTGGCAAAAGTAATAGTATTGGTTTTGTAGTGATTATAATAGTGGCAACGGAAAAGTAACTAAGTGAAGATCAATATATGAAAAGCTCATAGGAAATGGATCAGTGATGGATAATTATGTCGGATGCGATTCCTCATCCAACAGTTATAACATAGGGTGACACAAAACTAGCTCCAGTTCATCAATGTAATGTAGGCATGTATTCCAAATATAGTCATACGTGCTTATGGAAAAGAACTTGCATGACATCTTTTGTCCTACCCTCCCGTGGCAGCGGGGTCCTATTGGAAACTAAGAGATATTAAGGCATCCTTTTAATAGAGTATCAGACCAAAGCATTACCACTTAGTGAATACATGAACTCCTCAAACTACAGTCATCACCGGTAAGTATCCCGATTATTGTCAATTCGGGGTTAACGGATCATAACACATAATATGTGACTATGGACTTGCAAGATAGGATCAAGAACTCGCATATATTCATGAAAACATAATAGGTTCAGATCTAAAATCATGGCACTCGGGCCCTAGTGACAAGCATTTAGCATAGCAAAGTCATAGCAACATCAATCTCAAAACATAATGGATACTAGGGCTCAAACCCTAACAAAACTAACTCGGTTACATGATAAATCTCATCCAACCCATCACCGTCCAGCAAGCCTACGATGGAATTACTCACGCATGGAGGTGAGCATCATGAAATTGGTGATGGAGGAAGGTTGATGATAATGATGGCGACGGATTCCCCTCTCCGGAGCCCCGAATGGACTACAGATCAGCCCTCCCAAGATAGATTAGGGCTTGGCGGCGGCTCTGTATCGTAAAACGCGATGAATCCTTCTCTTTGATTTTTTCCTCCCCGAACGTGGATATATAGAGTTGGAGTTGAGGTCGATGGAGCATCAGAGGGCCCATGAGGTAGGGGGCACACCCAGGGGGTGGGCGCGCCCCCACCCTCGTGGACAGGGTGTGGGCCCCTTGCATTGATTCTTTCGCTAGTATTTTTTAATATTCCAAATATATTGTCCGTTGATTTTCAGGTCATTCCGAGAACTTCTATTTCCGCACAAAAATAACACCATGGCAATTCTGCTGAAAACAGCGTCAGTCCAAGTTAGTTCTATTCAAATCATGCAAGTTAGAGTACAAAACAAGGGCAAAAGTGTTTGGAAAAGTGGATACGTTGGAGATGTATCAACGTCGTCGGGGAAGAGTCTCCGGCTGGGCGGCGGTCGGGAGGCCAACGGAGGAGTGTGGGGTTTTGCGGGTTTTGGCGGCCTCGGTGTACAAATGGGGGGCGAAGGGGAAGGTAGGTGGGAGCCATGGCTTAGGGACACGCTTGTCCAAAATGTAGGGTAAGTTACCAGCGTACCCCACCGGTTTTGACCATGCGACGTCGAGCTGGCATTTCCGGCGGAGGGGTAGAAGGGGGATTTTGCGTGTCTGGGCTGCGGGGCCGATTTTGGATGAGGAGGGAGTTTTCGCGTGCGTCGAAATTTCGAGATAACAAGGCGCGTCGCCACTTGAAGATGCGGGAGTTTCACAGCAGATGAGACAAAAGATACTCGAGCTTGAAAATTTCGGGATAACAAGGCGCGGATTCCATGTCGGCAAAACAAACTTAATGTGTACAAAAACAATTCATAATAGACAAAAGAGAGTCATGTCCCT
Source organism: Triticum dicoccoides (assembly GCF_002162155.2). NCBI lineage: Eukaryota > Viridiplantae > Streptophyta > Magnoliopsida > Poales > Poaceae > Triticum > Triticum dicoccoides. The sequence continues at coordinate 173,845,838 of NC_041390.1, read as the reverse complement.
TTTTACTATATTGCTATAAAATCCATTGAAAAAACTACAAGAAAAATGTAAAAAATTTGGGAGAACAAGATTACCTTGTACAGTACCAAATCAATTCGCACTTCCCTCAACAACAACAAAAAACAAATCAATTCCAACCACAAGAAAGAGTCGTGTCCCTTTTTATCTAATAACAAATGCCAGGATCTCGAATTACAATTTTTGAATCCATGTTATATTGAATTTGAATATATTGTTAGGTGACCTTGCGGTTTATAATGGATGTAGTCCTACATTTTGATCTTCCATCATATATGAACATTTTACTCCACCCTATGAACATATATATATATATTCGTCTACCATATGGACTAAATTTGAGTCAATTTTCCTTATTTGAATATGATTGTTGTCAAGTTATACCATCTTTTAAATATTATCTTGATAAAAAAACATGCATATAGCAGTAACCATTTTTCACTATGTACTACATGTACCATACGATCTCCAATTCAAATATTTGTATCCATTTTATGTTGAATTCAAATCAGAGTACATTGGTCTAGGTAGCGAGATTTTTGGGATAACCTAAACACTGTTTTCATATGTATAATTTTTGGCTGAATTGGGACAAGTTTTGGTATAAGCTTCTGGCAAAACCGGAGATTCTTTCAACAAGCCTCGTGGTTCCGAGATGGAACGTATCACCTTTGTGTGCGAAACGATATATGCTACCTCCCCCTGATTTTCTTTATAGAGGCAACATAGAACTATATGAGTGCCCTGTTAAATTTTGGAATTATTCTGGGTTCGTTTGCCCTTTTTTATACATTAATTGAGTTTCTGCATATTTAATGTGCATAATTCAAATTGGAACTGGAAGCCCATGCTCCAGCACACCAAAGTTGGTTCAAAAATCACTTGTGTGTCCTTGGATGAATTTCTAGGTCCCATGCAAGAAATGGGAATGAAATTCAAACATCTAGGCATCATGACTTGGCCGAGAACATAGAGAAACTTGGTTTTTAAATTCCTGTAAATCCAGAACTCGCTTGGAAATCATGAAACTTGGCATGGTGTCATGTCATGGCACTAACATGCTATGGTAAAAAATTGGGCCGAATTGGAACAAGTTTTGGTACAAGCTTCTTGCAAACTGGAGCTTCTCTCGAGAAGGCTTGTGGTTTTGAGAGGGAACATGTCACCTTTGAGTGCGAAACACGATATACGCTGCCCTTCCCCCTTGAGTTTCTTTTTATAGTTAACATAGAACTACATGAGTGCCCTGTTAAATTTTGGAATTATTCCCGATTTGTTTGGCCTTTTTATACATTAATTGAGTTTCTGGTCATTTAATGTGCATAATTCAAATTTGAATTACAAGCAGATGCTCCCGTGCACCAAAGTTTGTTGAAAAATCACATGTGTGTCCTCGAGTGAATTTCTAGGTCCCATGCAAGAAATGGGAATGAAATTCAAACATCTGGGAATCATGGCTCGGCCGAGAACATTGAGAAACTTGGTTTTAAAATTCTTGTAAATCCAAAACACGCCTGAAAATCATGAAACTTGGCATGGTGTCATGTCATGGTACTACCATGATGTGGTAAAAAAATTGGCCGAATAGGAACTAGTTTTGGTATAAGCTTTTTGCAAACCGAAGCTTCTCTCAAAAGGCTCATGGTTCTGAGAGGGAACGTGTCACCCTTGTGTGCAAAATGATATAGGCTGCCCCCTTGATTTTCTTTATAGAGGCAACATATAACTATATCAGTGTCCAGTTAAATTTTGGAATTATTCCGCGTTCGTTTGGCCTTTTCTATACATTAATTGAGTTTCTGGTCAGTTAATGTGCATAATCAAATTTGAACTACAAGCACATGCTCTAGTGCACCAAAGATGGTTGAAAAATCACATTTGTGTGTCCTCGGGTGAATTTCTAGGTTCCATGCAAGACAAATGGGAATAAAATTCAAACATCTGGGCGTCGTGGCTCGGCCGAGAACATTGAGAAACTTGGTTTTAAAATTCTTGTAAATCCAAAACACGCCTTAAAATCATGAAACTTGGCATGGTGTCATGTCATGGTACTAACATGCTGTGGTAAAAAAAATTGGCCGCATTGGAACTAGTTTTGGTATAAGCTTCTTGCAAACCGGAGCTTCTCTCAAGAAGGCTCGTGGTTCTGAGAGGGGACGTGTCACCTTTGTGTGTGAAACAATATATGCTGCCCCCTTGATTTTCTTTACAAACGCAACATATAACTATATCAATGTCCTGTTAAATTTTGGAATTATTCCGGGTTCATTTGGCTTTTTTATACATTAATTGAGTTTCTGGTCAATTAATGTGCATAATTCAAATTTGAACTACAAGCACATGCTCTAGTGCACCAAAGTTGGTTGAAAAATCACAAGTGTGTGTCCTCGGGTGAATATCTAGGTCCCATGCAAGAGAAATGGGAATAGAATTCAAACATCTGGGCGTCGTGGCTTGGCCGAGAACATTGAGAAACTTGGTTTCAAAATTCTTGTAAATCCAAAACAAGCCTGAAAATCGTGAAACTTGGCATGGTGTCATGTCATGGTACTAACATGCTGTGGTAAAAAAATTGGCCGCATTGGAACAACTTTTGGTATAAGCTTCTTGCAAACCGCAGCTTCTCTCAAGAAGGCTCGTGGTTCTGAGAAGGAACGTGTCACCTTTATGTGCGAAACGATATACGCTGCCCCCCTTGATTTTCTTTACAGAGGCAACATAGAACTATATGAGTATCGTGTTAAATTTTGGAATTATTCCAGGTTCGTTTGGACTTTTTATACATTAATTGAGTTTCTGGTCATTTAATGTGCATAATTCAATTTTGAACTACAAGCACATGCTCCAGTGCACCAAAGTTGGTTGAAAAATCACATGTGTGTCCTTGGGTAAATTTCTAGGTCCCATGCAAGAAATGGGAATGAAATTCAAACATCTGGGTGTCGTGTCTCAGCCGGAAACATTGAGAAACTTGGTTTTTCAATTCCTGTAAATCCAAAACACGCATGAAAATCATGAAACTTGGCTTGGTGTCATGACATGGCACCAACATGCTGTGGTAATTTTGCTGTCCGATTTGTGAAGGCGCACACATTAACAATCAACAAAGTCATTTTGGAACAAGTGATGTCATGTTACAATCACAAAACACAAGTATTATTGAAACCGTGGCCGTTCTACTCACCATTCACGTGCCTCCACGTGTCCCTTTTTTATTAGCTAGGAGGTGTCGTGCAGGGTAGCTATTTGAGTAGGGGAGGCATGTGATTGGACCCCTGCGCGTGCTTATCGGGAGGAGAGCCCTTTGACCTCCATCTGTCGCCCACCTCTCTCCCAAGGTCTCCATTAATGGCGCCCGAGCCCCTGTTTAATGGTGTGGCCATGTCTCACTCGACTGAGATTTAAGAGAGATAAAGGAAAACCTGAAAAGAAAATTTTGCACGGATCTTGATGTAAGATCCGATGGACCAATATAGCATTTACTGCGACTTATAGCAAGAATGATGAATATATAAGGATGATGTCGGTGTCAAAACCGGCGAATCTCGGGTAGGGGGTCCGGAACTATGTGTCTAGGCCGGATGGTAACAGGAGGCAAGGGACACGAAGTTTTTCCCAGGTTCGGGCCCTCTTGATGGAGGTAAAACCCTACGTCCTGCTTGATTAATATTGAAGATATGGGTGTTACAAGAGTAGATCTACCACGAGATCAGAGAGGCTAAACCCTAGAAGCTAGCCTATAGTATAATTGTATATTGTGATTGTTGTCCTACGGACTAAAACCCTTCAGTTTATATAGACACCGGAGAGGGTTAGGGTTACACAAGGTCGGTTACAAAGGAGGAGATATCCATATACGTATTGCCTATCTTGCCTTCCACGCCAAGTAGAGTCCCATCCGGACACGAGACGAAGTCTTCAATCTTGTATCTTCATAGTCTAACAGTCCGGCCAATGGAGATAGTCCGGCTGTCCGGAGACCCCCTAATCCAGGACTCCCTCAGTAGCCCCCGAACCAGGCTTCAATGACGATGAGTCCGGCGCACAGTTGTCTTCGGCATTGCAAGGCGGGTTCCTTCTCCAAATTCTGTGTACCTGTCGAAATAATGTCCGGTTCCTTGTGATGGTTCGTACTTCTTGGCTTCTATGCCCAATAATGGCCACTTTCCACGTGTCGAGTGAATGCGAAGAGCCAGGGTGTTTTCACATTTACCCCCCTAGCTATGCAAATGAGCCACCCATTTAAAAAGACGAGGATTCAGATCCAAATCACATCATCCTCCCTTGCTGAGTCTTCATCAGAGCATGCCCAACAGAGATCCATTCCACCATGGCCGATCAACGTAGCTCCTCCTCTCGCACCCCTAGTTCCAAGCCTGGAGACTGGGAGAGATGTTCCATCCGCATAGCAAATTGGTGATGCTTCAGTCCAAGGGATTTCTTCCCCCAGCGTACTTAGTCCCGGTTCGAGCCACGCTTGCCACCTATAATGGAAGAGAGCAAGCGGAGAGACGTCCCAATCTCTCCAAGGGAGAGCGGGTGTTCCTTGTCCCTTATCTGGTAAGAGGGCTCGGATTCCCAATCCATCCGTTTCTCCGAGGGCTTCTGGAGTTCTATGGCCTCCAGTTGCACAACCTTACGCCTGCCTCCCCGCAGCACATCGCGAGATTCGTAGCCCTTTGCGAGTTATGTTTGGGCTGTGAGGCTCATTTCGCTCTGTGGAAGAAGCTGTTCTGCCTTGTGCCCCGTTCTAAGAAGGGATCAATATATCAAGTGGGCGGAGCCGAAGTGTGGCGTATCGCTGGGACCGGATACCTATCCGGGACCCCAAAGAAGACGTCCGAAGACTGGCCTTCCGAATGGTTTTATATAGAAGATGTCCCCCTCCGGACCCTATCCGGATCGGCCTTCCTGAGTTTGACAATGCCCCTTTGAAGAAGCACCAGAGCTGGCGTCCACGGAGCCCCCTGGAGGAAGATGACCGGGACATTCTTTATCTGATGAGCCGGATAAACTCTTTAGCTCGATCCGGATTGACCATGATCGGGGGCATGGCTATATGGATTATGCGGGGGGTGCAGCCGCTCCAGTACAGAGGCCACCCCATGTGGGACTTCAATGGGGAGGATGACACCACCCGCCACGGCCGCAAAGGGCCGGGATCGGCTGCTGATCTAATAAAGATCTTGTCCACTTTGTACAAGGGAGAAGAGGAGGAATTCCTCCGTATCAACCCGCAGGGCGGATTCTCCATGTACAATCCTCCGAGCTGGGTAAGCGGAGATTTTTTCTCGCCCATCCGTTTCGTATTCCTGTAGTTTAAGTATTCATTCTAGCGAGTTCATCGCAGGAGCTGTGCCAGGCAGTAAAGGAGATAAACAGCCCTCCTCCACAGCTCGAGGACCCTGGACGGTCCCTTGACCCGGCCTCCCAAGAGGATCCGGACATATCCGTGGAGCTGATCGACGGTTTTTTTTACCAAGGGAGTAATGACAATACCTTGGTGGCCATTACGGCCGATTACCCTGGGCTAGTTCCAACCTCACAGGTGACTGAGACTGAAATCCCAGCACTTAAAAAGGGACCCATCCTTGTGCTCTTTTTTTATTGCCGTGTAACAGCCGTGTCTTGCAATGGAGGTCCTCGGGGCAGAAGGCCGAGCCTACGGCAACTAGCCAACAAGGGGCCGCTAGGCCAGGCAGGCTGAAAAGATCCGTAGTCCGGATTGAGGCGCTGGCGCAGCGGTATAGCGCGCCGTATTTATTGCAAGACATTATTTACCGAGGCATATTAATGCCCATGCCTTCTTTTCAGGAGAAAGAGCAGTCGCCGGACTATACCCGGAGAGGCTACCAACCGCGCCTCCACAAGCTAGTCTCCAAGGTCGGACTCAGCAGTGGGAACGAGTACAAGGCGTGCACTGGGTACTCCTCCGACAGAGGATACAGATAGACTGTTTGCCACCCCTTCTGAGGTGGAAAGTGCCATGAACCATAGGCGTCGCCGGACTGTTCTTCGTGACGCTTGTTTCTCCCAAGAGGCTTTATATGCCTTCAACTCGGGAGATGTGCACCTCTGTGCTGCTTAAAATGGTCTAGCCAGAGCCACGGAGCAGTATGTAAAAGATATACGGGTGAGAAAATTGATGATTATATATATCAGTAGCCCCTGAGACTTGAAACAGTTAGGATAACTGATTTAAGGATCATTTCTTATGTAGGTTCTTATAGAAAAGAATACTCAGCTGTCCGAGGAGCTGGAAGAGTGCAAAGCCCAACTTCAGGCTGCACTGTCCGCCGCAGGGGAGCCCAAGGAGACCCCTACTGGTAACATATCCGTCCAATGATAAGTATCATAGTAGAGTGCGGCTTTATATGCAAATCTGACGATAAAATTGCAAATGACGCTAGAGTGAATTCAGATAAGCAGCAGCTCATACGCCAATTGAAGGCTGGTGAGAGCGTGCTAACAAGGGTGAGGCAGGAGAAGAATGATCTGCAAGATGCCAACACCAAGATGGGCGTGAAACTAAAAGATGTTCGTGCCCAACTGTCGGATTCTGTTAAGGAGAATCGGCGGCTTCGGCGCGGCTTATTTAGTAAGTGCTTGAACAAACTTTGATAAAGAGTTCGGCGAGGAAGCTGGCTGACAGAGTTATGTCTGTAGGTATGCTAACAGGACGTCATGCCGAGGAGATCCCTAGTTCAACGGCTGATCTTCTTCCCGAGCTCGCGCAGTTGCACGAAGGAGTTCGGCAGGTGATGCAAGGCGTTTCCCAGGCCTTGTGGCCGTCCGTCTCCATACCCGAAGGCCTTGGAGAGCTTGCAGAAAAGCTGAAGGGAGCGCGGCGGCGTTTCCGATTATGGAAAATATCGGCCTGCCGTCTGGGCGCCAGGGAGGCTTGGGCAATTCTGAAGACACGGTACACGAAGGTTGATCCGAACCACATGGCCGAAGCCGGACCTGTGGGGCCTGACGGTAAGGAGATCCCTGTGAATTTAGTGTATGGCCAAGTAGAATTGGCCGCAAAGTATTTCCAACAGGACTGTAGACTGGACAGCCTATTGGAGGGCATTGAAGAGGAATTCAACCAGTCAAATTTACTATGTAATTGTAAAGTGGCATATATGATGTCTTCTAGCCGGATTGTAGATCGTTTGTCGTAGCGGACCTTTTCGCTTCAACCTCGGGACCCGACAGTCCGGAGTGTATCCGAATACCCTCTCGGTTATATAAGAACCGGGGCATGCGTGGAGACCAGGCTTAGGGGTCATTAGTGCTTTATCAGACAAGTGCCAAACTAGTTATGTTATATTACATGGGTAGTAAGAAACATCTTCCAGAGAGAATAGTTCCGTTAAGGGTTCCTTTCCCTGGGTAGGCATGCCCTAAAGTGCATGTCCGGACTGCGACAAAAAGCGCAGTAAAAACGTCTGGGGGCAGATATGGTTAATAAATAAAAGTCATATTTTGTTCGCCGACCGAATATTCTCTTAAGAACGCTAGCTTTCGGCTTCACCCAGTCTGAGGTACACGTTCGGCTGACCCGGCGGTAACAATCGCAGAGGTTCTCCCCTTATGCCCTAGCCGAATTAATGGGAATGTAGGGCATAAATACAAGAGCCAGGCAACCCAGCTTAGCCAAAACTCAAGTCATATCGATGCATATAATGGTTAAAAAAGGTACATGGTGAAGTATAACGCATGTGTTGGGCGTGATTCCCAGGTAAATAATTTAAGCTTCTGTGAAAGAAGCCCCTAGGTGTAGATAGTGCGGCTAGCACCTCTGTAATGTACAAGTGAGGCAAAAGGTGACCCGTGAGGGTCTAGAGGAATAAAAGAAAGAAAGGGAAACAAGACGAACGACGCATATGCAGAAAATGGGCAGAGGGAGGGGACTAACATAAAGTCCGGTGCTAGGCGTAGAATCCTCGGAGCCTGGCTGCGTTCCATGGGTTCGGCTCAAGTCGACTAGTCAATGCATCCCACAGTCGGTACGCTCCGCCGGTCAGAACTTGGTCGATGATGAAGGGACCTTCCCATTTGGGCTCTAGCTTGTTCTTTTTCTTATCCGGCAGCCGGAGAACTAGTTCGCCAACATTATAAGTTTTGGCTTGTACTTCTCTGCTTTGGTATCTGCAAGCCTGTTGCTGGTAAAATGTGGAACGGGCTTTGGCTACGTCGCGCTCTTCCTCTAAGGTGTCCAGACTGTCCTGCCTATCGAGCTCGGCTTCTCTTTCTTCGTACATGCGCACTTGAGGTGAGTCATGAATTATGTCACAGGGCAGGACTGCCTTTGCGCCGTACACCATAAAAAATGGTGTGTATCCGGTACTATGATTCAACATGGTCCGCAGCCCCCAGAGTACGGAGTCGTGCTCCTCTACCCAGTGCGTGTCAGACTCTGTTAAGGAGGGCACTAGTCTGGGTTTAATGCCGCTCATTATAAGACCATTTGCTCATTCGACTTGACCGTTGGTTTGTGGGTGGTAGACTGAATCATAGTCGAGCTTGATGCCCATTTTGCTGCACCAGAGTTTTACCTCATCGGCTGTGAAGTTCGTGCCGTTATCAGAGATGATGCTGTGGGGGATGTCGTAGCCATGTACAAGCCCGGATATGAAGTCTATCACTGGTCCGAATTCGGCTATTTTAACGGGTTTGGCCTCTATCCATTTGGTGAATTTATCCACCATGACCAATAAGTATTTTTTCTTGTGGGTTCCACCTTTAAGGGGTCCAACCATGTCAAGCCCCCAGACCGCAAAGGGCCATGTAATGGGGATTGTTCGGAGGGCGGTGGGTGGCATGTGGCTTTGATTTGCAAAGAGCTGGCAACCGGCGCAACACTGGACTAAGTCATGTGCGTCTGCGAGGGCCGTTGGCCAATAGAATCCTATACGGAAGGCCTTGCTCACAAGAGCCCGGGCTGCAGCGTGATGACCCCCGAGTCCGGCATGAATTTCTGCCAAAAGGTTCCGTCCCTCCTCTTCGGAGATGCACCATTGAAGGACTCCGGTAGCGCTTTTTTTGTATAATTCTCCCTCGTGGACCCTGTAGGCCTTTGATCGCCGCACTACGCAGCATGCCTCATTTTGGTCCTCCGGGAGTTCCTGTCTAGTTAAGTAGGCCAGGAATGGTTCTATCCACGGGGCAATGATGGCCATTATTTCGTGGGTTGATTGTGTTATTTCAGTTGTGGAGCCTCCGATTGTGTCAGGGAGTTCGGTATCGGGTATTTTGGCCGGGTCCGGACTGTTGTTACCGGTGTCCCCTTCCCATCCTACGAATGGCTTGAAAATCCTTTCCAGAAAAATGTTGGGAGGGACCGCGTCGCGTTTGGCGCCAATGCAGGCAAGGATATCCGCCGCCTGATTGTTTTCCCGAGCCACATGATGAAATTCGAACCCTTCGAACCGAGCTGACATTTTTAGGATGGCATTGTAATAAGTAGCCATTTTTGGATCCTTGGCATCAAAGTCTCCATTTATTTGGGATATCGCGAGGTTTGAATCCCCACGCACCTCTAGGCGTTGAATGCCCATGGATACTGCCATCCGGAGACCATGGAGGAGGGCCTCATATTCGGCTGCGTTGTTGGAGTCTGTATACATTATCTGCAGTACGTATTGGATGGTGTCTCCTGTTGGGGACGTCAAAACGACGCCAGCCCCTAGACCAACCAACATTTTGGAGGCGTCGAAGTGCATGATCCAGTTTGAATATGTGTCGTACTCTTTAGGGAGTTCGGCTTCCGTCCATTCAGCGACGAAGTCAGCCAAAACTTGTGATTTAATAGCTCGCCGAGGTTTGTAAGTTATGATGAATGGAGGAGCTCAATGTCCCATTTGGCAATCCGGCCCATCGCGTCGCGGTTGTTTATAATATCGTTGAGTGGTACTTCCAAGGCTACCGTTATCGAACACTCCTGAAAGTAGTGTCGCAGCTTCCGGGATGCCATAAATACCGCGTACGCTATCTTTTGATAATGCGGGTACCGTGATTTGCATGGGGTAAGGACTGTGGACACGTGGTAACCGGCTTTTGAAGGGGGAATTTGTGTCTGTCCGCTTCTCGCTCGACGACAAGCACTGCGCTTACTACTTGATGAGTTGCTGCAATGTATAATAGCATTGGTTCGCCAGTGTTTGGCGTGGCCAGGACTGGGTTTGTTGCCAATATGGCTTTTATCTCGTTCAGTCCGGCCGTGGTGGCGTCCGTCCACTCGAAGTGTTCGGTGCGCCGTAGGAGGCGATAAAGGGGTAATACCTTTTCTCCCAAGCGGGAGATAAAGCGGCTTAGAGCCGCCATGCATCCAGTTAATTTTTGTATTTGCTTGAGGTCAGTTGGGGTAGCCAACTGTGACAATGCTCGGATTTTGGCCGGACTAGCTTCAATACCTCTACTGGAGATGATGAATCCTAGGAGCTTTCCTGATGGTACACCGAAAACGCATTTTTCCGGATTGAGCTTGATGTCATATGTTCGGAGGTTTGTCTAATGTGACCCTCAAGTCGTCTACTAGGGTGTCGACATGCTTGGTTTTAATGACCACATCATCCACGTATGCCTCCACTATTTTGCCGATCTGGTTTGCCAGGCATGTCTGAATCATGCGCTGATATGTTGCACCGGTGTTTTTTAGCCCGAAGGGCATTGTGTTGAAGCAGAATGGGCCGCATGGTGTGATGAATGCCGTTGCGGCTTGGTCTGGCTCTGCCGTTTTGATTTGATGGTAGCTGGAGTATGTGTCGAGGAAACACAACGAAGCGTGCCCTGTGGTAGCATCGATGATTTGATCGATGCGGGGGAGGGGGAAGGGATCCTTTGGGTAGGCCTTCTTAAGGTCCTTAAAGTCGACGCACAAGCACCAGGATTTGTCCTTCTTTGGCACCATCACCAGGTTTGCTAGCTAATCCGGATGTTTTATGTCTGTGATGAATCCGGCTTCCAATAGCTTGGCTAGTTGCTCTCCCATGGCTTGCCTTTTAGGCTTGGAGAAACGTCGAAGAGCCTGCTTGACTGGCTTGAATCCTTTTAGGATATTTAGGCTGTGCTCAGCCAGCCTGCGTGGGATTCCTAGCATGTCTGAAGGGTGCCAGGCAAAAATGTCCCAGTTCTCGCGTAGAAACTCTCGCACTGCGATGTCAACATCAGGTTTTAATTGTGCCTCGATGGAAGCTGTTTTTTTAGGGTCCATTAGAAGGACTTGGAATTTGACTATTTCGTCCTCCGGCTTAAAGGAGGTGGACTTAGATCTTTTATCGAGTATCACGTCGTCCCTGTTCACCATGGAGCACAGCGCGGTTAGTTCTACGGCCACTAGGGCTTCGGATAGTGCCTCAAGGGCCAGTGCAGCTGTCTTGTTTTCGGCGCGGAGTGCTATGTCTGGATCACTAACAAGAGTGATAATTCCGCTGGGCCCGGGCATTTTGAGCTTCATGTACCCGTAATGGGGTATGGCTTGGAAGATTGTAAACGCCTCCCGCCCTAATAGAGCGTGGTATCCGCTGCTGAACGGGGCCACTTGGAACGTAATTTCTTCGGACCTGTAATTATCCGGCGTGCCGAATACCACGTCTAGTGTGATTTTTCCGGCGCAGCGTGCTTCCCGACTGGGGATGATTCCTCTAAAGGTTGTGCTGCTTTGCTTAATGCGGCTCCTGTCTATTTCCATCTTTTGAAGAGTTTCCTCGTAGATGAGGTTTAATCCGCTGCCGCCATCCATGAGTACCTTGGTGAGTCGAAAGCCGTCCACGATTGGAATTAGGACCAGTGCGGCTGGTACTCGGGCTATTCAGAATTTAGGTTCGTCACTGGCATTGAAGGTAATAGCCATGTCACTCCAAGGATTTGTTTCTGCTATGTGGCAGATTTCGGACGTGCTGCGGAGTGTTCGATTCCGTCTTTTATTTGACGCAAAGGTCTCAAAGACCGTCAAGACCGTACTATTGTCCTCGGGGTGGTGCTCTGTGGTTTTTGGGAGGAGTAGATTCTCACCACTTTTGGCCACCTGCCAGAGTATCCAGCATGCTCTATGGTTGTGCGTTGGTATCACATCCGCTGTACTATAAATTTTGCAGGGTCCGTTGAGCCATCCCTCCAGTACGGTTCCTTGCCCCGTAGAGGGCTTTTGCTTTTTGGTAGTTAACCTAGGTGTATTGTGATAATGCACCCTTTTATTTCGGACTGGGTTTGTATTCAGGGCCGGATTATCCCAAAATTTTATTTCGGTTTTCTAGGCGCTTTCCATAGCATAGTACTTTCGTACTATGGACACCAAGTCGGCGAAGCGTGTAATTTCGCGACGACTTATGGCGTTGAGGATTCCCTTGTCTGTGCAATTATTGCAGAAGAGTGAAATTGCGTCTTCCTCGTGGCAGTCCTTTATCCTGTTCTTAACCAGGAGGAATCTGGCCTAGTAATGGTGTACTGTTTCTGCTGGCTCTTTCCTAATTTGGGATAGATCGCGTACGTTTGGGTGGGTGGGTGGAATTAAATCCGAATCCTCACCCAATCTGAGGCTCAGTGGCCAAGGAGTTTCCGAACTCGAAAGTTTGGATTCTTGGATGTTTTCTGGTAAATCTGGCTTGCTGCCTGATTCTAGGTTCAGGCTTTGTGTGACATCCTCCCCTCCGCGGGTATCCGGCTTGGAGGGATCGGGAATCCGGACGTAGCTAGTCCTTAAGACAGGTGAAGTTTTGCCGTATTGTTCTTCCACCACTGCAATGTGATGGGTGACCTAGGGAGAGTTAATTTCTCTCAGATCAGGTTTAGGCCCAATCTGATCGTAGTCTGTAGCGACTCTCAGGGCGGCGATGCGATCCAAGAGCTTGTTCAGGGAAGAGAGCTCCATTCGATCTAACTGCTCAGCGAGTTCCGAGTTGATGTGAAGATTGCTTTCGATGACCCGAGAATTCATCGTCGGTGCAGCGGCCGAATAGGCGGTCATCAGAAAACCACCTAGCCGGAGAGTTTGGTCGATAGCCAGAGCTCCCTCAGCGATGGCGCCGTCTTTAAATACGGGACGAGACATCCTTCCTTGTGGTGACGGCACAGCGGAACTCTCAATGAAAGCACCAATGTCGGTGTCAAAACCGGCGGATCTCGGGTAGGGGGTCCCGAACTGTGCGTCTAGGCCGGATGGTAACAGGAGGCAAGGGACACGAAGTTTTACCCAGGTTCGGGCCCTCTTGATGGAGGTAAAACCCTACATCCTGCTTGATTAATATTGAAGATATGGGTGCTACAAGAGTAGATCTACCACGAGATCAAAGAGGTTAAACCCGAGAAGCTAGCCTACGGTATGATTGTATATTGTGATTGTTGTCCTACGGACTAAAACCAAGCTAGCTTCTAGTGTTTAGCCTCTCTGATCTCGTGGTAGATCTACTCTTGTACTAACCATATCATCAATATTAATCAAGCAGGACGTAGGGTTTTACCTCCATCAAGAGGGCCCGAACCTGGGTAAAACTTCATGTCCCCTGCCTCCTGTTACCATCCGCCTAGACGCACAGTTCGGGACCCCATACCCGACATCCGCCAGTTTTGACACCGACATTGGTGCTTTCATTGAGAGTTCCTCTGTGTCGTCGCCTTTAGGCTTGATGGATCCTTCTATCATCGTTAGCGATGCAGTCCAGGGTGAGACTTTTCTCCCCAGACAGATTTTTGTATTCGGTGGCTTTGCACTGCCGGCCAATTCGCTTGGCCATCTAGAGCAGATTGAAAGCTACACCCCTGGCTATCAGGTCAGGTTTGGAAGCTTAAACTGCACGACCGATATCCGCGGAGACTTGATCTTCGACGGATTCGAGCCTCTGCCTTGTGCGTCACGCGGTCATGATGAGTACGATTTAGCTCTACCATCCGACAGTGTTCAGGAGTTCGCACCGGCAGCCGCTCCAACCCTCAATTCGGAGCCAGTTGCACCGTGCATGGACGGGTGGATGGACCCCACCACAGAGGCCTTACCCTCATTGGCGATCGAGCTGAACATCGACCTTACTCTCCACGAGAGCCGTGTTGACAAACTGCCGGATCTCTCTCCGGCCACGGAATCTGAACCGCATGCGCCCATTCCTAGCGAATCTAATTGGGCTCCGATCATGGAGTTTACCTCCGCGGATATTTTTGAGCACTCGCCCTTTGGCGACATATTGAACTCATTAAGGTCTCTCTCCTTGTCAAGAGGATCCTGGCCGAACTATGTCCGACAGGATTGGGATGCGGACGACGAAGAAATTCGCGGCCCGCTCACCACCCACTTAGTAGCCACTGTCGATGACTTATCCGACATGCTCGACTTTGACTCCGAACACATCGACGGTATGGACGACGATGCGGGAGACGAAGATGAACCAATGCCCACAGGGCACTGGACAGCCACCTCATCATATGATATATACATGGTGGACACACCCAAAGAAGGCAATGGCAACAAGACAGCGGCGGATGACCCCTACAAGAAGCAACCCAAGCACCAACGTCAGCGGCGCCGCTCTAAGTCCCGCGAAAGCAAATGTGGTGATACCGGCACAGGAGATAATAACACTCCGGATAGTACCGAAGATAACAACAATCCCCTCCAGCAAGATTTAGAGTAGGAGGATGGAGGAGCCAGCCCTCCTGAGAGAGCGGTAGACGGAGAAGCGGAGGATGATAATTACATGCCCCCCTCCGAAGACAAGGCAAGCCTTGGCGATGACGAATTCGCCGTGCCAGAGGATCCGGTCGAACAAGAGCGCTTCAAACACTGGTTTACAGCCACAACAAGTAGCCTTAAGAAAAAGCAGCAGCAGCTTCAAGCTGATCAACATCTGCTAGCTGACAGATGGACTGAAGTCCTCGCGGCCAAGGAATATAAACCCGAGCGCCCCTCCAAGAGTTACCCAAAATGTAGGTTGCTACCCCGACTGGAGGAAGAAGCGTATGACACGGCTGATCGGCCACCTCGTGGCCGCGATAGAGAGGCATTCCAGCCAAAAACTCAGCCTGCACCCCGACGCCATTCAAATAAAAAGGCATGGGGAAATACGCCAGACCTGCGAGACGTATTAGAGGACAAAGCAAAACATGCAAGATCGATCTACGGATCATGAGGGCGCGCCACTATGCGAGACGATAAACATCATGCCGGATACAGTAAAAGTCAATCCGGCCGGGCCGAACACAGCGGGCAACAACCATTCGAGCTGCATTGCGATATAGCCCAATACAGAGGCGCCGCACACCCCCTATGCTTCAAAAACAAAGTAATGTATCATCAAATCCTAGAGGGTTTCAAACACGTAAATATTGAATCATACGACGGCACAACAGATCCTGCGGTATGGATCGAGGATTTCCTCCTCCACATCCACATGGCCCGCGGCGATGACTTACACGCCATCAAATACCTCCCACTAAAGCTCAAAGGACTAGCACGGCATTGGCTTAACAGCTTGCCAGCAGAGTCCATTAGATGTTGGGAAGATCTAGAAGCCGCATTCCTCGACAACTTTCAGGGCACTGATGTGCGACCACCAGACGCCGATGACTTGAGCCACATAATTCAGCAGCCAGAACAATCGTCGACTGTCCTGATGTAGAGGCCCTAGCAGCCTCCAAGCATAACATCCGCGACGAATGGCTTGCCCGGCACCTTGGACAGGAAAAGCCGAAATCTATGGCAGACCTCATGACACTCATGACCCTATTTTGTGGGAGAAGACAGCTGGCTGGCTCGCAGTAACAACATATCAAAAAACCATGGTACTTCGGATACCAAGGACGCCAATAGCAGGTCACATCGCAACAAACATAACTGCCGCATTAACAGTGATAATACTGAGGATACGGCAGTCAATGCCAGATTCAAATGCTCTAAACCTGGTCAGCGGAAAAAGCCATTTAAAAGAACCACTCCGGGCCCGTCCAGTTTGGACCGCATACTCGATCGCTCGTGTCAAATACACGGTACCCCTGACAAGCCAGCCAACCACACCAACAGGGAATGCTGGGTGTTCAAGCAAGCTGGCAAGTTAATTGCCGAAGATAAAGATAAAGGGTCACACAGTGATGACGAAGAGGAGCCCCGGCAGCCGAACACAGGAGGACAGAAGAGGTTCCCCCAACAAGTGTGGACGGTGAACATGATATACACAACCCACATCGCCAAGGGGGAGCGGAAGCATGCGCTCAGGGACACATATGCGTTGGAGCCAGTCGCCCCAAAGTTCAACCATGGTCCTCCTGCCCGATCACCTTCGATCGCAGGGACCACCCCACTAGTATCCGTCATGGCGGATTCGCCGCACTGGTCTTAGACCCAATCATTGACGGATTTCACCTCACTTGAGTCCTTATGGATGGTGGCAGCAGCCTGAACCTACTTTACCAGGATACAGTGCGCAAAATGGGTATAGACCCCTCAAGGATCAAACCCACAAAAACGACCTTTAAAGGCGTCATTCCAGGTGTAGAGGCCCATTGCACAGGCTCAATAACACTGGAAGTGGTCTTCGGATCCCCGGATAACTTCCGAAGGGAAGAATTAATCTTCGATATAGTCCCATTCTGCAGTGGCTATCATGCACTGCTCGGGCGAACCACATTTGTGAGATTCAATGCGGTACCGCATTATGCATACCTCAAGCTCAAGATGCCAGGACCCCGGGGGATCATCATAGTTAACGGAAACACAGAGCGCTCTCTCTGCACGGAGGAGCACACTGCGGCCCTCGCAGTAGAAGCGCAAAGCAGCCTCTCCACGCAATCCACCAGTTTGGCGTTTCAAGACCCGGACACCTTCAAACGCGCTCGGAGTAATCGGCAACTAGACCGCCTGACACGGTCTGAGCTCGCGTAGCAATGCGGCCCCCACCCCGGCCCAAGCCAAACGGCGAAATTCATGCCACGTGTACATAATTACGCATTCAAAATACCATGGGCATAGTTGGGGAGGGGTCACAACTACGGCACGCTCCAAAACACGGCCTAAACCACACTAGGGGATTCCCGCTTTGTTATTTTTCTCTTTCAGGACTTTAATCTCTGGAAACCTCGTCTGGCAACATGATTGCCGAACACATTATGCAGCAACCAAGAGAGGCAGAAAGCTATGTCACACCACGGAACTCCCAGGTGGATTACGATAACAAGTGAAATATGTGCTTTAATACTACTCCTCAGCTTGCCCTTGGAAGGGACATAGTCCTACTTTTTGCTTATCGTACTATCTGTATTATTCTGCTCTAACGCACCTCTTTGAATAAACAACGCATAACATTACGAATATTATGGCATTATTGTTATATATATGTGTTCATTAATGACGCCTTGCAATCGTACACTTTGGTACGGCCAACACACCAGGGGCTTAAGTACCCCACAATATGGTGTGAGAAGTTCGAACACTTTCACAAGTGCGGCATCCCGAACTTATAGCATTATATGCATCAGCTCCGAATCATGTCTTTGGTCAAATGTTGGGTTTTCCCGGCTCCTATGTTTTGGTACCTTACGTTCCGCTCTATCGGCTAAGGTAGCACTAGGAGAACTACTACAATTGTGCCCCGGTTCTGCTGGGTTAAGCACCTCAGTAGAGAAAGCTAAAACTGACTGTCATGATAAGGCGAGAGACTGGTCGCTGTTCGGCGAGGTTTCGAGTCCCTAAAGACTTATGCCACTTAGAGCGAGGAGCCGGTCCTGTCCGGCTTAAAGGCGTGTATCACGCCCCGAATTCAGCCTTCCGAATACCAGGGGCTTCGCTGAAATTTAAAATTATAGAATTCTATGGCTAAGTGAGAGTGATAAAGCATTATTAGTCTAGTTGCCTTGTTCGCTGTGCTGAGCACCTCCCTCGAAGGACCCAACAATGGGAACAAGAGTGCTCAGGTTTATCTCGAACACCCCAGCACTCGTGGCATGGGGGCAGAAACCGAGGACTAGCCATCTCTCAGACTGGATAAACAGCCAAACAGAAGGTAATATTTTAAATCCAAGCAAGCGTTGCATAGCGCATATGAAACAAGTTTTCATCATACAGGATCACACGAGCAAGTTTACTCAAATATTACATCCTTTGAACATTCGTCCGCTACAAGACGGGCACCCTTCAGGACACCCTCATAATAAATTTCGGGGGTGCGATGCTCCTTGCCCTGCGGCGGTCCCTCCTTGATCAGCTTCACGGCGTCTAGCTTGGCCCATTGCACCTTCACGCGGGCGAAAGCCCGGCGTGCACCTTCGATGCAGACAGACCGCTTGACGACCTCCAGCCGTGGGCAGGCATCCACAAAACGCCTCACCAGGCCAAAGTAGTTGCTCGGAAGGGCGTCGTCGGGCCATAGTCGGACTATAAAGCCCTTCATGGCCTGTTCGACCGCTTTGTGTAGCTCGACCAGCTGCTTCAGCTGGTCGCTCACAGGCACCGGGTGTTCGGTCCCAGTATACTAAGACCATAACAACTTCTCTATTGAGCTTCCCTCCTCGGCCTGGTAAAACTGTGCGGCATCCGACACGCTGTGGGGCAAATCTGCGAATGCACCTGGAGAGCTCTGGATTCGGGTAAGTAATAGGTAATTTACTTTCACATGCTTGCTTTGCATATAGAATACCTTACCCGCCATTATTTTCTTCATCGCGTCAATCTCCTGGAGGGCCTTTTGGGCTTCGGACTTGGCACTTTTCGCGCTCTCGAGGGCCGCGACAAGCTCAGACTCTCGTGTCTCCGAGTCAAGCTCCAACGCCTTGTGCTTCGTCACGAGAGCTTGGAGCTCTTGCTGCACCTCGCCCACCCGAGCCTCTTGCCTTTCCCGCTCGGTGCGCTCCTTGGCCGCTTTATCTTCGTCCTCGGACAACGCTTGCATTAAGGTCGCCACTTCGGTCGTGGCCCCTGGCAAATTCATAATGTTCCTGTCATTTTGCAATCGCATTCTTTTTATACATATCCATAAACTAGGTATTACTTACGTTTGTTCTCCTCGAGCTACCTCTTGGCAAGGCCGAGCTCGTCCTTGGACACTTCAAGGTCCTGCTTCAGTGCGGCGACCTCCGCAGTCAGTGCGGCAGATGCCAGCAGCGAAGCCTGCATATGCATATTGACATACTTATATTAGACTCCTGTGATGTTGTTTGATCCTCTATTCAGCTTTTCTTTGTGAACATTGAACAGAGCATCAGGGGCTACTGTTTATGCAGTAATATTTTTCCTATATTTTAAACACTTACCTCAAAGCCTGTTAGAAGGCTAGCACAGGCTTTAGTCAATCCGCTCTTGGCAGACTGAACCTTCTGGACCACCGCACTCATAATAGTACGGTGCTACTTGTCGATGGAAGCGTTGTGAAGCACTCCCAGCAGATTGTCCGGTGCCTCTGGATGGACAGAGGTCACCGGCACAGGCGTCTCGCCCCTCTTGGAAGGAGGCCGCCTGCCCGAATCCGGAACCACTGGAGGTTCTGACGTGGTGTTCGGCTGAGGACCAAACTCGGAGCCCTCAGGGGCCTTGGCCCCTCTGCTCCCGGAGTCTAGAAGGTCGCCTTGAGGCGCCTCCGGGACTGTCTCCTCTCGACCCAGTGCCTCTTGAGAAAGCACCTCGGCGTCGTCTGCAGGGCAAGGGGAGGTGGCGGTCGGAAGCGGATCGCTATCCATATCCAACAAGCCCAGGGAGCCGTCTGACGATACATCGATACGGGCTCGTTGCGGCCTGCATAATCATATTCGGCGTTAGGGAAAGCAGTGCGACAGAGGAATGCTATGAGTTACTCTGGTATCCGAATACTTACGACCTCCCCAGGGGCTTGGACCTGGGCAACCACTCGTCTTCTCCTTCGACGGCGGCGGTGGAACTGTCCGAAAGGAGAGTCCTCCCTTCTTGGACCCTTCGGCCCCCCAGTTGGGGCGGCCTTCCTTTTCTTGTCTCCCCCGACTAGAGGGGGAGCATCTTCTTCTTCCTCCTCATCTTCGGGGGAGGAGTGTGCCATAGAGTCATCAGACCATGAGTCGGATGACGCCTCGCATCGGGAACTCTTTCGGGTTCCCTTGGCCTTCTTGGTCTTCTCCGACACCATATAAGGAGCCGGAGTCAGCATCTTCGCCAGGAGAGCGTCTGCTGGGCCTTCAGGCAAAGGAGCCGGATAGTCGATCTGTCCGGTCGTCTCCTGCCAGTCCTGTCAAAGGTACGGGAGCTTAGATCCCGCATAGAGTCAAACTATGGAAAACAAGTATCCTTTGAGAGGTAAAACAGCTTACCGCGCTGGCTTGGCGCTTCGCGCAGAATCCGCGGTCCTCGGTAGTGGGAGGGGGAACCTCGGCGCTCTTGAATAGCACCTTCCAAGCATCTTCATGAGTTGTGTCGAAGAGCCTGTTCAGAGTTCGGTGCTGGGCCGGGTCGAACTCCCACAAGTTGAAAGCCCGTTGTTGGCACGGGAGGATCCGGCGGATGAGCATGACCTGGACCATGTTGACAAGTTTGAGCTTCTTGTTCACCATGTTTCTAAACATGTTTGGAGTCTGGTCAGCTCTCCCAAACTACCCCAGGATAGGCCCTTCTCTTGCCAGGGGGTGAGCCACGTGGGGAAGCCAGATCGGAACTCGGGGGCCGCTGCCCATTTAGGGTCGCGCGGCTCGGTGATGTAGAACCACCCCAATTGCCACCCCTTTATGGTCTCCATGTAGGAGCCCTCTAGCCATGTGACGTTGGGCATCTTGCCCACCATGGCGCCTCCGCACTCTGCCTGACGGCCGCTCACTACATTCGGCTTGACGTTGAAGGTCTTCAGCCATAAGCCGAAGTGGGGCTTGATGCGGAGGAAGGCCTCGCAAACGATGATAAACGCCGCGATGTTGAGGATGAAGTTCGGGGCCAGATCATGGAAATCCAGGCCATAGTAGAACATGATCCCCCGGACGAATGGGTGGAGAGGGAATCCCAGTATGTGGAGGAAGTGGGTAAGGAACACTACCCTCTCATGGGGCCTGCGGGTGGGGATGAGCTGCCCCTCATCTATGAGCCGGTGCGCGATGTCGTCGGGCAAGTATCCGGCTCTCCTCAACTTCTTGATGTGTCCCTCCATGACAGAGGAGACCATCCACCTGCATCCCGCTCCGGGCATGATTGGCGAAGGTCGAGGTGGTAGATCCGGACTTGGGCGCTGGAGCTCAAGTGTGCGAAAGTGGATGAGAAAAGGAGGAAGAAGGTGTGGACGAAAAGAAGAATCCTTGTCCCTTTATATGGGTGGCCGAAACTATGTGCCCCCACTAGCCTAGTAAAACTCGCTTATCTCCCAAGCGTCGTAATCGATTGCGCGGTTGGGTTACCCACAACCGTATTGATGAGAATCCCGTGATAAGGGGACACGATCTCTGCTTTGATAAGACTTGTCAAAAAACTTCCTCGCGTTATGTGCGGGGCTAGTTAAAGGAAACGGTTCGAATAATCACCGGGCCATGACATAATGTCGTGTTGCCAAGACATGTCAGCAGATTAGATTTGTGGAAGTATTATTCTCTCTACGGTGGTATGTGGAACTTATTTTGCAGGGTCGTACACTATCCTTGTATTCAAATTCTTCCGAGATGTATTCGGAGGAGGAACCCGCCTTGCAATGCCGAAGACAATACTGCATGCCGGACTCATCGTCATTGAAAGCCTGGTTCGGGGGCTACTGAGGGAGTCCTGAATTAGGGGGTCTCCGGACAGCCGGACTATATCCTTTGGCCAGACTGTTAGATCATGAAGATACAAGATTGAAGACTTCATCTCGTGTCCGGATGGGACTCTACTTGGCGTGGAAGGAAAGCTAGGCAATACAGAAATGTATATCTCCTCCTTTGTAACCGACCTTGTGTAACCCTAGCCCTCTCCAGTGTCTATATAAACCGGAGGGTTTTAGTCCGTAGGTCAACATACAATCATACCATAGGCTAGCTTCTATGGTTTAGCCTCTCTGATCTTGTGGTAGATCTACTCTTGTACTACCCATATCATCAATATTAATCGAGTAGGACGTAGGGTTTTACCTCAATCAAGAGGGACCGAA
This sequence comes from Triticum dicoccoides, assembly GCF_002162155.2. Lineage (NCBI taxonomy): Eukaryota > Viridiplantae > Streptophyta > Magnoliopsida > Poales > Poaceae > Triticum > Triticum dicoccoides. The sequence goes on along the minus strand of NC_041390.1, from coordinate 173,823,792 downwards.
CCTTGGTAAAACTTCGTGTCCCCTGCCTCCTGTTACCATCCACCTAGACGCATAGTTCGGGACCCCCTACCCCAGATCCGCCGGTTTTGACACCGACAGAGGGAATATGATGTAAGAGCTAGGGATACGATAGGACAAAGGTGTAAAAAACGCTACTTGAATGTAAAACTATATGCTAGTGGAATACATACAGAAAAACACTAAGGCAACATATGCGTGTATGATTGGTAAACTAAGATGGCATTGCAAGAGACCACTAGAACATCACTTCAATGTAAAAAAAGAACATGGTATGGTAGACAGATGAAATACATGCTGATGAATAACAATTCATAAGATATTGAGAAGCATGATATCCAAACTAAGCAGATGGCATTGCGATAGAGTAGAATGACAGTACTTGAATTTGAAAATATATTATCATTAATGGAATAGGTACTAAAAACAGGAAAGCATGCCATATTTACATGCATGATCATCAGGCGAAGCACAAGGCATTGCAATAGAGTAGATGCACTCTAGGACATTATATGAATGATGTACCCATATCAAGGGCCAAGTTAGATCAAGGACCTTATGGGGTGAATAGGATCATCATCTTTCTGCCAGTCTTGTGAAGAACTGCCTTTACATGTTCCATCATTTTCGGTATCATTGACGTCAAGTTTGTTGGCTGTTACATTGCTCCGTGAGGTTCTTGTGGATAAATATGTGTGTGCAATTATATCTGACATGCATAGAAGACAACTAGTAGTTTGATTTATGTAATGAGTGCCTATAGGAGAAGACATAAATAGTAGGACTGGGGTTAACTAGCAGCAACAGGTCTCAAAAACTAAAGGCAGAACACAGATGAAAGCTACAGAATATGTATTGTTTGTACTTGAGATTAACTAGATGGCACACAAAAGTATTAAAGAATAACATAGGTAATAATAGAAGTGGTATAATACTATAATCACCAGCCTGTGGGATAGCATTGGCTGATGGATGATAACTATGGAACAACGTTACCTAAAGAACAAGTCTCTTAGATGAACTATGTAACAATGTTAACTCCTGAAAAAGACCCGTAAGAGATCAGCATGAATATATAGTGAAAATTTGATAATCTATTTTCCATGCTTAGATGAATAACAAAGCCATAAATGTTGCACACAAGTAAGATGAGGGTACAACCTATCTTGTCGCCATCCTTAGGAGTGAGCATCCCGTGCTGACTTGTCGATGGCCCTGCAGTTGTTGTGGATGTCCATGTCAGGCACGCGCATTCAATGCAGGGAAATGTTGAGTGGGGACTATAGCTCCCTTCTGGTGTATGCTTCCCTTGTTGAAGAAGCTGCGGTGAGTCGGAAGACGGTATGGCTGAAGATGCAGAAAACGCATAATGTTAAGAATGACACATATCTCTGATCTGAAGAAATACCCTAAGTGATCAACAGCAAGGTACGAGAGTGGTCACACATCTGTTGATTGAATACTAAATTGGGGTCACACCATTTTATTTTATTTTGGTATTGTTCGACCTACGCCGGATGGCTTGATGGCCATCTTGTGCCTCCTGGCTGACACTTTTCGGAATCTTCCCCGAAGAGCCAGTGTTACACCCCGGATATAATTTTCCTAATTTGTAAACCAACTCTTGCCGTTCCCGGCCTTAAGTTATTTTATTTTCTCGGGTTCGGGTTTTTGTCTCCATGTGTTTTCATCGTTGTCATGCATCTCATATCATGTCATCATGTGCATTGCATTTGCATACGTGTTCGTCTCATGCATTCGAGCATTTTCCCCGTTGTCCGTTTTGCATTCCGTCGCTTCGTTCTCCTCCGGTGGTCATTTCTACCTTTCTTTCGTGTGTGGGGATTAAACATTTCCGGATTGGACTGAGACTTGCCAAGTGGCCTTGGTTTACTACCGGTAGACCGTCTGTCAAGTTTCATACCATTTGGACTTCGTTTGATACTCCAACGATTAACCGAAGGACTGAAAAGGCCTCGTGTGTGTTGCAGCCCAACACCTCTCCAATTTGGCCCAAAACCCTCTCCATCATCTAGAGCATTCGATCACGATCGCGTGGCCGAAAACCGCACCTCATTTGGACACTCCTAGCTCCCTCTATGCCTATATATACCTCCCCCATTCCAAATCTCGGATCCCCTCTTCGAAACCCTAAAAAAACACCTCGCGCCGGCCGGACACGTCCGTCCCTGGCCGGACACGTCCGTCCCCGGCCGGACACGTCTGCCGCCGTCCCCTCACCCTCTCCCGTCGCGCCACGTGGCAGGCGCCGCCGCCCCGCGCCACCGGCCCGGCGAGCCCGCGGGAGGCCCTCCTGGCCCGGCTCCCGCGCGCCGCCCGCCCGCACGCCTCTTCCCCGACCCGGCCACCGCCGGCCACCTCCGCCTCGCCGTGCCGCCGTGGGCGCCATCGCCGCCAGGCACTGCCTCCTTGTTCCGGCCGCCCCGCCGCGCCGCTTCCCCCGCGGACGCCGCCACCGCGCCGCCTCCGGCTTCCTCCTCCACGTCCGCACCCTATGCCGGCCGCCCTGACTCCTCCGGCCATCTCCGGCGACCTCCGACGTACTGTTCCGGCGGCCTCGGTTCCCGTGCACCGGATCTGAATCTGGACATTTGGGTTGACTTTCTCCTGAAACCCTAGTTCATATTGCCCTGTTCATCATGTTGTATATTTGCATCCGTAGCTCCGTTTTGGGCATATAGCATATTAAAATGTTCACCTCAGAGAGTACATCATTTCATCTCATTGCATCATTTTCATTTGAGTTCATCCTGGTTCCCGAAATGCTGTTAGAAGGGTGCTATTTGGGATAATTGTCAGATCTGCTGCTCCAATTAGATATTTGTCATTTTTGCCATGATTATTGTGTGCATGATATGCCCCTGAGCTCTACATATGTTTTGTTAAGGGTTTTGTCATCTTTCCAGAGGTGCAACCCATGTATTTTTGTGATGTGTGTGGTGACTAGCACAAGCTGGCAAAGTGAGACATTTGTTAATGCTGATTTTAGGGACTTAGCATTTCCACTAAGTCCTTGATCTGTTTATCTCATATGGCCATGTGTTCATGTTGTTACCTAGTGATCCGTGCCTCTTTTGAGGATGATCAGTAAGGTTGTTTTGTTAATCTTGTAGTGCTCTATCCATCCATGTCTTTGTTTGCAATTATGGAGCACACTAGCTTGAGTCAATCGATCTCTACTTTTGTCATTTCGTGAATCTGGGCAGATTGTCTACTTGTTAGCAATTTTGCCGAGGATGTTGTAGTTGATCCGTGCATGCTATGGTATTGTTCTTGCCATGTCAAGCTTGTATTTTGTGTATTCTTGATGGGTGTATGCTTATATTGTCATGACTTGCTCTGTAGTGAGTGCATCGAGCTTGTAAACATGCCTACTTGATATCTGTTTCAGCATGCTCCAGTTTTCACTAAGTCTGTGATCTGATTATGTTTTTGCCATGTTCACATGCTTGCAATTGTATTTTCTGATCCCTTTTGGCTCAAGTTCACTAAGGGGCTTTTGTTAAGCTCTTTCAGTAGCTCCATGCCATGCTTTACTTTGCCATGTTCAGGTCTTGTAGCATATTGTTTTCATGCTCCAAAGAGTGCTATCTGATCTGAACTTCCAGACAAGTGTTAATTTCACTAAGTCTGAAATCTGTTTGCCAAATGCATTTTAGTGATGCTTGTTTGAACCTGTTAATGGATGAATTGGCCGTATCTCAGGGCTAGACTTTTGTTAAGCTTCTTGAATGGATTCCTGCCATGTATTTTGATGCCATGTTTGGGTGCTGTAGCATGTTCATCTTGTTGCATTTAGATGGCTACTTGCTATAAATCGCAGAACATGGTCATATTTGAATCGCTTGCCATTTCCAAACCGTAACTCCGATTCCGGCATTCTTTATATCGTTTTCAAGCGATTTCATCTCATATTTCCAGTGGCAAACTTGGATTTCCAAGTTGAGGCCAGGATCATTCATACCTTGCCAAATCTTACATAAGCATCCCGCATCGCATCCCGCATAGCATACCATCTTTACATCTTATTGTTTGAGCTTTGCACGTGGTTGATTGTGTTCTGTTTGCTTGTTTGTCTTGTTTGGGTAGAGCCGGGATACGAGTTCACTAACGAGGAGCCGTTGAGTTTGCTTTCGAGGATCCAGTCAACTCTGACAACTTTGCAGGCAAGATGATCATACCCACGAAATCACTACTATCTTTACTTTGCTAGATGCTCGCTCTTTTGCTATGCCTATGCTACGATGCCTACAACTTGCTTATCATGCCTCCCAAATTGCCATGTCAAACCTCTAACCCACCATGTCCTAGCAAACCGTTGATTGGCTATGTTACCGCTTTGCTCAGCCCCTCTTATAGCGTTGCTAGTTGCAGGTGAAGATTGGAGGCCGTTCCTTGTTGGAACATTATTTACTTGTTGGGATATCATTATATTACCATGTTATCTTAATGAATCTATATACTTGGTAAAGGGTGGAAGGCTCGGCCTCTCGCCTAGTGTTTTGTTCCACTCTTGCCGCCCTAGTTTCCGTCGTATCGGTGTTATGTTCCCGGATTTTTGCGTTCCTTACGCGGTTGGGTGATAATGGGAACCCCTTGATAGTTCGCCTTGATTAAAGCTTTTCCAGCAATGCCCAACCTTGGTTTTACCATTTGCCACCTAGCCTCTTTTTCCCTTGGGTTTCCGGAGCCCGAGGGTCATCTTATTTTAAACCCCCCCGGGCCAGTGCTCCTCTGAGTGTTGGTCCACCTGTCAGCTGCCGGTGGCCACCAGGGGCAACTCTGGGCTGGCCTACCCGTACCTAGGACAATCTGAGTGTGCCCTGAGAAAGAGATATGTGCAGCTCCTATCGGGATTTGTCGGCACATTCGGGCGGTGTTGCTGGATTTGTTTTAACCTGTCGAAGTGTCTTGAAGAACCGAGATACCGAGTCTGATCCGAACATCTCGGGAGGAGGTCTATTCCTTCGTTGACCGTGAGAGCTTGTCATGGGCTAAGTTGGGACTCCCCTGCAGGGATTTGAACTTTCGAAAGCCGTGCCCGCGGTTATGGGCAGATGTGAATTTGTTAATGTCCGGTTGTAGATAACTTGAACCTTAATTTAATTAAAATGTATCAACAGTGTGAGTTACCGTGATGGTCTCTTCTCGGCGGAGTCCGGGAAGTGAACACGATGTTGGAGTCATGCTTGCGCAGGTTGTTCTCTAGTTTCTCGTTCGCGCTTTGCCCTCTCTTCTCGCTCTCTTTTGCGAATAGGATAGCCACCATATATGCTAGTCGCTTGCCGCAGCTCCACTTATATTACCTTGCCTTACCTATTAAGCTTAAATATTCTTGATCGCGAGGGCGCAAGATTGCTGAGTCCCTATGGCTCATAGATTACTTCCAAACCAGATGCAGGGCCTGATGATTCCGCTCCAGGTGACGAACTCGAGCTCAAGTGGGAGTTCGACGAGGACTCTCAACGATACTACGTGTCTTTCCCTGATGATCAGTAGTGGTGTCCATTTGGAGTGATCGGGACCGTGTCGCATGTTGGGTTATCTTTTATTTTGGCGCCGTAGTCGGGCCATGAGTGTTTGGTTGTTGTAATGCTATTTATATACTTTGATTGACATGGCGAGTGTAAGCCAACTATGTATCTCTCCTTTTATTATCTAAATTACATGGGATGTTGTGAAGATTGCCTAACTTGCGACATTGCTTTCAATGCGGTTATGTCTCTAAGTCGTGCCTCGACACGTGGAGCTATAGCCGCATCGAGGGTGTTACAAGTTGGTATCAGAGCCTTCCCCGACCTTAGGAGCCCCATTGCTTGATCGTTTTTAGCAGCCGAGTTGTGCCTAGAAAAATGTTTTGAGTCATTTAGGTATTATATATCGGAGAGTTTAGGAATTCTTTTTACTTCCCAGTCTCCTCATCGCTCTGGTAAGGCATCCTGACGTAGAGTTTTGACTCTTCTCTTCTCAAATTTCACTAAAAAAAATTTAGGATCACGCGGGTATCTTGGAATCGTTCCGATGGTTTTGTGACGAGAACATTGTCTTGGTGCCTCCTGTCAGGGGTTTTGTGGAAGTGTCCCGGGGAGTTGAGCTCTGAGGTGTTGTTGTCATAATTTTATCGTGGCAGTTCTGGAATACCTGAGTTTAGTACGCCGACATCGAAAATCTCTTTTATGCAGTTTGTTGGTGAGATAACCTCGACGCCACCCAGTACTGGGGCGGTAGTTCGGGAGTATCGCCATAACTTGTATAACGGATGCTTTTCGAAGGTTGAGGTAGATGGTTTCCGAAGTTTTCTTGGTTATGTGTTGAAGGATGGATACAACTGGATGTAGGATTTGCTAGTTTGGGTGAGATATTATGCTTCCCCTGTATCCCCAACACCTGATTGCATAACCGGAAAGGTTCGGGAGTTTCATAGGTGGGAATTCTAGTAGCTCTAGTTCTTCTTCCACGGATATTGTTTTGAGATTGGGATTTCTTACCGATTATTCTTTCTTGATCCGTACCTCGTTGATTTATTTCTTTACCTTAATTCTACGTGGCTTCTCAATTTATGGATATGTGAACATTTCAAGAGGAATGCATTCGTTCATTTTGTTCGGATGTGAAGACTATATGTTGCAATTTTCATTCCATTGGATTCAGCTTCAATATTTATCTGTCAATGTGCTAATGGTGGTCAACCTCTTCAGGATGGCTCCTCCAACGCGCACGACTCTGAATCCTGGTCCGCCACCACCCCCACCTCCTCCAGAGGCATGGCAAGCTGTCATGGCCACAACCAATGCAAACACTCAGCTGATCATGCAAATTCTTCAAGAGCGAAATCAAGGCAGTCATGGGAATCAAGGCAGCAATCAGAGTCACTTTGCTACACTCAACCAGTTCCTTGCTAACGGGCCAAAGACTTTCAGCAATTGTGTTGAGGCAATTGATGCTGACGATTGGCTCGTGGATCTGTGCAAGCATTTCGAGTGCAGTAACGTCAGGCCTGAGGACTTCGTCAAGTTCACTTCCTTCCAACTCAAAGATCAAGCTGCAGAATGGTTCCAGCAGTACAAGGACTCCAGAGGTGGACGTGTTATTACCTGGGATGAATTCCGTCAAGATTTCAGAGATCACCATATCCCTCAGAGCGTGGTTGAAAGCAAGCGTGAGGAATTCCGCAACCTGAAGCAAGGCTCTTTGTCTGTCTATGACTACAACAAGTTGTTCCAGAAGCTCGCCTGCTTTGCCAAGCTGGACGTACCTGATGAGAAGAGATATACCAGTTCAAGGGTGGTCTCAGAGAAGAAATCTAGCTAGCTCTTGTTCTCTTTGAACCCTTGAGGTACGATGAGTTCTACAACATGGCATTGAAGCAAGAGGCTGCTCAACTGAGGTGTGATGCTTCCAAGAAGCGAGTCAGAGACACTACTCCTTCTTCCTCTACTCAAGTGGCCAAGCAGCAGAAGTATTAGCTTCCTCCTCCTCCGTTCCATCAGCCGTATTAGCAGAAGAGCAAAGGTGGCAGTGGATCTTCCCACCCACCCAACCCTGGCTTTCAGAACAAGACTTCGTCTCAAGCTCCAAGATCGAGTGCTCCGTATCACCGTCCGCTTTCAGAGGTCACGTGCAACAAGTGCCAACAGAAGGGTCACTATGCCAACAAATGCTTCAACCAGAGGCGTCTCCCTCCTCCTCCTCCTGTCAGATCGGCAAGTACAGCTATGGTCAAGCATAACCCCAAGCACACCAAGGTCAACTTGATGAATGTAGCTCAGGCAGAGGACTCGTCAGATGTCATCATGGGTAACCTTCCTGTTAACGATATTCCAGCTAAAGTTCTTTTTGACACTGGTGCATCGCATTGTTTCATCTCGAGACCGTTTACATCTAGGCATGAATTGACTTCACAAGTTTTGCCTAGTCCGTTAGTAGTTGTCTCTCTCGGTAGACGCATGCATGCTAACTCCATCGTTCCAGATGTTACTATCACCTTGGGTGACTACAAGTTTCTGGCTTCTCCAACGGTTCTTGGTAACTCGGATATTGATCTTATTCTCGGAATGGATTGGCTTTCTAAGCACAAGGCACATCTTGACTGTGTAGCCAGGCAGATTCAATTGACTCATTCGTCTGAGGATGTAATTGTCTTTGCAGCTCGTGATGATACCATCCGTCTGTTTTCTCTCAACGAGAAGGGTGAACTGGATGCTATCTCGCAAATTCCAGTCGTTTGCGAATATCAAGACATCTTTCCATAAGAGCTTCCAGGAATGCCTCCGCACCGGCCAGTTGAATTCGTTATTGATCTTGAGCCTGGCACGGAACATGTATGCAACCGTCCTTACAAGCTCGGAACTAAAGAGTTGAAGGAGCTGAAGAAGCAACTCGATATTCAAGAGAGAATGGGTCTCATCCGGCCTAGTTCTTCTCCGTGGGGTTGTGGTGTTCTTTTTGTGAAGAAGAAGGATGGAACGGACCGACTTTGTGTTGACTACCGTCCATTGAACAAGAAGACCATCAAGAACAAATACCCACTTCCCAACATCAACGAGCTGTTCGAACAACTCAAAGGTGCCCAAGTATTCTCCAAGCTTGATCTCCGTATGGGTTATCATCAGATTCGAATTCGTGAGCAAGATATTCCCAAGACGGCTTTCAGGACAAGCTATGGGTCATATGAATACACTGTCATGTCTTTTGGCCTCGTCAACGCTCCTCCGACTTTCTCTCGCATGATGAACTTCATCTTCAATGCCTACACCAATGACTTTGTTTTGGTCTATCTCGACGACATTCTGGTTTTCTCGAAGAACAAGGAAGATCATGCCAAGCACTTGCATTTGGTACTCGATAAGTTGAGGGAACATCAGTTCTACGCCAAGTTCTCCAAGTGCGAATTTTGGCTCGATGAGGTTCTTTATCTTGGTCATATCATCTCTGCCAAGGGCATTGCGGTGAATCCTGAGAAGGTGTCTGCAATTGTGAATTGGGAACCTCCTCAGAACGTGAAGCAACTCCGTAGCTTCCTCGGTCTCGCAAGCTATTGCCGAAGATTCATTGAAAACTTTTCTAAGATCGCGAAGCCTCTCTCAAATCTTCTCCAGAAGCACGTCAAGTACGTTTGGTCTCCAGAGTGTGACATTGCTTTCAACACTTTGAAAGAGAAATTGATCACTGCTCCAGTTCTGACTCCGCCTGATGAATCTAAGCCGTACGAGGTCTTTTGTGATGCCTCTCTCCAAGGTCTTGGCGCAGTGTTGATGAAAGAGAAGAAAGTTGTTGCTTATACCTCTCGCCAGTTGAAGCCCAACAAGAAGAACTACCCCACTCACGATCTCGAGTTGGCGGCAGTTGTGCATGCTCTTTTGACTTGGAGACATCTCTTATTGGGCAGAAAAGTGGACATCTTCACTGACCACAAGAGTCTCAAGTACATCTTCACTCAGCCTAATCTCAACCTCAGGCAAAATCGATGGGTCGAAATGATTCAAGAGTATAATCCGAGTATCGGGTATACTCCAGGCAAGGCCAATGTGATTGCTGACGCATTGAGCAGGAAGGCTTATTGCAACAGTCTAATTCTCAAGCCTTATCAACCCGAGCTTTGTGAAGCTTTCCGCAAACTTAATCTGCAAGTTGTTCCTCAAGGTTTCCTCACCAACCTTCAAGTCTCTCCTACCTTGGAAGACCAGATTCGCCAAGCCCAGCTTCTTGATGCTATGGTGAAAAAGGTCAAGATTGGGATTGCCAAGAGTCAACCCAAGTACAAGTTCTACCGCCTTGATTACAAGGATACTCTCTTCTTCGAGGATCGTATTGTTGTGCACAAAGGTGACCTTCGTAAAGTGATCATGAACGAGGCTCACAATTCTCTCCTCTCCATCCACCCTGGGAGCACGAAGATGTATCAGGACCTCAAGCAGGCTTATTGGTGGACTCGAATGAAGCGTGAGATTGCTCAATTCGTGAATGAATGTGATGTCTGCAGAAGAGTGAAGGCAGAACACCGAAGGCCAGCTGGTCTCCTCCAACCTCTTGCCATTCTAGAATGGAAGTTTGACCACATTGAGATGGACTTCGTGACTAGGTTTTCGAAGTCCAAGCGTGGCAATGATGCTATATTTGTTGTCATCGACAAACTCACTAAAGTGGCTCACTTTCTGCCTATCAAAGAGTCAATCACTACACCTCAATTGGCGGAACTCTATACCGCTCGAATTGTCTCTGTGCACCGTATCCCACAAGTGATCTCTTCAGACCGTGGCAGCATCTTTACCTCCAAGTTTTGGGATTCTTTTCAGAAGGCCATGGGCACCAACATGCGCTTCAGTACAGCCTTCCATCCTCAAACTAGCGGTCAAGTTGAGCGTGTCAATCAGATTCTTGAAGATATGCTCAGGGCTTATGTGATCTCCTTCGGCATGAAGTGGGAGGATTGTCTTCCTTATGCTGAATTCTCCTACAACAACAGTTTTCAAGCAAGTTTGGGCAAGGCCCCATTCGAAATTCTGTATGGCAGGAAGTGCCATACCCCTCTCAACTGGTCCGAAACCGGTGAACGTCAGCTTCTCGGAACTGACTTAATCACAGAGGCATAGGAAATGTGCAAAGTCATTCGAGATAACCTCAAAGCAGCCCAATCCCGTTAGAAGAGCTACTATGATAGTAAGCACCGTGATTTGGCTTTTGAGATCGGAGATCATGTTTACCTCCGCGTCTCTCCAATGAAAGGTACTCGTCGCTTCGGTATCAAAGGGAAGCTTGCCCCCAGATACGTGGGACCTTTCAAGATTGTCAGCAAGAGAGGCGATCTCGCCTATCAACTCGAGCTTCCTTTAAACTTTGCAAATGTTCATGACGTGTTCCATGTCTCTCAGCTCCGAAAGTGCTTCAAGACTCCTGACCGCACCGTCAACTTCGAGGACATTGAGCTCCAAGAAGATCTCTCTTATCGTGAGCACCCAGTTGCTATTCTTGAAGAGACTGAACGCAAGACTCGCAACAAGTCAATCAAATTCCTCAAAGTCAAGTGGTCACACCATTCCGACCGTGAAGCTACTTGATAACGCGAGGATCACCTCCGTTCTGAGTACCCGGCGTTGTTTCAGTCCTAGATCTCGGGACGAGATCCTTTCGTAGTGGTGGAGTGTTGTAACACCCCGGATATAATTTTCCTAATTTGTAATCCAACTCTTGTCGTTCCCGGCCTTAAGTTATTTTATTTTCTCGGGTTTGGGTTTTTGTCTCCATGTGTTGTTATCGTTGTCATGCATCTCATATCATGTCATCATGTGCATTGCATTTGCATACGTGTTCGTCTCATGCATTCGAGCATTTTCCCCGTTGTCCGTTTTGCATTCCGGCGCTTCGTTCTCCTCCGGTGGTCATTTCTACCTTTCTTTCGTGTGTGGGGATTAAACATTTCCGGATTGGACCGAGACTTGCCAAGCAGCCTTGGTTTACTACCGGTAGACCGCCTATCAAGTTTCGTACCATTTGGACTTCGTTTGATACTCCAACGGTTAACTGAGGGACCGAAAAGGCCTCGTGTGTGTTGCAGCCCAACACCTCTCCAATTTGGCCCAAAACCCACCAAAACCCTCTCCATCATCTAGAGCGTTCGATCACGATCGCGTGGCCGAAAACCGCACCTCATTTGGACACTCCTAGCTCCATCTATGCCTATATATACCTCCCCCATTCCAAATCTCGGATCCCCTCTTCGAAACCCTAAAAAAACACCTCGCGCCGGCCGGACACGTCCGCCGCCGTCCCCTCGCCCTCTCCCGTCGCGCCACGTGGCAAGCGCTGCCGCCCCGTGCCACCGGCCCGGCGAGCCCGCGGGAGGCCCTCCCGGCCCGGCTCCCGCGCGCCTCTTCCCTGACCAGGCCGACGCCGGCCACCTCCGCCTCGCCGCGCCGCCGTGGGCGCCATCACCGCCAGGCGCCGCCTCCTCGTTCCGGCCGCCCTGCCGTGCTGCTTCCGCTGCGGACGCCGCCACCGCACCACCTCCGGCTTCCTCCTCCACGTCCGCACCCTAAGCCGGCCGCCCCGACTCCTCCGGCCATCTCTGGTGACCTCCGGCGTACTGTTCCGGCGACCTCGGTTCCCATGCACCAGATCTGGATCTGGACGTTTGGGTTGACTTTCTCCTGAAACCCTAGTTCATATTGCCCTATTCATCATGTTGTATCTTTGCATCCGTAGCTCCATTTTGGGCATATAGCATATCAAAATGTTCATCTCAGAGAGTACATCATTTCATCTCATTGCATGTAACACCCTCGATGCGACTATAGCTCCCACGTGTCGAGGCACGACTTAGAGACATAATCGCATTGAAGGCATATGTCGCAAGTGAGGTAATCTTCACACAACCCATGTAACACATAAGGGAAAGAGATACATAGTTGGCTTACAATCGCCACTTCACACAATACATGAATAAAGCATTACATCATCCAAATACAATCAAGGTCCGACTACGGAACCAAAATAAAAGAAGAACCCCAAATGTGACAAGGTCCCCGTTCGACCCCAACTGGGCTCCACTACTGATCAACTAGAACGAAGCAACACAAAGGACAAGATCTACATCGAGCTCCTCCTTGAGCTGGGTTGCGTCATCTGCACGGACTCATCGGCACCTGCAAGCTGGTTGTGGAAGTATCTGTGAGTCACGGGGACTCAGCAATCTCGCACCCTTGCAATCAAGACTATTTAAGCTTGTGGGTAGGGTAAAAGGTATGAGGTGGAGCTGCAGCAAGCGACAAGCATATATGGTGGCTAACATACGCAAATGAGAGCGAGAAGAGAAGGCAAAGCACGTTCGAGAAAGTATGATCAAGAAGTGATCCTAAACAACCTACGTCAAGCATAACTCCAACAACCGTGTTCACTTCTCGGACTCCGCCGGAAAGAGACCATCACGGTAGCACACGCGGTTGATGTATTTTAATTAAGTTCAAGTTCAGGTTTTCTACAACCGTACATTAACAAATTCCCATCCGCCCATAACCGCGGGCACGACTTTCGAAAGTTCAACTCCCTGCAGGGGTGTCCCAACTTAGTCCATCACAAGCTCTCACGGTCAACGAAGGAATAGACCTCCTCCCGAGACGTTCCGATCAGACTCGGTATCCCGGTACAACAAGACATTTCGACAGGGTAAAACTAAACCAGCAACACTGCCCGAATGTGCCGACAAATCCTGGTAGGAGCTGCACATATCTCTTTCTCAGGGCACACTCAGATGAGCGCTCCATACAACTAAAACCAAACCTCGAGTTTCCCCGAGGGGGAGCTGCACAGGACTCTAGTTTGGACCAACACTCAGAGGAGCACTGGCCCCGGGGGGGGGTAAAATAATGATGACCCTCAGGAGCGCGACTCCCAAGAGAAAAGAAAAGGCTATGTGGCGAATGGTAAAACCAATGTTGGGCATTGCTGGAAGAGCTTTACTTAAGTCGAACTATCAAGGGGTTCCCATTATAGCCCAACTGCGTAAGGAACGCAAAATCCGGGAACATAACACCAATATGACGGAAACTAGGGCGGCAAGAGTGGAACAAAACACCAGGCATAAGGCCGAGCCTTCCACCCTTTACCAAGTATATAAATGCATTAATTAAATAGGATATATTGTGATATCCCAACAAGAAACATGTCCCAACAAGGAACAACATCTCCATGTTCCAACAAGGAACAGACTTCAATCTTCACCTGCATCTAACAACGCTATAGGAGGGGCTGAGCGAAGCGGTAATAGCCAAACAATGGTTTGCTAGGACAAGTTGGGTTAGAGGCTTGGTTCAACAATATGGGAGGCATGATAAGCAAGTGGTAGGTATCGCAGCATAGGCATAGCAAAAGAGCGAGCAACTAGCAAGCAAAGATAGAAGTGATTTCGAGGGTATGATCATCTTGCCTGAAATCCCGCAAGGAAGAAGAACGAGTCCATAAAGAAGACAAACGGACGTAGTCGAACGGTTCCTCACAAACACGACGTTATCGGAACCAACCCGAAGAAGCAACACCGGAAAGAAGCAAACAACATAGTAAACAACCATCACATAATCATGGCATGATGCGCAAACAAGTATGATGCATGTCTGGTTTAAAGAGGCATGGCATGGCAAAGTGCACAAACAATCCTAAAAATTAAGTGGAGCTCATTAATGAACTTCGTTGCATATAGGCGAAACACCACATTCAAGTTATTTAGTTCGATCTCGTTTATGTACCCAACAATATTAAATGTTGATTAACATGGCAAGAGGGTGAAGCAAAGTAAAACTAGCTATCTAGTCAAGGTTAAATGAGGCCGGAAGCAACGAACAACAATTCCGGAAACTCCTCATGAGCATATTATAGATTTGGTACTGTTCTGCCCTAAACACAATTTTAGGGTTGTTAAACATGCAAAGTAAGGCCACCATGATAAACTAGGCAAAATTCTACCCCAATTACATATAAAGTTTATTAAATTCGGAGTTACGGTTATTTAGTTATGAAATAAATCATTTTAGCATGGCATAGGAGCAAATTAAAGCAAACAACATTTTTTAACATTTTTAACATGGATGAAAGTTGCATATTATTAATCTACACAAAATTCTGAGCAAGTTTCATATATGAAACATTTTAATCCGATGCACGGTTAGTGAGTTATTAAATTCATGAACTAGGGGGACTATTCTGCAAAACTGGCAATCTCTGGATAAATAGGAAAATCCCAGGCGCTGAAAAAAACATGACATGGGCCGAAACTATTGGGCCAGATGCACAGGAGACTGGGGGGAGGGGCTGCTCACCCACAGGCCATGGCCCAGGTCGGGGGAGAGGCAGGCCGAGGCGGATGGGCCGGCGCTGGGGCCCCTGAGCGTGAGGGGGAGACGCCCACGAGCGGGTCGTTGTTCTCCTCCTGCCGAGGGACATCGCCGGAGCTCTGGGAGTGGACGGTGGCGGCGGCGGTCGTTGGAAGGAGGCTGGGACGGCAGAAATGGTCGGATCCGGCGCGGGGCATCCAGATCCGGTCGGCGGCTTGCTGCAAGGGAGAGAGAGGGACGGTGAAGAGAGGAAAAGAGAGAAGAAGGGAGAGAGAAGGAAACAAGGAGGAGCACAGGGTCGACCTGAGGTCGCCGGCGGCGTCTCCTGTCTCCGGACAGGTGCGGCGAAAGGCACAACGATGGGTGGCGGGGTGGAGGAAGAAGGTGAGGCAGGCAGGTCCGGGGCGGCGACGTGGTGGCGGGGCATTCTGGCGAGGCGGCGGCGAAGTCCGGCGATCGATGCGCTCGTCGGCGGCGGGGCGAAGGGCGGCGGAGCGGGGGCTCAGTGGCGAATGCGGCTACGAGGAAAGGCAGGCGGGGCGCGGGCGACTCGGGCCCGGGGAGGGCCGGATCTGGGCTCCTCCGGGCCCCGACGAAGTGGGGCGCGGGGAGGACATGTGGCGCGCGGGTGTTGGATGCGGGAGGCGGCGGCGATGACGTGGCAACCTCTCATTGGACGGGCGACGTGGCTGGACGGGGTGGACATGTCCGGTCGTCCGGCGGACATGTCCGGCGGCGCAAGGAGGGCGAAGATAGGGTTAGATCTGCGCGAGAATTTCGGAGGGAGACACATATTTATAGGTAAAGGGAGCTAGGAGAGTCCAAATGAGGTGCGGTTTTCGGCCACGCGATCGTGATCGAACGACCGAGATGATGGAGAGGTATTAGATGGGTTTTGGACCAAATTGAAAGGGTGTTGGGCTGCAACACACACGAGGCCTTCTCGGTCCCTCGGTTAACTGTTGGAGTATCAAACGAAGTCCAAATGGTACGAAACTTGACAGGCGGTCTACCGGTGGTAAACCAAGGCTGCTTGGCAAGTCTCGGTCCAATCCGGAAAGGTTTAACCCCCACACAAGAAAGAAAGGTAGAAATGACCACCGGAGGAGAACGAAGCGCCGGAATGCAAAACGGACAACGGGGAAAATGCTCGGATGCATGAGACGAACACGTATGCAAATGAAATGCGCATGATGACATGATATGCAATGCATGACACGCAAGCAATGACAAGGCAACAACAGCGAATAACTGAACGACACCTGGCACATCGGTCTCAGGGCGTTACAACACTCCACCACTACGAGAGGATCTCGTCCCGAGATCTAGAATGGCACCGGAGGGAAAACGAAAGGGAAAGAGAAGCGGTAAAACTAAGTTGCTTCTTTGACCAATGAGTGAAACCAAAGAACCTTGCTAGGTTGAACAAATTCGAGAAAAGAATACAACGAAGGAGAACAAAGTCGAAAGCACTCCGTTAGAAAAGGGGGACAAAGAGCATTGCGAAACCTTGAGGTTGAAGGGAAGATATACATAGAAAAAACACTCCGGTCAAAGAAGGGGATCAAGGAAGACCAAATTCGGGCAGCGCTCCGGTTGAAGCGGAAGGCAAAAACTTGATAAAATGAAAAGAACTTGCCAATTTCTGCCACAAAAGAGTTTGAAAAGGCATCTTTAGGAGAAAGGTCGAACGGAGTTGTTGGAAAACCAACAACGAAAAGGATAAGTTTGATATGGTCTTATGGAATACATCTCGAATTATGAGGTGACAACCTGCCACTCACAGAAAAGAATTGGATTGATATGAACAAATTTACAAGAAAGATATGTCGCACCGGAAAGGACAAATGAAGAGCTTGGATCATTTATGAGCACCATAATAGCAACAATCCTTTGGGACAGCTTTAGGTGAAATATAACCCAAGATAGCTCCAATGATGAGATTGATGGATTTAAAAATGTCTCATTCTAGACAGCATGTGAATCATGAAAACCCGAACTTAAATTATCAAGAATGACATAATACCACCTCGAATGATAAGGTAGATAGAAATGCACTCCGGATAGCAAGATGAAGAATGCTTGAACTCCTTAGAAAAGAATCTCGATGAACATTTCGAGAAGGAATATTAATCCTTGATGAACCAACATGTAGAATCTCCAAGAAGAACTCCGGTAACGAAAGGATAACGAGAAGAAAGAGAAGTTCAAAACACAAGGTGAAACCTTGCAATGCTTTAGATGGATCTACGTGATGATATAATTGAGAGAACTTGGAACTCCGGAAAAGAAAAGATGAAACAAGTGAAACCAAGAATTTTTGATGAGCCTCCGGAATAAAGAATTAATCACTTGAATGAAACAAGAATAAGAATTACATTATGCTTATCCTTCACCAATTAAATTGATGACAATCAATGGATTTGGCATACTACTTATTCTCGTAGAGAGCATTAAGATAGATATAGCGCTAACTTTGGAAAATATTGAACGAACCACCGGTAGAATTGCAATAATGAATAAATTGATAAGGAAGAGAAATCTTGAACGAATCACCATAAGAATTGGAAATGAACGAAGTAAAGATAAAGAAACACCGGGAAGAATTTATTAAATGAACGAAGAAGCTTGAGAGAATTTAGATACATGAGAACAAAGAGATCACGAGCCAATTAAAGATCACTTGAACGAAGCACCGGTAAGATTTAGAGTATTAGCCCTGAAGGCTGGAATGAATAAATCTTAGATGGTGGGCTCCGGATAATCAAACTGAAAAGACTCCCGAATTACTCCGGATGGGTGAAAAGAAATCTCACAACCGAAAATAATTATGAGAGGATGGCAACAAACTAGAGCCACGAATCTTGAAGAGAATGGAGCAAGATATGGAGGTAAAAATCTTCTTCAGTCTTCAAATGATGAGGATGCCAACGAGAAACACCACCAAGAATTATTTAGACACTCTGGAAGAATCAAACGAAGAGGTTGAGCCAACGATGAAAAGAATTGTGAAAGATCTAGGAGAAAAGCATTTGACTGATGATAATTCATTCTTACGTCAAACTTCAAAAAAGAATTTGATGATAGCTCCAGGGAGATTAGAAGAGTCAGGTAAGATCCTGGGAAAAGACCTGTGGGTTAGGGCCCACTCAAAAGTTACACCATTGAAATGATTTACTTGAAAAGAGATATTGCACCGGTAGAATTAAAAGGCTTGAATGAGATAAAAATCCTCAAAATAGGATTAACGGATCTTGAATGACAAGACAATCCTTCTGAGATATCTTCAGCACTCCGGAACAATTGAATAGCGAGAGGTGAATGATTAAGAATTGCACCAGCATGAGAAAACATTGAAACGAGGAAAATCATATGATCAACAAAGCTTGACTTGAAACCACCGGGGAAGAAAACGAGTGACGAACTTCAAACTCTGTAAGAATCTTCATGACAATCACCGGATACGAACATGAAGGAAAAGAATGGAGAGACTTCCATCGATAAAATGATACTTGATTGAGAAATCTGAGTCCTTGAAGAAAAAGGGTGGGTGGGCGGGAAAACAAATGCAACTTGAGATGGATGAAACGAACACCATAGAGAAAGCTGAGATTGAAACTTGCGGATGTTGCAATGATCGGATCCATTTGAAGAGAAGCACACCGGTTGAGAAGAGGATTTACATGACAATCTTGATTATCAAGAAGGATTAGTATTCGCATTGGAGTATGAGAACACCATTTGGGGAAGGTATGGAATCAACATTTGACATTGAAGCAACTCGAATACCACAACTGAAAACAAAACAAAGGATTGGCTTGCAGAATAAGCCGGAACAAACATATGATAGAGATTTTGTCCGAAGTTTTCGTGGTGGGGCCTACACGGGCTCGATCGTACAGCACCATCATGTACAAGACAGTGCACATGACATACGAAGCGTCCCTGAGTCGGAATAGCCAAGGACTCTTTAAGACACAATGAGACCACTGTAAAACCGACTGTGAATAGGCGGACCACTAGACGTCGAACCCCAATTTCATATCATACATCTGTCGGAAAGATATCCTACGAGCTACTTGAATTCCCACCTATGAAACTCCCGAAATTTTCCGGTTATGCAATCAGGTGTTGGGGATATAGGGGAAGCATAATATCTCACCCAAACTAGCAAATCCTACATCCAGCTGTATCCATCCTTCAACACATAACCAAGAAACCTTCGGAAATCATCTACCTCAACCTTCGAAAAGCATCCGTTATACAAGTTATGGCAATACTCCCGAACTCCTGCCCCAGTACTGGGTGGCGTCGAGGTTATCTCACCAACGAACTGCATAAAAGAGATTTTCGATGTCGGCGTACTAAACTCAGGTATTCCAGAACTGCAACGATAAAATTATGACGACAACACCTCGGAGCTCAACTCCCTGGGACACTTCCACTAAACCCCTGACAGGAGGCACCAAGACAATGTTCTCATCATAAAACCATCGGAACGATTCCAAGATACCCGCGTGATCCTAAAAAAAATTTAGTGAAATTTGAGAAGAGAAGAGTGAAAACTCTACGTCAGGATGCCTTACCAGAGCGATGAGGAGACTGGGAAGTAAAAAAGAATTCCTAAACTCTCCGATATATAATTCCTAAAGACTCAAAACATTTTTCTAGACACAACTCGGCCGCTAAAAACGATCAAGCAATGAGGCTCCTAAGGTCGGGGAAGGCTCTGATACCAACTTGTAACACCCTCGATGTGACTATAGCTCCCACGTGTCAAGGCACGACTTAGAGACATAATCGCATTGAAGGCATATGTTGCAAGTGAGGTAATCTTCACACAACCCATGTAACACATAAGGGAAAGAGATACATAGTTGGCTTACAATTGCCACTTCACACAATACATGAATAAAGCATTACATCATCCAAATACAATCAAGGTCCGACTACGGAACCTAAATAAAAGAAGAACCCCAAATGCGACAAGGTCCCCGTTCGACCCCAACTGGGCTCCACTACTGATCAACTAGAACGAAGCAACACAAAGGACAAGATCTACATCAAGCTCCTCCTTGAGCTGGGTTGCGTCATCTGCACGGACTCATCGGCACCTGCAAGCTGGTTGTGGAAGTATCTGTGAGTCACGGGGACTCAGCAATCTCGCACCCTCGCGATCAAGACTATTTAAGCTTATGGGTAGGGTAAAAGGTATGAGGTGGAGCTGCAGCAAGCGACAAGCATATATGGTGGCTAACATACGCAAATGAGAGTGAGAAGAGAAGGCAAAGCACGTTCGAGAAAGTATGATCAAGAAGTGATCCTAAACAACCTACGTCAAGCATAACTCCAACAACCGTGTTCACTTCCCGGACTCCGCCAGAAAGAGACCATCACGGTAACACACGTGGTTGATGTATTTTAATTAAGGTCAAGTTCAGGTTTTCTACAACCGGAGATTAACAAATTCCCATCTACCCATAACCGCGGCCACGGCTTTCGAAAGTTCAAATCCCTGCAGGGGTGTCCCAACTAAGCCCATCACAAGCTCTCACGGTCAACGAAGGAATAGACCTCCTCCCGAGACGTTCCGATCAGACTCGGTATCCCTGTACAATAAGACATTTCGACAGGGTAAAACTAAACCAGCAACACCGCCCGAATGTGCTGACAAATCCCGATAGGAGCTGCACATATCTCTTTCTCAGGGCACACTCAGATGAGCGCTCCATACAACTAAAACCAAACCTCGAGTTTCCCCGAGGGGGAGCTGCACAGGACTCTAGTTTGGACCAACACTCAGAGGAGCACTGGCCCCGGGGGGGGGGGTAAAATAATGATGACCCTCAGGAGCGCGACTCCCAAGAGAAAAGAAAAGGCTAGGTGGCGAATGGTAAAAACAATGTTCGGCATTGCTGGAAGAGCTTTACTTAAGTCGAACTATCAAGGGGTTCCCATTATAGCCCAACCGCGTAAGGAACGCAAAATCCGGGAACATAACACCAATATGACGGAAACTAGGGCGGCAAGAGTGGAACAAAACACCAGGCATAAGGCCGAGCCTTCCACCCTTTACCAAGTATATAGATGCATTAGTTAAATAGGATATATTGTGATATCCCAACAAGGAACAACATCTCCATGTTCCAACAAGGAACAGACTTCAATCTTCACCTGCAACTAACAACGCTATAGGAGGGGCTGAGCGAAGCAGTAACATAGCCAAACAACGGTTTGCTAGGACAAGTTGGGTTAGAGGCTTGGTTCAACAATATGGGAGGCATGATAAGCAAGTGGTAGGTATCAGAGCATAGGCATAGCAAAAGAGCGAGCAACTAGCAAGCAAAGATAGAAGTGATTTCGAGGGTATGATCATCTTGCCTGAAATCCCGCAAGGAAGAAGAACGAGTCCATAAAGAAGACAAACGGACATAGTCGAACGGTTCCTCACAAACACGACGTTATCGGAACGAGCCCGAAGAAGCAACACCGGAAAAAAGAGAACAACGTAGTAAACAACCATCACATAATCATGGCATGATGCGCAAACAAGTATGATGCATGTCCGGTTTAAAGAGGCATGGCATGGCAAAGTGCACAAACAATCCTACAAATTAAGTGGAGCTCATTATGCAACTTCGTTGCATATAGACGAAACACCACATTCAACTTATTTAGTTCGATCTCGTTTATGTACCCAACAATATTAAATGTTGATTAACATGGCAACAGGGTGAAGCAAAGTAAAACTAGCTATCTAGTCAAGGTTAAACAAGGCCGGAAGCAACGAACAACAATTCCCGAAACTCCTCATGAGCATATTATAGATTTGGTACTGTTCTGCCCTAAACACAATTTTAGGGTTGTTAAACATGCAAAGTAAGGCCACCATGATAAACTAGGCAAAATTCTACCCCAATTACATATAAAGTTTATTAAATTCGGAGTTACGGGCCATGGCCCAGGTCGGGGGAGAGGCAGGCCGAGGCGGATGGGCCGGCGCTGGGGCCCCTGAGCGTGAGGAGGAGACGCCCACGAGCGGGTCGTCATTCTCCTCCTGCCGAGGGACATTGCCGGAGCTTCGGGAGTGGACGGTGGCAGCGCCGGTCGCCGGAAGGAGGCCGGGACAGCGGAAATGGTTGGATCCGGCGCGGGGGATCCAGATCTGGTCGGCGGCTTGCTGCAACGGAGAGAGAGGGGTGGTGAAGAGAGGAAAAGAGAGAAGAAGAGAGAGAGAAGGAAACAAGGAGGAGCACAGGGTCGACCTGAGGTCGCCGGTGGCGTCTCCTGTCTCCGGACAGGCGCGGCGAAGGGCACAATGATGGGTGGCGGGGTGGAGGAAGAAGGTGAGGCAGGCGGGTCCGGGGCGGCGACGTGGTGGCGGGGCGTTCTGGCGAGGCGGCGGCGAAGTCCGGCGAGCGATGCGCTCGTCGGCGGCGGGGCGAAGGGCGGCGGTGCGGGCGCTCGGTGGCGAACGCGGCTACGAGGAAAGGCAGGCGGGGCGCGGGCGACTCGGGCCCGGGGAGGGCCGGATCTGGGCTCCTCCGGGCCCCGACGAAGTGGGGCGCGGGGAGGACATGTGGCGCGCGCGGGTTGGATGCGGGAGGCGGCGGCGATGACGTGGCGGCCTCTCATTGGACGGGCGATGTGGCTGGACGGGGTGGACATGTCCGGCCGTCCGGCGGACGTGTCCGGCGGCGCAAGGAGGACGAAGATAGGGTTAGATCTGCGCGAGGATTTCGGAGGGAGACACATATTCATAGGTAAAGGGAGCTAGGAGAGTCCAAATGAGGTGCGGTTTTCGGCCACGCGATCGTGATCGAACGACCGAGATGATGGAGAGGTCTTAGATGGGTTTTGGACCAAATTGAAAGGGTGTTGGGCTGCAACACACACGAGGCCTTCTCGGTCCCTCGGTTAACCGTTGGAGTATCAAACGAAGTCCAAATGGTACGAAACTTGACAGGCGGTCTACCGGTGGTAAACCAAGGCCACTTGGCAAGTCTCGGTCCAATCCGGAAATTTTTAACCCCCACACAAGAAAGAAAGGTAGAAATGACCACCGGAGGAGAACGAAGCGCCGGAATGCAAAACGGACAACGGGGAAAATGCTCGGATGCATGAGACGAACACGTATGCAAATGAAATGCGCATGATGACATGATATGCAATGCATGACACGCAAGCAATGACAAGGCAACAACAGCGAATAACTGAACGACACCTGGCACATTGGTCTCGGGGCGTTACATTGCATCATTTTCATTTGAGTTCATCTTGGTGCCCGAAATGCTGTTAGAAGAGTGCTATTTGGGATAATTGTCAGATCTGCTGCTCCAATTAGATATTTGTCTTTTTTGCCATGATTATTGTGTGCATAATATGCCCCTGAGCTCTACATATGTTTTGTTAAGGGTTTTGTCATCTTTCCAGAGGTGCAACCCATGTATTTTTGTGATGTGTGTGGTGACTATCACAAGCTTGCAAAGTGAGACATTTGTTAATGCTTATTTCAGGGACTTAACATTTCCACTAAGTCCTTGATCTGTTTATATCATATGGCCATGTGTTCATGTTGTTTCCTAGTGATCTGTGCCTCTTTTTAGGATGATCAGTAAGGTTGTTTTGTTAATCTTGTAGTGCTCTATCCATCCATGTCTTTGTTTGCATTTATCGAGCACCCTAGCTTGAGTCAATCGAGCTCTACTTTTTACCATTTCGTGAATCTGGGCAGATTGTCTACTTGTTAGCAATTTTGCCGAGGATGTTGTAGTTGATCCGTGCATGCTATGGTATTGTTCTTGCCATGTCTAGCTTGTATTTTGTGTATTCTTGATGGGTGTATGCTTAGATTGTCATGACTTGCTCTGTAGTGAGTGCATCGAGCTCGTAAACATGCCTACTTGATATCTGTTTCAGCATGCTCCAGTTTTCACTAAGTCTGTGATCTGATTATGTTTTTGCCATGTTCACATGCTTGCAATTGTATTTTCTGATCCCTTTTGGCTCAAGGTCACTAAGGGACTTTTGTTAAACTCTTTGAGTAGCTCCATGCCATTCTTTACTTTGCCATGTTCAGGTCTTGTAGCATATTGTTTTCATGCTCCAAAGAGTGCTATCTAATCTGAAATTCCAGACAAGTGTTAATTTCAATAAGTCTGAAATCTGTTTGCCAAATGCATTTTTGCCATGCTTGTTTGAACCTGTTAATGGATGAATTGGCCGTAGCTCAGGGCTAGACTTTTGTTAAGCTTCTTGAATGGATTCCTGCCATGTATTTTGATGCCATGTTTGGGTGCTGTAGCATGTTCATCTTGTTGCATTTAGATGGCTACTTGCTGTAAATCGCAGAACATGGTCATATTTGAATC
This sequence comes from Triticum dicoccoides, assembly GCF_002162155.2. NCBI lineage: Eukaryota > Viridiplantae > Streptophyta > Magnoliopsida > Poales > Poaceae > Triticum > Triticum dicoccoides. The sequence goes on along the minus strand of NC_041390.1, from coordinate 173,799,560 downwards.
GCTTGCCATTTCCAAACCGTAACTCCGATTCCGGCGTTCTTTATATCGTTTTCAAGCGATTTCATATCATCTTTCCTGTGGCACACTTGGATTTCCATGTTGAGGCCAGGTTCATTCATACCTTGCCAAATCTTGCATAAGCATCCCGCATCGCATCCCGCATAGCATACCATCTTTGCATCTTATTGTTTGAGCTTTGCATGTGGTTGATCGTGTTCAGTTTGCTTGTTTGCCTTGTTTGGGTAGAGCCGGGAGACGAGTTCGCTAACGAGGAGCCCGTTGAGTTTTCTTTTGAGGATCCAGTCAACTCTGACAACTTTGCTGGCAAGAAGATCATACCCTCGAAATCACTACTATCTTTGCTTTGCTAGATGCTCGCTCTTTTGCTATGCCTATGCTACGATGCCTACCACTTGCTTATCATGCCTCCCAAATTGCCATGTCAAACCTCTAACCCACCGTGTCCTAGCAAACCGTTGATTGGCTATGTTACCGCTTTGCTCAGCCCCTCTTATAGCGTTGCTAGTTGCAGGTGAAGATTGGAGGCCGTTCCTTGTTGGAACATTATTTACTTGTTGGGATATCATTATATTGCCATGTTATCTTAATGCATCTATATACTTGGTAAAGGGTGGAAGGCTCGGCCTCTCGCCTAGTGTTTTGTTCCACTCTTGCCGCCCTAGTTTCCGTCGTATCGGTGTTATGTTCCCGGATTTTTGCGTTCCTTACGCGGTTGGGTGATAATGGGAACCGCTTGATAGTTCGCCTTGATTAAAGCTTTTCCAGCAATGCCCAACCTTGGTTTTACCATTTGCCACCTAGCCTCTTTTTCCCTTGGGTTTCCGGAGCCCGAGGGTCATCTTATTTTAAACCCCCCCGGGCCAGTGCTCCTCTGAGTGTTGGTCCACCTGTCAGCTGCCGGTGGCCACCAGGGGCAACTCTGGGCTAGCCTACCCGTACCTAGGACAATCTGAGTGTGCCCTGCGAAAGAGATATGTGCAGGTTGCTGGGCTGGCCTACCCGTACCTAGGACACCTGTCAGCTATCGGGATTTGTCGGCACATTCAGGCGGTGTTGCTAGATTTGTTTTAACCCGTCGAAGTGTCTTGAAGAACCGAGATACCGAGTCTGATCGGAACATCTCGGGAGGAGGTCTATTCCTTCGTTGACCATGAGAGCTTGTCATGGGCTAAGTTGGGACTCCCCTGCAGGGATTTGAACTTTCGAAAGCTGTGCCCGCGGTTATGGGCAGATGGGAATTTGTTAATGTCTGGTTATAGATAACTTGAACCTTAATTTAATTAAAATGTATCAACAGTGTGAGTTACCGTGATGGTCTCTTCTCGGTGGAGTTCGGGAAGTGAACACGGTGTTGGAGTAATGCTTGCGCAGGTTGTTCTCTAGTTTCTCGTTCACGCTTTGCCCTCTCTTCTCACTCTCTTTTGCGAACAGGATAGCCACCATATATGCTAGTCGCTTGTCGCAGCTCCACTTATATTACCTTGCCTTACCAATTAAGCTTAAATAGTCTTGATCGCGAGGGTGCGAGATTGTTGAGTCCCTGTGGCTCACAGATTACTTCCAAACCAGATGCAGGGCTTGATGATTCCGCTCTAGGTGACGCGCTCGAGCTCAAGTGGGAGTTCGACGAGGACTCTCAACGATACTACGTGTCTTTCCCTGATGATCAGTGGTGGTGTCCAGTTGGGGTGATCGGGACCGTGTCGCATGTTGGGTTATCTTTTATTTTGGCGCCGTAGTCGGGCCATGAGTGTTGATTGCTGTAATGCTATTTATATACTTTGATTGACGTGGCGAGTGTAAGCCAACTATGTATCTCCCCTTTTATTATCTAAATTACATGGGATGTTGTGAAGATTGCCTAACTTGCGACATTGATTTCAATGCGGTTATGTCTCTAAGTCGTGCCTCGACACGTGGGAGCTATAGCCGCATCGAGGGCATTACAGCCAGCGACCACCGACAGAGCAGCCTGCCTCCACCGTCTGTGGCCCCGACCAAAACCCCACTCCCCGCCCCACCGCACTATCGTGGTTGTGCTGCCCCCGGGCCAATCCACAAAGACTCGCCGTCATCCAGATCCGGCGGCGGCAGTACCTTCAACCCATGCAACTCTAAGATAGCCATCTAAGTGTCGCTTCCGCGAAGAACCTACACCCCTACACCCTTATGTTAGACACCAGCCAACCAGCAGCCTAGGAGCTCCGCTGCCTCGAGGGGTGCTGCTTCCCATTGGGAATCGATTGGACTAGAATAAAACTTCAGACAATTGACGCCTAAATAAATTATTTGAGATGAGGGTGCGACCTATCTGGCGGCTTTGTGAAGTAGGCAGCTCCAGCTGCGGAGTCGGTGAGGCCGGTGCGGTAGCGGTGGCTACCGGCGGCAGGTAAGTAGAGATGTTGCGACGGTCAACGGCTACGGGGAAGTAGCGCCGGGGTTCTGGACAGATCCGAAGTTGGAGCCGCTCCGGTGCCATGAACAACGGCAGGGGTGAATCGGCTCCGATACGGTTCACACGTCCGTCGTCGAGGCAGCTCCGGCATCACGGAGTAAGAGGCACATGACCTAGTGCACGACGGCAAATGGACAGTGTCTCCGACATTAGGGAGGAGGGCGGCTGTGAATTTGGTGCGGTGGGGGCGCCATGGAGGAGGGGCTGAGGTTTCATGGCTCGGGAGAAGGGAGCTTCCGAGGAGAAGGTTATTTGGCGCCCACGAGATATGCATGGAGAATTGGGAGGGGGAACCATGTCTTATGGACACATTTGTCTGAAATGTGGGGGGAGTTACAATTCTACCCCTGCCTTTAGGCTTCTCGGCTTGGGTCTGTGTACTGAGGGTCAGGGATAGAGAGTAACTTTGCTTCTCCCAAATAGTGGGCGCGAGCGATTTCAGACGAGGAGGGCATGTTTTGAAATATAGTGGGCACGAGCGATTTCGTGAGAGGAGGGCGTGTTTTGAAATAGTCGGCACGAGCGATTTCGGGCGAGGAGAGGGTGTTTTGCCGACCATGGTTTATGAATTATTCGGCACATGTCATTTCGGCCAAGGAGAACGCGCACTTGGATGAAGTTACGAAACTACCCTTGATGTACAACGGGCCAATTGATGTGTGTCCCACATAGGCCGGTAATTTCGTGTCTCCCATTTATTTGCTCAGGAGAATTCCATCGAGTACAGGGTGTTTAACGGTTCGTTCAAATTTTGGGAGAACGAGCATCCACATCAACCTTACCAAGTCGATTCGAATCAAATTTTGAAATATTAGCTTGCCAATTCTTTTTTAGATGGAGAGATGATGCTCGGGTGTAATGTGTTTTCACATGCTCGTTGCTAATGATTTACTATATGAAAAATAGTTAACCCACTCAAAAACGGGAATGAAAGCCAAAATGAAATATCTCGATTGAATGAAATAGCTCGTTCACCAAGTCGAAATAGTGAACTAAATCCAAAATTGAACACCTCAATAGAGTAGCATGTTGTATAGTATTATAGCACTCCATGAACATGTTGAAAGTCAAATTAATGAACTTGTTTGATATAAGCATATCTCCGTTCATGTGTGGATTTCAGACAACATGTTCTCCAATTTAAATATTTGAATGCAAGTTTATATCGAAACATGGTTTATATCAGTCTTTGATGCATAAAACGCGACCTCCCCCTCTCCCGGACTCCTCCTCTCTCTCTGGCAGACAATCTTCAATTCTGTCGCACGCATCCAACACATAAACCTTGTTGGTCCCTCTCCCTCTCTCTCTCTTTGTGTGTGTTGGGGTGTCTTTCTAGTTCGCATGCATATATACTCCATCTATAGGTCTCTCTCGCACACTATGTATGATTCTATAGTCCAAGCTAAATATCTTGGGTGCACTCATCGTACACAACAAATTCCTTGGCTCGTTGCCCGTAACTCTCTCATGCACCACTCTGTCATCTCGTAGCTCTCCCCTCTCTCTCTCAAACTCTCCATCTCCCTGGGTCACACATACACGTGGATATCTCACTCGCACTTGATATACCCATCTAAAACTCTATCTCTCTCCCTCATTCTCTCTCCATCTCACATGCACACACACACAATCTCATGCCTAGCCAAGTATGATGGTCTCTCACTCAATTGTAGGCACACGCAGTCCCCCCTATATGTATATGACTAGCTAATTCTTAGTCTCCATCACAAACATGTGCATGGTCTATCTCGATTTCTCTCGGGGCATCTTTCTATCGTGCACGTAGCTCGTCCCTCGATCTCCCACCCATATAGTCCCCTCACGATCTCGAGGGGATCTCTCTATCACAAAAACACCCTCTCTCCCTCCCCATGCGTCCATGTTCTTCATGCGTCCCTCTCGACCTTTGTTCCTTGTTGGCCAGACCTCTATTGGACATGTGTTATAGGGGTGTATCTCTCCGTTGCAAACAATCACACACTAGCTATCTTCGTGTATCTCCTCACCTCGCGTTTCTATCTCGGAGATGCACGCGTGATATGTTTGCATAAGAAATGAATAAACACCCTCTCTCTCTAATTTATCATTTGTTGTCCCTTTCTCTTTCACGCACATACTCTTTTTGCACACTCACTCATTCTCCTTCACACGCACTTGATCTCTCTCAACTTAGGCACTCTCTTCGGTCCATAGCATATAGATTTATTGAAAATTCAAACATCACAAAGTTTGACCATGTACGTGGAGAAAAACACTTACATCTAGAACGACAAACATATACTATTAGAGTCATCATGAGATGTAGTCTCGTATGATGTATCTTTGGTATTGTAGATATAAATAACATTTTTGTAAAACTGGTCAAAGTTTCCAAAGTTCGACTTCTAAAAAATTTATATGCACTGCATTATCGGGCGGATGGAATATCTCTTTCCCCCTCTCAGCTATCTGATGCACCACTAAGCCTTATCGAGGCTCCTCTATCTCTCTCAAACTTTATATCTCCCTGGTTCACACATACACATGTCTCGCTCGCGCTACATAGACCCATCTAACACTCTCCGCCCTTGTTCTATCTCTATGTGCCACGCACCCCCATAAGTACCATAATCCCTCACTCCATCATAGGCGAACGCACTCCCCCCTAAGTATGATTATCTCTCACTAGCCATCAGGAACACACATATTGTGTCCTTCCATCCATACGTCTATCTCGATGTCTCTCGGGGTATCTTCTATCACGCACACAACTTGTCACTCGATCTCCCACCCATGTAGTCCCATCACGATCTCTAGGGGATCTCTCTATGACAAACATACTGTCAGGACCCCGACTCAATGCCACATCGATCTAGCATGTAACACCTCATATCACTTTGCGGCCTCACGCACGGTATCCCCACGGGTGTCGCCTTACCTTTGCCCGGGACCGTTTGCGCCTTTTGGCACACGTATATGACAGTGTCGCTAGCATCCATATGATAAGGAGCCCGGGCTGACATGGCTAGTCATAAACCCAAAGTGGCACAAACTTACAGGGACAGGCATCCATGACCCAGCATCGAACGTGTCGGTCATCAGCGAGTGAATCCAGGCTGTAGCACTGGGCTAACAGGACTCCGGTGAACCGGGCTGTAGCGGGCTAACAGGACTCCGGTATTCATCGCGTGACATTTCCCCGAAGGGACAGACATAGGATCGAAGAAGGACACATGCCGACCAGCCTAAGTGTTCCGGAGCAGTAGCAAGCTACCAGGGCTCACTGGAAGCACTAGGAGACATTTCCCGGTAAGAGAGACTACTAAGGATAAACAACTAGATAGTCAGATCCCGCACATAGCAATACACATTACACGTACGCATAACATGCAAGTATGTGCTGTACAACATGGCATCACAGCATAACTCAACAACTCATATAGATAAAGGCTCAGAAGAGCCATCATAGCATTTATTACAAACAGGGGTCACATGACCCAACATTCAGAGCAATCAAGCAACAAGCGGAAGCATTACATGTCTAAGTACAGACATCTATAAATGAAAAAGGCTGAAAGCCTGACTATCTACAACGTCCGATCAAGATCGTAGCTGAGGTACTAGCTACTAGTCAAAGTCCAAGAGAACACTAGTAAGACCGAGGTCTCTGCTGCAAAAACATAAATAAAGCAACATGAGTACAAGGGTACTCAGCAAGACTTACATCAGATCCTATCATACATGCATTTGTATCAAGAGGGTAATGTGGGGTTTAGTTGCAGCAAGCCAGCTTTGACTCTGTGGCTATCCTGTTCAACGACTACCAGAACTTCTTTGAGGTGATATGGCGCACACGAGTCCACTAAACACCACACAATACACTACTATGGATTCATCCCCGTCTCCCTACGAGAAGGCCATCCATAGCACTCACACTTGTCTTGAGCATTTTAGAGTATCCACTTCAAGTTGTCTATGTACCATGTAAGCATCCAAGAAGTCCATAACCGCGGACACGGCTATTCGAATAGATCATATTAACCCTGCAGGGGTGTACTTCTTCACACACGCTCTCGCCACTTACCGCCATGTACACGTCATGTATCTCGGCAACCTTCAAGCGGAAGCCTGGCGAGGGTGTCGGCCACGACCTGACTAACCACACAAGACTCTAGCCCAGGTTTATCACCTATTCGGGTTCCATCCGCAAGGAGATCCGGCCGGGGTTTCACTCACGGCCCCAAATGATGTGTGCAGGGTTCCCAAGCCCACCTCGCCGGATGGATCTACGCTTGGTACACCGTGCCACTTGTGCCTAGTCTGTCCCAAGCCCACCTGGCCGGGTGCCACTTGGTAGACTACTAACACTGCCTACAAACACCAGAAACTAGTTGCAACTCCTAGACAGAGATCAAGTTGGTTAATAAGTCGAGAGGGCTTGGAGCGCCCGGAGCCCAATGTGTGGTAGTATCGAGTCATTGGACAACATACATAGAACTCAGTGCTTAAGGACGGTTCCAGTGAGACAACCCACCATGTACTCCTACATGGCCTCTCATCACTACCTTTACCAAATCGTGTTCACACACTTCACTCTGAACATTGGAACATATCATAACACTCCAATTCATTCCCAATGAATCAGACCTGACACAACTCTAAGCAATAGCAGGCATAGCATGGTAGGAACACAACATGGCTCAATCAACTCCTACACACGCTAGTGGGTTTCAACTATTTACTGTGGCAATGACAAGTCATGCAGAGGAATGGGTTCAACTACCGCAGCACAAAGTAGCAGATGAATCGTTGTTGTCCTAATGCAATAACTGAGAGCAGGAGCGAGAGAGTAGGATTATATCGGAATGAACAAGGGGGTTTGCTTGCCTGGTAGATCAAAAGGGGGCACTGCTCCTCAGACAGGTACTCTGGAACGGTCTCCGGAGCAGGACCTATCGAGAAGGAACGGTGTCGGCAATCAATACACAAACATATGCAACAATATGATGCATGAGCATGGAATGTAGATGTGATGCTGTATGAGCTAATGCAACTAGTATTCAAATTGAATGAAGTCCATTTGAATCAAGGGTTCAAATGCAACTCCAAATAAGCTCTTTATATAAGCCATTTTAGTGTTTCACTTATTCAGCATGTATAAGTTGGTTTGTCATGCATGAAACTAGTACAGATGGATAGATTACATTTTTCTGATAATTTTTCATATATAAATTATTCTAATCTGAGCTACGGTTGAATTGATATGAATTTTTGAAGTTTAAATCAATTTCTGGAATTTCCTAAATTATTTTAATTCCAGAAAATATATATTGCGCCAGCATGACGTCAGCACGACGTCAGCAGTCAACTGCGGCTAACTGGGGTCAAACCTGACGTGTGGGGTCCACACGTAAGTGTCAGGGGGTTAAACAGGGTTAGTTTAATCCTAATTAAAAAGGTTAGTGGCGCTGGGGCCCACTGTCAGTGTCAGGGGGGGTAGTTAACGGTGATTAGCACTAAGCTAATCACCTGGCCGACGGGGCCCACTCGTCAGGCTGGCGAGGTTGTCGGCGGCGACCTCTGGACGCGGCGGCGTCCGTGAAACAGGCCACGGGGGCGGCGTCGGAGAGCACCGGGGCGTAGCCCGGGCTCTCGCGGATCTGGTGGGGCAGGTGGGAGGAGCTGGGGAGGCCGGAGCTCGCCGGAGCAAAGCTCGCGGCGGCGGCCGGAGCTCGGCTTCGATCGGGAACGAGCTGCGGGGCACGGGGAGGCCACCTGAGGGGCTCGGTGGCACCCTCGTGGCACCGGGAGCACGATGGGGTGCTCGGTTTGGGCGGAGGCGGGCCGAGACAATGACGGCGGCATGACGGCGGCGGGAAGCTTCGGCCGTGGTGGGGAAAGGGCTACGGCGTGCGGGTGACTAAGCGGAGAGGGGGAAACGGTGGCGGAGCTCACCGCGGTTGCAGCGGGCGTCGAAGCGGGCTCAGGGACGCACTGGAGATGGCGGGGCGGCGATGGGGATCCACGGCGGCCGGCGGTGAAGAAGACGATGGTGTCGGCGATGGAGCGCGTCCCTGGTCACTTGGCTCGTCGAGGACGATGCGGATGACGAGGCGGAGCTTCTAGGCTCGAGCGGAGGGTGAGGGGAGGCCGGTGGCCGCGGCAACGGCGAGCGGCGGCGGTGATGGCGCTCGGGTGTGCGAGGGAGAGAGCAGGGGGAGAGGAGGAGCACGGGGGAGAAGAGTGAGAGGGGTCGGGGCAGCGCGTGGCATCTCCAGAGGCGTCCAGACGAGGAGGGGAGAGGGCAGGCAGGCAGGAAGGCTGGTGGCGTGGCGTGGCGGAGCGCGCGCGTGTCGGGCACGCGCCCGTCCTCCTGTCGGGGAGGAAGACGACAGAGGAGGGCCAGTGGGCTGGGCCGGCGCTGGCTGCTGGGCCGGCCAGGCCGCACAGGAGCTGGGCCGCAGGTAAGTCTCCCTCTTTATTTCTTTTCTATTTTTCTCACATATGTTTTGATTTAATAAAAATACTAAATCAATTTATTACCTTATGCCAATTTTTGTAGGAGCTAACTATATTATTCCAGAGCTCCTTAATAAATGGCATAGTTTTTGGACATATATTAATATATATAACTAATATATTGCCAAAGCAAATAATTATCGGATTAATCCAAATGGCCAAAATAAATATCCATGAGCTCCTAAAATATTTATTAGAATTTTACCTCTGACCAATATTTTCAGAGAGCAACATGAACATTTCCTTGGACCTTTTTGGAACAATTTTTATTTGGGTCATTTTCAGAGATGATTCTGAGGGTTCCACCAATCCTCATTTCAAATTTAAATGGAATATAAACATGATGCACAAATGACTAGCTAGTCTAGGTCATACCAGACTAGGGATGTGACAACTCGCCCCCACTTGAAAGAATCTCGTCCCGAGATTCAGGGGTTGACGGAAAGAAAGCGGGGTACTCCAGTCGAAGACGATCTTCTCGCTCCCAAGTAGCTTCTCTCTCGGAATGATGAGACCACTGAACTTTGAGAAACTTGATGTTCTGATGTCGGGTAACACGCTCTGCTTGATCAAGAATGCGAACCGGGTACTCTCGGTATGTGAGGTTATCTTGGAGATCAAGCGTTTCGTGGGCCACTTCGCGGATGGAATCCGAGAAGCAACGCCTGAGTTGAGAGACGTGGAAGACATCATGAACTCGAGAAAGATGTGGGGGTAGTTCCAATTGGTAGGCAACCTCTCCTCGTTTAGCGAGAATGCGAAAAGGACCAATGTACCGAGGAGCCAACTTGCCCTTGATACCGAAACGATGGGTACCCTTCAAAGGAGTAACCCGAAGGTAAGCTTTGTCGCCAATTTCATAAGTCATATCCTTATGATGACGATCGTACTGGCTCTTTTGACGAGACTGGGCTGTTTTCAAATTCTCACGAATGATGCGAACTTGCTCTTCTGCCTCCTGGATCATGTCTGGTCCAAAGAATTGTCTTTCACCGGTTTCTGACCAGTTCAAAGGTGTTCGACATCTTCGTCCATAGAGAACCTCAAAAGGAGCTTTCTTGAGGCTGGATTGATAGCTATTGTTGTAAGCAAACTCGGCAAAAGGAAGACATTTCTCCCAATCCATACCGAATGATATAACGCAAGCTCTAAGCATGTCTTCGAGAATTTGGTTGACCCGTTCCACCTAACCACTCGACTGAGGGTGGAAAGTGGTACTGAAGGAAAGATGGGTTCCCATGGCAGTTTGGAAACTCTCCCAGAAATGAGAAGTGAAAAGACTACCATGGTCTGAATTGATCTCTAGTGGAACACCATGAAGTGACACTATTTGAGAAATGTATAAGTCAGCAAGCTGACTAGCAGTGATACTCTCTCGAACAGGAAGGAAGTGAGCCACTTTGGAAAGACGATCAATGACTACGAAGATAGCATTATTCCCTCTCTTGGTCCTGGGAAAGCCGGTAATGAAGTCCATACCAACTTTATCCCATTTCCATTCAGGAATAGCTAAAGGCTGAAGAGTGCCAGCGGGTCTTTGATACTCTGCCTTAACGCGACGACAAACGTCACATTTAGCAATGAACTCAGCGATTTCTCTCTTCATCCTAGTCCACCAGAACCTCTGGCGTAGGTCCTGATACATCTTAGTACTACCGGGATGAATCGTGAGAGGAGATTCATGGCCTCCTTAAGAATCAGTTGTCGAAGATGTTGATTCTTGGGAACCACCAAGCGATTCTCAAAGAAAACAACACCACGATCATCCATAGAGAAACATCCACCAACTCCCTTCTTAATGTTTCTCTTGATCCGGGAAATTCCTGTGTCTTGCTTTTGAGCTGCGATAATCTGATCCTTAAGATCAGGTTTCGCCACCAGGGTAGAAAGGAATCCGTGAGGAGCAATGTGAAGATTAAGCTTACAGAATTCCTCATGGAGAAGTGGTTGGCCTTGCTGCAACATGAGATTGTTGCAATAGGATTTACGGCTTAGGGCATCAGCCATGACATTGGCTTTGCCTGGGGTGTAGGTAATCCCTAGATCATAATCTGTGATCAACTCCAACCAACGTCTTTGCCTAAGGTTCAGATCCGGTTGGGTGAAGATATACTTGAGACTCTGGTGATCGGTGTAGATCTCGCAACGTTTACCAAGAAGGTAATGTCGCCAGGTCTTGAGTGCATAGACTACGGCTGCAAGCTCTAGATCATGTGTAGGATAATTCTCCTCATGTGGATGCAACTGTCGAGATGCATAGGCAATCACATGACGATCCTGCATAAGAATGCAACCTAGTCCCTGTCGTGAGGCGTCGCAATAGATAATAAAGTCTTTAGTGAAATCCGGTGGCACAAGTATGGGAGCAGAAGTCAGGCGCCTTTTCAGTTCCTGAAAACTGTATTCACACTGTGGGGACCACTCAAACTTTTTATCTTTCTTGAGAAGTTCCGTGAGGGGTTTGGCTACTTTGGAGAAGTTCTCAACAAAGGGGCGATAATAGCTGGCTAGACCAAGGAAACTCCTAGCTTGTTTAACGGTTTCAGGTGGAGTCCAATCAAGAACGGCCTTAACTCTCTCGGGATTAACAGCAATGCCCTTACCAGAAATTACGTGGCCTAGGTAGGTCACTTTTGGCAACCAAAATTCGCACTTGGAGAACTTGGCATAAAGACGGTGCTCTCTGAGTTTTTCTAACACAAGTCTAAGATGTTCGGCATGCTCTTCTTCGTTCTTTGAGTAAATAAGAATATCATCGAGGTAAACCACGACGAACTTATCTAAGTACTCCATGAAGATCGAGTTCATCAAGCGGGAGAAAGTGGCTGGGGCGTTGGTTAGGCCAAAGGACATGACGGTGTACTCGTACTGGCCATAATGAGTGACAAAGGCTGTCTTGGGGATGTCCCCGTTTCTGATTTTGATTTGGTGGTAGCCCAACCTCAAATCCATCTTGGAGAAGACTGAGGATCCAGCGAGCTGATCATACAGGTCGTTGATCCTGGGGAGCGGATACTTGTTCTTTATCGTGACCAAATTAACGGGACGATAATCTACAACCATCCGGTCCGTACCATCCTTCTTCTTGACGAAGAGGACGGGGCAAGCCCAAGGAGAAGAACTAGGACGGATGAAACCCTTTTGCAAGGACTCATCAAGTTGTTTCTTAAGCTCGACTAGTTCTAAGGGTGCCATCTTGTAGGGTCTCCTAGAGATTGGAGCAGTTCCTGGGATAAGATCTATGACGAACTCTACATCTCGGTCAGGTGGAACACCTGGCAGTTCCTCTGGAAAGACATCCGGAAAGTCACGGACTACCGGAATATCTTCAAGGTCTGGAAGAGGGCTGGCATTAAGAGAATAGAGCTGACGCTTTCCAACTCTAGTGGAGAGAGTGACTGTCTTGCCAGATGGGTGTGTAAGCTGAACAGATCTTGTGTAACAATCAATCTTGGCATGATGAGCTGTCATCTAGTCCATACCCAAGATAATGTTAATATCCGAAGACTTGAGAGATATCAAGGAAGCAAGGAATACAAGTCTGTCAACATGGATTTCATTGCCATAACTTATCCTAGAAGTTTGCCATTTGGATCCAGGAGTTTGAATAAGTAGCGGGGAGGGCATATCACAAAATGACATGTCGTGCAAGCGGGCATAGCTTTCAGAAATGAAGGAATGAGACGCTCCAGTATCAAATAGAACCGATGCTGGATGACGGTTGACAAGGAGTGTACCAAGAACGACATCTGGATCATCATGAGCGTCTTTAGCTGAGACGTGATGCACACGTCCATGTTTAATGGGAGCTGACTTGGCACTGATCATCTTGCGTGATGGCTTAACACAGCCAACAGACTTCTCGGGCTGAGGTGGAGCAACTCTGATCTGAGTGCAAATACGGGCAATGTGGCCTGGCTCTCCGCACTTGTAACAAATCTTAGAGGTAGGATGTGGACCCGCATTGGAAGGCGGTCCACCAATAGGCCTGGGTGGAGCATACTACTGAACTGGACGAGGTGCCACATAAGATGGCCTCAGTACACATTTGGGTGGAAGAGCGGAGTTCGGAACCCAAATCCGGCGCTTCTGAGAACTAGAGCCAGAGGGAGATCCCAAATCACGGGTGTGCTTACGAGACTCCTCGTAAGTGAGCTGAGCTGTCTCTACATTGATGCCCTTGTTCACAAGGGCCTGGAATGTATCACAATGATGCAGGTGGAGATCACGACGCAACTTGGGGTTGAGACCCTTCCGGAACCTAGCCTGCTTCTTGGCGTCCGTGGACACTTCTTCTGTGGCATAGCGAGCGAGGTTCTCAAACTCTCTACTATAAGCATCAACAACCATCTTACTCTGGGTGAAACTACAGAACTCTTCTCTCTTGCGATCGATGAGGGCTTCAGGAATGTGATGCTCGCGAAAAGCCTCAGTGAAATCCCTCCAGGTAGGAATCTGGCCAGCTGGAAGCATAGCCTCATAGTTCTGCCACCAAAGACTAGCAGGACCTTCCAGGTGGTATGCAGCATAGGTGACCTTGTCATCTTCAGCTACGTTCGCGGAACGCAGCTTATGAATGATGCTACGGAGCCAGTCATCTGCATCGAGTGGCTCGATGGAATGATGAAAGGTAGGTGGGTGCAAACGAATGAACTCATGAATGGTAGCAGACCCTTTGAACTGATGCGCGGTGTTCTCCTCGATACGTGCCAACAAATGGTTAGACTCACGCTTGTTCCTCTCCATTTCTAACATGAACTCTGTCAACGAAGGCGGGTCGGGAGGATCCTCATCCCTACCATCTCCATGGTTCTGGCTACGAACAATAGAAGTTGATGACATCCTGAGAAACGGAACCAGGGACGGAGTCAGCATCAACTATGGACTGTAGAATGTAGGACAAGGAATTAGTATCTCTCGAACTCCTAGGGAAATTCCAGCAGCATAACGGCAGTAAAATGCTCAGAATGAGACATCCTACTAAAAATGGGGTGGTAACATACTCATCAGCATTACTCAAGGTTCTGAGATCATACTAAACAGACTACACCGGAAATACTCAAAACTGGGGTATGACTCTGATTAACCAATCCTATGGAACTATGGAGTAGTAACACGTGATCCTGATAGACGAGGGAGAAAGCCTAGTTCCTTAACCCCGTAGGAAAGATAGGACGACTCAGATCATAAGGCCATGAGGTAAAGGAGTAAAAGGAGCCTTACATTCCATCCCACAATCAATTCCCTTACATAACTAAAGAATTTCTAGACTCAACTTCGACCAGTTTGGCTTGGTAATCCTACAGGCAGTCAGGCTCTGATACCAAGGCTGTCAGGACCCTGACTCAATGCCACATCGATCTAGCATGTAACACCTCATATCACTTTGCGGCCTCACGCACGGTATCCCCACGGGTGTCGCCTTACCTTTGCCCGGGACCGTTTGCGCCTTTTGGCACACGTATATGACAGTGTCGCTAGCATCCATATGATAAGGAGCCCGGGCTGACATGGCTAGTCGTAAACCCAAAGTGGCACAAACTTACAGGGACAGGCATCCATGACCCAACATCGAATGTGTCGGTCATCAGCGAGTGAATCCAGGCTGTAGCACTAGGCTAACAGGACTCCGGTGAACCGGGCTGTAGCGGGCTAACAGGACTCCGGTATTCATCGCGTGACATTTCCCCGAAGGGACAGACACAGGATCGAAGAAGGACACATGCCGGCCAGCCTAAGTGTTCCGGAGCAGTAGCAAGCTACCAGGGCTCACTGGAAGCACTAGGAGACATTTCCCGGTAAGAGAGACTACTAAGGATAAACAACTAGATAGTCAGATCCCACACATAGCAATACACATTACACGTACGCATAACATGCAAGTATGTGCTGTACAACATGGCATCACAGCATAACTCAACAACTCATATAGATAAAGGCTCAGAAGAGCCATCATAGCATTTATTACAAACAGGGGTCACATGACCCAACATTCAGAGCAATCAAGCAACAAGCGGAAGCATTACATGTCTGAGTACAGACATCTATAAATGAAAAAGGCTGAAAGCCTGACTATCTACAACGTCCAATCAAGATCGTAGCTGAGGTACTAGCTACTAGTCGAAGTCCAAGAGAACACTAGTAAGACCGAGGTCTCTGCTGCAAAAACATAAATAAAGCAACATGAGTACAAGGGTACTCAGCAAGACTTACATCAGATCCTATCATACATGCATTTGTATCAAGAGGGTAATGTGGGGTTTAGTTGCAGCAAGCCAGCTTTGACTCTATGGCAATCCTGTTCAACGACTACCAGAACTTCTTTGAGGTGATATGGCGCACACGAGTCCACTAAACACCACACAATACACTACTATGGATTCATCCCCGTCTCCCTACGAGAAGGCCATCCATAGCACTCACACTTGTCTTGAGCATTTTAGAGTATCCACTTCAAGTTGTCTATGTACCATGTAAGCATCCAAGAAGTCCATAACCGCGGACCCGGCTATTCGAATAGATCATATTAACCCTGCAGGGGTGTACTTCTTCACACATGCTCTCGCCACTTACCGCCATGCACACGTCATGTATCTCGGCAACCTTCAAGCGGAAGCCTGGCAAGGGTGTCGGCCACGACCTGACTAACCACACAAGACTCTAGCCCAGGTTTATCGCCTATTCGGGTTCCATCCGCAAGGAGATCCGGCCGGGGTTTCACTCACGGCCCCAAATGATGTGTGCAGGGTTCCCAAGCCCACCTCGCCGGATGGATCTACGCTTGGTACACCGTGCCACTTGTGCCTAGTCTGTCCCAAGCCCACCTGGCCGGGTGCCACTTGGTAGACTACTAACACTGCCTACAAACACCAGAAACTAGTTGCGACTCCTGGACAGAGATCAAGTTGGTTAATAAGTCGAGAGGGCTTGGAGCGCCCGGAGCCCAATGTGTGGTAGTATTGAGAAATTGGACAACATACATAGAACTCAGTGCTTAAGGACGGTTCCAGTGAGACAACCAACCATGTTCTTCTACATGGCCTCTCACCGCTACCTTTACCAAATCGTGTTCACACACTTCACTCTCAACATCGGAACATATCATAACACTCCAATTGATTCCCAATGAATCAGACCTGACACAACTCTAAGCAATAGCAGGCATAGCATGGTAGGAACACAACATGGCTCAATCAACTCCTACACATGCTAGTGGGTTTCAACTATTTACTGTGGCAATGACAGGTCATGCAGAGGAATGGGTTCAACTACCGCAGCACAAAGTAGCAGATGAATCGTTGTTGTCCTAATGCAATAACTGAGAGCAGGAGCGAGAGAGTAGGATTATATCGGAATGAACAAGGGGGTTTGCTTGCCTGGTAGATCAACAGGGGGGCACTGCTCCTCAGACAGGTACTCTGGAACGGTCTCCGGAGCAGGACCTATCGAGAAGGAACGGTGTCGGCAATCAATACACAAACATATGCAACAATATGATGCATGAGCATGGCATGTAGATGTGATGCTGTTTGAGATAATGCAACTAGTATTCAAATTGAATGAAGTCCATTTGAATCAAGGGTTCAAATGCAACTCCAAATAAGCTCTTTATATAAGCCATTTTAGTGTTTCACTTATTCAGCATGTATAAGTTGGTTTGTCATGCATGAAACTAGTACAGATGGATAGATTACATTTTTCTGATAATTTTTCATATATAAATTATTTTAATCTGAGCTACGGTTGAATTGATATGAATTTTTGAAGTTTAAATCAATTTCTGGAATTTCCTGAATTATTTTAATTCCAGAAAATATATATTGCGCCAGCATGACGTCAGCACGACGTCAGCAGTCAACTGCGGCTGACTGGGGTCAAACCTGACGTGTGGGGTCCACATGTCAGTGTCAGGGGGTTAAACAGGGTTAGTTTAATCCTAATTAAAAAGGTTAGTGGCGCTGAGGCCCACTGTCAGTGTCAGGGGGGGTTAGTTAACGGTGATTAGCACTAAGCTAATCACCTGGCCGACGGGGCCCACTCGTCAGGCCGGCGAGGTCGTCGGCAGCGACCTCTGGACGCGGCGGCGTCCGTGAAACAGGCCATGGGCGCGGCGTCGGAGAGCACCGGGGTGTAGCCCGGGCTCTCGCGCATCTGGTGGGGCAGGTGGGAGGAGCTGGGGAGGCCGGAGCTCGCCGGAGCAAAGCTCGCGGCAGCGGCCGGAGCTCGGCTTCGATCGGGAACGGGCTGCGGGGCACGGGGAGGCCACCTGAGGGGCTCGGTGGCACCCTCGTGGCACCGGGAGCACGATGGGGTGCTCGGTTTGGGCGGAGGCGGGCCGAGACGACGACGGCGGCATGGACGGCGTCGGGAAGCTTCGGCCGTGGTGGGGAAAGGGCTATGGCGTGCGGGTGACTAAGCGGAGAGGGGGAAACGGTGGCGGAGCTCACCGCGGTTGCAGCGGGCGTCGAAGCGGGCTCGGGTACGCACTGGAGACGGCGGGGCGGCGATGGGGATCCACGGCGGCCGGTGATGAAGAAGACGATGGTGTCGGCGATGGAGCGCGTCCCTGGTCACTTGGCTCGTCGAGGACGATGCGGACGACGAGGCGGAGCTCCTAAAATATTTATTAGAATTTTACCTCTGACCAATATTTTCAGAGAGCAACATGAACATTTCCTTGGACCTTTTTGGAACAATTTTTATTTGGGTCATTTTCAGAGATGATTCTGAGGGTTCCACCAATCCTCATTTCAAATTTAAATGGAATATAAACATGATGCAAAAATGACTATCTAGTCTAGGTCATACCAGACTAGGGATGTGACACATACACTCTCTCCTCCCCATGTCTACATTTTCTCCGGACGTCTCTCTCGACCTCTCCCCCTTGTTTGTCAGACCCCTCTTGGCCATGTGCTACGGGTCTTTATCTCTCGGTTGCAAACAACCACACACTATCTCCTCACCTTGCTTCCGCTGTCGAAGATGCATGTGTGATATGTTTGCATAAGACACACACACTGTTTCTCTACTTTTATCGTGTGTTGTACATTTCTCTTTCACACACGCACACACATTTTTTTCAGTCACTCTTTCTATTTCACACACACACTCTCTAGTTAGGTACTCTCTTATGTCCATAAGCCTATGGATGTTTTGAAAAGTCAAACCTCAGTAAAGTTTGACCATGTATATGTGGAGAAAAACATTTACATCTGGAACGATCATTAGATTCATCACAACATATACTTACTTCATACTATCATTTATCTTTGGTATTGTAGATATAAGTAATTTATTTATAAACTTGGTCAAAGTTTCAAAAGTTTGACTATAAAAAAATGTTGACACTACATTCTTGAACAAAGGGAGTAGCTCTTTCTCTCTATGCTATCTGTCATGGGCCTCCCCTCTCACTCGAACTCTCTATACTGATGGATTATACGGTCACTATGTCAGCGTATAGCTTTGTATATTGTTTAGTTGACCGGTCAACCAGTCACATGCTGCCTTGTCATCTCGTGTTCTCTATCTTCGTGCTGGCCCATGTGGCAGTGGGTGAAAATAAGTAACCTAGAGGACCATTTGACACGCGGTGAAGTAAACAAAGTTGAAACCACTCGGGGTAGCACCCTGCACGCTAGTAAATTAAGGGCACACTTCTTCCGTGTGAAGGACGCACTCACGCACAATTCACCACTGCGCGGCGACATGCACAGAAGGATGCACTCTCGCACACCCAGCAGGCCGGCACACAACACACAACACACACCAGCACACGTGTACACCGGCGTCGCCGCCGGCTGAGATGGACGGCGAGGCAGCCAAAAAGCATCGGCGGCTCGAGCCTAAACCGCATCCGACGAGCCTGGACTTCATCAGCAGCCTCCCCGATGACATGCTGCTCGTCATCATCGGCCTCCTCCCCACCAAATCGGCCGTGCGTACCGCCCTACTCTCCTGGCGGTGGCGCCCCCTCTGGCGTCGCGTCCCCCTCAACCTCATCGTCGACAGCTGCCTCTGCGATGGGGATTGCAAACGCATGGCCGCAGTCTCCAAGATTCTTTCATCGCACCCTAGGCTAGCCAGACGCCTTGACATCTTCATGTTCAGTACCAACTGCAAGGACCAAGCCAAGTTCAATGACTGGTTCTTATCCCCCGCCCTAGATCAGCTCGAGGAGGTCAGCTTTGAAGCTGGACGATGACGCTATCTGCCGCCGTCCGCGCTCCACCTCATGCCAACGCTGTGCCGCGCCAGCTTCAGCTCCTGCTATCTTCCCCAGATTAATGCCGCGCCTGCCCTTCTTCTCCCTCAACTCAAGAAGCTCGACCTCTTCGATGTTGGCATCTCGAAGAAAGCTATGGAGCACCTGCTCCGCAGCTGTACTGCGCTCGAGTACATTCGTCTTGAGAAGATCCATGGGTTCATTAGCCTCCACATCGCCACGATGTATTTCCAATGGATTTATGTGTCTTGCTGGCCCCGCAATAAGACATCAATTGGGAAGAGATCACTCCAGCTGTTCCACGTTATGGTCATTGAGAATGCACCTTTCCATGAGAGATTGCTTGTATATGATCTGGAAGGTCCAACAAAAATCAGGGTCATTGACGCGCTGAAATTGACAGCGTAGGTGTACTCGTGTGCCAAATTCTCTGAACTCTTTATTGGACCTGTAATCGTTCAGGTACACCACTCATAAACTTCTCTGCCTTCTTGAAATTAGCATATTTAAATTTCTTATTGATGTATTTACGACTGTCATCCAGAAAATGATTCCCACAAGCTTGACCCAGTCTATGTGCACAGTGAAGATCTTGGTAATAAAATCTATCGGCCCCAATCTAGATCAAGTTATTGGATTCCTTACATGCTTTTCGTGCACAGAGAAGCTACTCATCGAGGTGAAACTTCTTTCCTATTAGTAACGGTAATCACAATGTAGCTCAATTTTTTCGACAAGTGTGGTGTTCAAAAATGTATCTACGCAATGCACCGAAAGAAATGTTTTAGTATTTTTTTTCTCATGTGATCACCTTCATCGTTTTTTGTTGTACTACTATAGTAGCCTAGGCTAGTCATAGTGGAAAGTAACTTAGACTAGTAACTCTATGGTTACCCTAAGAGAAAGTACTACCTCCGTCCTGGTTTCCTCTTCCTATTTTGTAGTATCAAAATTTGACCATAGATTTACCTGACAAAATGTGAATGCATGTCACTAAAAATTATATCGTTGGATTTGTATTTGAACATAATTTCAAATGGTATAATTTTTCGTGACATGCATTGGCATCTATGGTCAAAATTTTACACTAAATGTGAGGTAGTACAAAAGTGGGCTATAACGACCCTCCACTATGTAGGCCAAAACACGTGCCAAATTCACTTGTGATGCATTTGCCATCGACGTCCCTCCATTGCTCACCTGGTGCCCCAATCTGGATCACCTACTTTGCTCTGGTGCCAAATTAACTCATGCAATGAGAAAACACTTGCGTGGGAGAGGGAGAAGACCGAGGCAATAAAAACACTTGTTTGGGAGAGTGAGAGGCTGGTGTAGTTGGTTTAATTGATTTGTTTATACATGTGGGTATGTGTGCACAGCGGTGCCAACTCTCTCACATCGCGAGAGCGGTGCCAAAATCTTTTGATTTGACATCGATGCGTATTATGTGGCATACTCTTGAGAAATATGGCATCGGCCACATGGTGGAAGTTAACAAATGCCCAAGCTCTTCATGTGCTCCTAGGTAAATGAGAGGAAAGAGAGAGAGAGAGAGAGAGTAAAAAATATCACTAGCCAGCCAACCCTATCATATGAGTGAATGATATTGGTACCTCTTCATGACACGACAATCTTATACAGCCAGCTGCTCTAATATGTTCTCTTCTTTTGCAGATAAAAAATACCCAAAAGTGAAAAATGTGCTACACTATAACAATCTCATCGAATGCCTTGATCTCCATCTTACAGAAATTGATTTGGTCGACTACTGTCGGATTTCGGGTTTCGGCAGACCCTTGAGGTTCGAACACTGGGGTGCGCGCGGAGATTTCGCCTCCTACCTACCTGCACCCCTTCGCCATGCTAGGATCTAAACTAAGGAAAGAACAACACAAGAGACACAGGGTTTATACTGGTTCGGGCCACCGTTGTGGTGTAATACCCTACTCCAGTGTGTGGTGTGGTGGATTGCCTCTTGGACTGATGATGATGAATAATACAAGGAAGAACAGCCTCGCGAGGGTCTGTTCTTGGGTGAGGCGATGAACTGCTAGGAGGAGTTCAACCACCTTTCTCTCTCTCTCTCTCTCTGCTCTCCTTTTACCGATCGACCCCTTAACGAGCCTCTTCCTTCCTACCTCTTTTTTTGTCCTCTCCAGCTATGTGGGTGGCTGGTCCTATTTATAGAGGCCCTGGTCCTCTTCCCAAATATTGAGCGGGAAGGGAGCCAACAATGGCGGGCTAATGAAGGGGGACAACAAGTATCAGCTATCCTGACAAAAGTAGTCTTCCCCTGCGCAAAGCTCTGGTGATGACGCTGTCTTGGGCTCCACGGTGACCTCCGTCTCGTAGTCCTCCTGATCTTGGTCTCGTTGCACCGAAATGGCAACCTTTGCCTGATGCCTCGGTACTCCGCGGCTGCGCTTTCCCCCTTTGCACCAAAGAGGAAAGGAGGACGCTGCGCGGGCTGGCACCCGCCTGGCGCCCTGAGTTTTCATGGCTTGCATCATGGGCACCTCGTGAGGTACTCCGCCTTGATCTCTCCGCGTCCTCGTGAGCCAGCCTGACGAGGCCGTGCCTAAGGAAGCTTCGCATCGTCCGCCCCGTGAGGCTTGGCCCCTCGTGAGGGTCTTGGGTTTGTGTTGGTGAAGATGGGCCGTGCTGGGCCCCCCTTTGAGCCATGCCGCAGGCCGCAGGCAGGCAAGTCTTGGGACCCCCGTTCCCAGAACGCCGATAGTAGCCCCCGGGCCCAAGGCGCGCCCGGACTTGGCCGTGCAGGGAGGCGGAAGGGCAAGAGCAAAGCGCCATGGACCCTACAGCCTGCGGCCTTGGGCACCACGTGGCGGTTGACTGGACGTGGGCGCCTCAGTAACCGCGCGAGTTGATAAAGCAGTGGCATCCGCCTAGGCCCTGCTTCTTGCTTTCTCCGGTTGCAGCTTAGATCCCCTATCTTGCTACTCTCTTTCCTTCCTCCGAGATTTCCAGATCTGCTCTGACCGCGCGACCTAGGGAGCCATGGCGCCTCCTCAGCCCCCGGCCGCAGCTTGGTACTCGTCTGCCCTGGACTCGCCGAACGTGTCGGAGGTGGGCCTTGCCCGGTTGCACCGGATGGCGACGGCGTGGGGCATCGATGGGGAGAAGGTGTTCAAGGCCGGCTCCGCCACCCCTGAGGGTCAAAGGAGCACCTTCTATCCGCTCTTCGTAAGTGACATTGTTGCTGGCCTGGTGCCTCCCTTCTCCGAGTTCTTCTTCTCTGTCCTCCGCCATTACAAGCTACAGGCTCTGCATCGCCATCACAACTCCGTCCTTCTCCTGGCAATCTTTGCTTATTATTGCGAAGCACATGTTGGGGTGCAGCCTTCAGTGGCCTTGCTGCACCACTACTTCTACCTCCGGTCCTCTCGTGGGACCGCTTCCGCGTGCGTGAGCTTCGTCGCGTCCGGCGGCGCCATTGCCATCTCGAACTCTGGGAAGAGGATTGAGGGCTTCAGGATCAAGTGGATCTTGGTGGATGCTGGGCGCATCCACCCTCGGCTGATCCTGCCCACGGAGCAGCCCACGAGCTCCAGCGACTGGGGTCGAGCGGAGCTCACGGATCCCCGCGCGAAGATGGTGTTGGAGAAGATGGACGCGGATCTGAGGCCGACCGACATGGCGACGGCGAAGCTGACCGGCGCGTCGCTGCTGAGGGAGTTCCTGGAGCACCGGCTGGCTCCGCTTTGGCAGTACTCACTTCCAATGTGGAGGCCCCATCCGAACCCCGCGGCCTTGGCTGACGGAGACCTGGCTGCGGTTCTCCAATCTCTGGTCGGGGCAATGTGGCGAGGCTGGAAGGCGCTCCTACGCCCTTGTTCCTCCGCAACGACTGGGAGCGGGTGGTGAAGTCCATGCCCGTCTTCAATGGGGATGGGCCAGTGCCCCTGGAAGCTCCCGAGGAACCGGTGAACATGCCCTCCGGCGAGTCCAGCGAAGAGAAAGAGGGAGGGGAGCACAGAAGAGGGCCTAACTCCGAGGCGACTGACAGAGAGTCGAGGGCTCCCCTCCCTCGGCGCAGGTCCCGCATTCTACGCCTCTCTCCGAATGATGACGACGAAGACGACGACGAGCAGGACGGCGGGAGCTCGCCCCCGATCCCGAAGAAGGATAGGACCGGGCTGATCTCCCGCGGGTCTCCCCCGGCCCCGGGGCGAACCGCAGATGCACCTTCCGCCTCCAAGCTTCGCGAGGTTGACCCTTCCAGCCGGCATTCTGGCTTAAAATTTGGCCGGAGGCCGCTTGAGCTTGCTGGCGATGTCCCGTAAGCATTCGATTCTTGTCTTTATCTCTTGCTCTGCTTCTGAGGCTTGACGTCCGCATCTTTGGATAGGTTGGCGCCCGCAGCAAAGAAGCCGAAGGGGGCTCCCGAGGTTCCATCCGTGGCGGCGCTTCTGCCCGCGAAGGAAGGTGACCGCGACGCATAGGCTTCTCCTGCCCAGTCGTCCTCGCGAGGTTTGGCTGAGCCGGCTGGGGCGAGCTCAGCCCCCACAGCCCAAGTGGCTCCCGAGGTGCTCTTACCTGCCGCCACCACTACAGCTGTCGGGGCGCGGCAGACTCCGCCTCAAGATGCTGCGGCTGTGCTGCCGCCTTCTCCTCCTACTCCACCGGCCGCTGTCTCTCCGACTCCTTCTGCCTTTCTGGATCGTGCTATTGCTGAGCTGGACCGACTGCGGCAGAATCTTCATGGCGCCGACCCCCGCTTGGTGGCCGGGCATTTGGAGCTGGCTTCTGGATGGGTTCGCTCCGACGCCTCGATTCGGGCGGCGCTAGTCCAGGCCTCGACGGCATGCGACGAGGAGAAGCAGGCCGTCCTAGAGGCGAAGGCTGCCCGTGATGCAGCCTTAGGGCAGGTGGTCGACGTCCGCGGTCGCTGCAAGGCGCTGGAGGACGAGCTGCAAGGCCTACGGGATCGGCTCGCGGAAGAGGTCCGCCTTCGCCAAGAGCAGGAAGAAGGCGTGAAGGCTCGCGAGGCAGCCGTCGAGGCCGGGAGGCCAAGCTCTGGAAGCGCCGCGACCGCCTAGGCGCGCTGGAGAAGGAGTTGGGGGCGAGGAAGGCTGAGCTGGACGGCAAGGCCCTGGTTCTTGCCGAGGACCGCACGGCCTTCACGGAGTTGGAGGCGAAGGCTCGCTCCTCGCTGAGGACACTTTATGACAGCGGCCTGGAGAGCCCGCTGGCCGGCGCCGAGGACGGCCCCGCCGAGCTGCTTCCCTTCCTGGTTCACGCTCTTGAAGATGTCGCCCTTGGCCTTGGCCCCATGGCCGAGGCTGAGGCGCGTGTCCTGTCTTCTGCAGCACTGACGCGGGTCCTCACCCACATCTACCTTCGCGATCCTGGTGTCGACCTCGATAGCCTGCTGGAGCCAGTGAGCGGTGAGTGTGCCGCTGCCACTGCTGAGGCCGTGAAGGGTCACGCGGAGGCTCTGCTGGGGAAGTTCCGGGCCTTCAGCACCAAGCCGGAGCAAGGCGCTGCCGACCCTGCTGCTCCGTGAGGCGAACCCGCTCCGCCCTGCTCCCCCGCCGCCATGTGACTCCGTCGTGGCTCCTATCCTGCTTTTAATTCCTGCACACGTATCATGCCTTGGGGAGGCGTTTAAACTTGAGTTTGGCGTTGAAATAACAGTGTGGACTGTAATATTTGCTTTTGAATTCCTTGAGATTAGCGCTTTTCCTTCCTACTTGCTTACGTTCTACGCCGGCAGAGCCCGACCCCGTGCGTACCTCACCCAGCAATAGTCCCGACCGGAAACCAGGACGGGACCAAGGAGTGAGGGGCTACGTGACAAGTTAGGCTCCTGAGCCGCGATGCTCAGGAGTCCCCCTTAGCGCACGAACAGCAAGTAGGGAGATGTGATGCGGGTGGATCCATCGTTCTACGTCTGCACAGCCCGGCCTCGCGCGTGCCTCACCCAGTGATGGTCCCGACCCGAAACCAGGACGGGGCCACAGAGTGAGGGGCTACGTGACCAGTTAGGCTCCTGAGTCGCGATGCTCAGGAGTCCCCCTTGTCGCTCAAATGCTCAGGAGTCCCCCTTGTCGCTCAAATGGCCTTCGTACCTTGGCTCCGCTCGGGGAGAGACGTGCGACGAACCAGGCCCAGGGGGACCTGGTCGGGCGGCGTGCGTCTGGGTGTGACCCAGGCGCAGCCCCCGTGCCCAGCCCCCTCGCGCGGCACTCCCGAGGGGAGGTGTTACGATGAGGCTAGACACTAAGCTCTGGGCTCCCTGAGGTTGATGCGGCCCGGGGGCCACCCTCAGTTGTTTATCACCAGCGCGGAGCATAGTGCTACCGTATGTGTACGGGCATAGCCACTCCTCGGCAGTGTCGTCAGCCAGCGCGGAGCATGGTGCTTCCACTGGTACGTGGGAGGGGGCCCCCCTCCGGGAGGAGCCCCCGGGGCGTGTACAACCCCGCCCTGACACGTGGCTGGCACGGTAGGGCCTGGCGAGGTGTATCTGGGCACCCGTGAGCCAGCGCGGGACTCACGGGGCCCTACCTCTAGGCGGGTTGCTCCTGGCACTGGGCCTTATCTTGTGAGGTGTCCCTGCAAATTTGGTTACATGTCGGCACTCTACGTCCTCGGGTCCCGGCCCTCGAGCTGGTCTCAGCCGTTGCTGGATGCCAGGTCGCGATGCCATGGACAAGGTCAGAGGGTGAGGGCTGGAGAGCCAGTAAGAGCCCTGAGTCGCGATGCTCAGGTGCCCCCCTTTAACGTGCAACTAGTCGACATGGAGGAGAAGAGGTGCCGTGGACCGGCATCAAATAATCAAGCATGGTGGGTCTAACGCATAATCGGAAATAAACGCAAATGGGATATATGCCACTAGGCCTGGCCCGAGCGGCTTGGGGATCATGCAGCCAGAGGGGAGCCCCCAACAAGGTAAGCTAATCGACGCGAAATAAAAGGGATACACGCCGCAGGGACAGACCCATGCGGCCTGGGAATAATGCAGCCCTGGGGGCGCTCCCAGCTGGAAGTAAAACTCGAAAGATGTCACCTGATGATGTTGAGGACGAAGGGGTGTTGGTGTAGTAGGCTCGGGGGGTTGCGGGAGTCGATCCTCACGAGCCCCCAGGCCCAAGGGCCTCGGAAGGCTCCGGAGGCGCTGGCGGCTCCTCGCGGGCCATCTCCATCTCTACCTGGGCTGCGGAATGCCTGGCCTCTCGTACCTCCGTGATGCCCCTCATGAGGCGCTGGTACGCGTCAGCCGCGTTCGGCAAGCCGTAAGGCATGCGAACGTAGCTGTGGGGTGGACCTCCGCAGCGCCCCACTCACGAGGGCCAGAGGCGCTCCAGAGAGACGACTCGGTTGAGCCCTGGTATGTCGATGTAGACGCGCAACCCACCATCCTCGCCTGGATGGGGGGCCACTGCTGGTAGGCGGCGGGTGCCTCTCATGACTCTTGACTCCTGTAGCTCCTGAATGGCCTTGCTGACGAACTCCTGTGCCTTGCTCCTTCTTGAGGGAAACGTGCTTCAAAACATGCCTCCATGTGGTGCCCAAGCGCCTCCCTCGTGACCCTAGCTAGGTCGGTGGCCCTCCAGGGGAGAGCCCCTGAGCCCTGCCTGAGAAGGGCGTCGGGCGCGCTTTCCTATGCGATGGAGGGAGGACCCCCCTGGGCAGGCGCGGGCCCAGAGGGACCTGCCTCCTGAGTGGTCGAGCCGGACGATGTCTTCTTCTTCTTGGGGATGGTTTCGGGAGGCCTCCTGCTTCCACGATCCGGGTCTTCCAGTGACGCGGCCTGAAAGGCTCGTTCCAGGGAACACACCGCGTCCTTCTCTTCACAGGGCACCGTGATGACTCCGCCGCTTCCTGGCATCCGGAGGACATTGTAGCCGTGGTGAGTTACGGCCATGAACTTGGCCAGCGCTGGGTACCCAAGGATGGCATTGTACGGCAGGCGAATGTGAGCGACGTCGAAGTCGATGAGCTCGGTGCGGTAGTTGTCGCGTGCCCCGAAGGTGACAGGGAGGCGGACCTGCCCAATCGGGACCGTGGAGCCGTCAGTGATACCGGAGAAGGGCTTGGTTGGCTGAAGCTGGCTGTAGGGCACTTGAAGGTTGTTGAACGTCTCCATGGACAGGATGTTGAGCCCTTCCCCTCCATCGATGAGGGTCTTGGTGACCACCACGTTGCTGATGATTGGGGAACAAAGCATTAGGAGGACTCCGGCTGTTGCCGCACACTTGAGCTGATCTGCTGAGTTGAACGTGATGGCGCACGCCGACCACCTGAGAGGGCGTGTGGCTTCGAGTCTGGGGAGTACTGCATTCACTTTGCGGGCGAACTGCTTGAAGATGCACTGAGAGGCTGGGGCTTGAGCTCCGCCAAGGATGTAGGCGATCGCGCGCGGCTCCTGGAAGCCCCCAGCCTCCTTGTCCCGATGGCGGTCCTCGTTTCTCCTTGGCTGCGGCGGCAGCGGTGGGAGGCCTGCGTTGCCTAGCGGGCGATCCTCGCGAGGCTGATCCCTCCAGTCTCCCTCGCGAGGCTAATCCCTGCATCCTCTCTCGCGAGGCGGGTCTTGCCAGCGATCCTCGTGAGGTTGGTCGCGCCACCCTTGGCGCGGCCCACGGTCTTCCCAGCGTCCTGCGTTTCTTCCTCCTCCTCGACCGTAGCCCCGGTCACCGCGGTCGGGGCGACGGCCGATCCTTCCTTCACGCACGGCTCGGAGTTCTTGGCATTCGTTGGTGTTGTGGGTGTGGAGGTCGTGGTACACACAGTACCGGCTGCCCTTGGGAGGTTCGGGCTGATCTCTACCCCGCTTGGTGTCTGGTTCTGCCGCGAGCACTGCAGCCCCCTTGCGCTTCACATCCTTGGCCTTGAGCTTCTTCTCTTATGGGTCTGCGGCAGGCAGCTCAAGGAGAGAGAGACGCCCCTCCTCAGCCCTGGCGCACTTGTTTGCCAAGTTGAACAGCTCCAAGGAAGTGCATAGGTCTTGATGCATCGCCAGCTCTTCCTTCATCTTGATGTTGCACACACCATCGGAGAAAGCTGAGATGATGGCCTCCTCAGTCACCTTGGGATCTTAAGGCGTGCGTTGTTGAAGCCCTGGATGTACTTCTGCAGGGTTTCCCCGGGTTGTTGCTTGATGCGGCGCATGTTGCTCACGGCGGGTGGCCGGTCGTGAGTACCTTGGAAGTTGGCGATGAAGCGGGTGCGCATCGCTTCCCAGGAGGAGATTGTGCCTGGAGCCAGGTTTAGGAGCCAAGTGCGGGCCCCGTCCTTGAGTGCCATGGGAAACCAGTTCGGCATGACCTTCTCGTCTCTGTTGGCAGTTTCGATGCCCAGCTCGTAGAGCTGGAGGAACTCTGCAGGGTCGGCCGTGCCGTCGTAGCGAGGAGGCGGGTCTGGTTTGAACTTGCCGGGCCACGCGACACTGCGTAATTCGGTGGTGTAGGCGCGGCAGCCTGCTGTGGCCACGGGAGGCCTTGGGTGACGGAGAGCCTGGTCTTGCATGTCCCCATGCGCTGGAGCAGGGGGATGGTCGCGACGTGCTAGAGCAGGGAGCGCCCGGGCAGCTTCGGGCGGGCGAGGGACTTCTTGGCAGCTCTGTTCTTGCTGCGTTGGCACCTGATGGAGCGGGTTCCGCCCAGGGGCCATGCGCCTTGGAGCCATGGCGTCTTCTTGAGGAGGAGGCGGCCGGGGCGCCGCCGGAGCCTCTTCGCCCGCGCGGGGTGGGGTGCGGTGCAGCAGAACGGACGGCGCGGAAGAGCCCCCTGCAGCATGGACGAGCTCGGCAATGCGGTCGAGCCATTCTTTGTAGACGTCGTCGACGGGACGGTAGCGTAGGAGCTCGTTTGCCGCTATCGGTGTTCTGGGAACGGGGGTCCCTAGACTTGCCTGCTTGCGGCCTGCGGTGTGGCTCAAAGGGGGGCCCAGCACGGCCCATCTTCACCAACACAAACTCAAGACCCTCGCGAGGGGCCAAGCCTCACGGGGCGGACGACACGGAGCTTCCTCAGGCACGGCCTCGTCAGGCTGGCTCACGAGGAGGCGGAGAGATCAAGGCGGGGTACCTCGCGAGGTGTCCGTGACGCAAGCCATGATGACTCAGGGCGCCAGGCGGGTGCCAGCCCGCGCAGCGTCCTCCTTTCCTCTTTGGTGCAAAGGGGGCAAGCGCAGCCGCGGAGTACCGAGGCATCAGGCAAAGGCTGCCATTTCGGTGCAACGAGACCAAGACCAGGAGGACTACGAGACAGAGGTCACCATGGAGCCCAAGACGGCGTCATCACCAGAGCTTTGCGCAGGCGAAGACTACTTTTGTCAGGATAGCTGATACTTGCTGTCCCCTTTCAAATTAGCCTGCCATTGTTGGCTCCCTTCCCGTTCAATATTTGGGAAGAGGACCAGGGCCTCTATAAATAGGACCAGCCACCCACAGAGCAAAAGGAAGGTTTTTTGCGTGGTAGGAAGAAAGAGGCTCATTAGGGAGGCCAGAAGCAGAGAGAAAGAGAGAGAGAAAGGTGGCTGAACTCCTCCCAACAGTTCATCGCCCCAGCCAAGAACAGACCCTCGCGAGGCTGTTCTTCCTTGTATTGTTCGTCATCATCAGCCCAAGAGGCAATCCACACACCACAACGGTGGCCCGAACTAGTATAAACCCTGTGTCCCTTGTGTTGTTCTTTTCATACCTTTGATCCTAGCATGGCGGAGGGGTGCAGGTAGGTAGGAGGCGAAATCTCCGCGCGCACCCAAGTGTTCGAACCTCAAGGGTCTGCCGGAACCCGAAATCCGACATTTGGCGCGCCAGGTAGGGGTGCATCGGAATTCGTCTTCCACCGCCCCGCTCTCCTCCGAAATCACGCTCATGTTTGACGCACGTCGGTCCCGCACGGAGCGCCGGGCCGCCCTCGCTTCTCGCGTCGCCCAGACAGCCCCTGTCGGCAGGCGTCCTCGCCATTCCCCGTCACCTGTCCTCAACGCCGCCACCGGCCCGGTGGGGGACGAGCAGCAAGCATCGTCTCAACATCCATCCATGCACCAAGACGTCCGCACCGCGACTCCCTCGCTCGCCCCAGCTGAATCTTCGTCCTGCGCGCTCCGCGCGCCCATGGAGGCTCGGGCTGCACTCATCGTGGCGAGCGAGCTCCTGCGCTACCATCCCGTCGACGACGTCTACGAAGAATGGCTCGGCCGCGTCGCCGAGCTCGTCCGCGCTGTAGGGGGTTCTTCCGCGTCGTCCGTTCCGCTGCACCGCACCCCGTCCCGCGCGGGCGACGAGGCTCCGGCGGCGCCCGGGCCGCCTCCTCCCCAAGAAGATGCCATGGCTCCAAGGCGCGTGGCCCCTGGGCGGAACCCGCTCCGTCAGGTGCCAGCGCGGCAAGAGCAGAGCTGCCAAGAAGTCCCTCGCCTGCTAGAAGCTGCCCGGGCGCTCCCTGCTCCAGCACGTCGCGACCATCCTCCCGCTCCGGTGCGTGGGGACATGCAAGACCAAGCTCTCCATCACCCAAGGCCTCCCGTGGCCACGACAAGCTGCCGTGCCTACACCACCGAGCTACGCAGCGTCGCGTGGCCAAGCAAGTTCCAGCCGGACCTGCCTCCTCGCTATGACGGCACGGCCGACCCGGCGGAGTTCCTCCAGCTCTACGAGCTGGGCATCGAAGCTGCCAACGGAGACGAGAAGGTCATGGCGAACTGGTTTCCCATGGCGCTCAAGGACGGGGCCTGCACCTGGCTCCTGAACCTGGCTCCAGGCACAATCTCCTCCTGGGAAGAGATGTGCACCCGCTTCATCGCCAACTTCCAAGGTACTCGCGACCGGCCACCCGCCATGAGCGACATGCGCCGCGTCAAGCAACAACCCGGGGAGACCCTGTAGAAGTACATCCAGCGCTTCAACAACGCACGCCTCAAGATTCCCAAGGTGACTGAAGAGGCCATCATCTCAGCCTTCTCCGACGGCGTGCGCGATGTCAAGATGAAGGAGGAGCTAGCGATGCATGAAGACCTATGCACTTGTTTGGAGCTATTCAACTTGCGAACAAGTGCGCCAGGGCTGAGGAAGGGCGTCTCTCCCTCCTTGAGCTGCCTACCGCAGACCCAGAAGAGAAGAAGCTCAAGGCCAAGGAAGTGAAGCGCAAGGGGGCTGCCGTGCTCGCGGAAGAACCAGACACCAAGCTAGGCAGAGATCAGCCCGAACCTCCCAAGGGCAGCCGGTAATGCATGTACCACGAGCTCCACACCCACAACACCAGCGAATGCCAAGAACTCCGAGCCGTGCGTGAAGGAAGGGTCGGCCGTTGCCCTGACCGTGGTGACCGGGGATACGGCCGAGGAGGAGGAAGGAACGCAGGGCGCTGGGAAGACTGTGGCCCGCGCCAGGAGTGGCGCGACCAACCTCGTGAGGATCGCTGGCATGACCCACCTCGCGAGGGAGGCTGGAGGGATCAGCCTCGCGAGGATCGCCCGCAAGGCAACGCAGGCCTCCCACCGCTGCCGCTACAGCCAAGGAGAAACGAGGACCGCCACCAAGATGAGGAGGCTGGGGGCTTCCAGGAGCCGCGCTCGACCGCCTGCATCCTGGGCGGAGCCCAGGCCCCAGCCTCTCAGCGCATCTTCAAGCAGTTCACCCGCGAAGTGAATGCAGCCCTCCCCAGGCTCGAAGCCACGCGCCCTCTCAGGTAGTCGGCGTGCGCCATCACCTTCAGCTCAGCAGATCAACTCAAGTGTGCGGCTACAGCCGGAGTCCTCCCGATGCTTTGTTCCCCAATCATCAGCAACGTGGTGGTCACCAAGACCCTCATCGATGGCGGGGCAGGGCTCAACGTCCTGTCCGTAGAGACGTTCAACAACCTCCAAGTGCCCAATAGCCAGCTTCAGCAAACCAAGCCCTTCTCCGGTATCACTGACGGCTCCACGGTCCCGATCGGGCAGGTCCACCTCCCCGTCACCTTCGGGGCACGCGACAACTACCGCACCGAGCTCATCGACTTCGACGTCGCACACATCCACCTGCCGTACAACGCCATCCTCGGGTACCCGGTGCTGGACAAGTTCATGGCCGTGACTCACCACGGCTACAACGTCCTCAAGATGCTAGGAAGCGGCGGAGTCATGACGGTGCCCTATGAATAGAAATACGCAGTGTGTTCCCTGGAGCGAGCCTTTCAGGCCGCATCACTGGAGGACCCGGATCGCGGAAGTAGGAGGCTTCCCGAGGCCGCCCCCAAGAAGAAGAAGACATCGTTCGGCCTGGCCCCTCAGGAGGTAGGCCCCTCTGGGCCCGTGCCTGCCCAGGTGGAACCTCCTTCCATCGCATAGGAAAGCGCGCCCGGCGCCCTTCTCAGGCAGGGCTCGGGGGCTCTCCCCTGGAGGGCCACCGACCTAGCAAGGGTCACGAGGGAGTGGCTGGGGCACCACATGGAGGCATGTTTCGAAGCACGTTTCCCTTGAGAAGGAGCAAGGCAAGGAGATCCAGATCTACAGGAGTTCGTCAGCAAGGCCATTTAGGAGCTACAGGAGTCCAGAGTCATGAGAGGCGCCCGCCGCCTACCAGTAGTGGCTCCCCATCCGGGCGAGGATGGCGGGCTGCCCGTCTGTGTCGACGACCAGGGCTCAACCAAGTCACCTCCCTGGAGCGCCTCTGGCCCTCGCGAGTGGGGCGCTGCGGAGGTCCACCCCACAGCTACGTTCGCATGCCTTACGGCTTGCCGAGCGCGGCCGACGCGTACCAACGCCTCATGAGGGGCATCACGGAGGCACAAGAGGCCAGGTGCTCCACAGCCCTGGCGGAGATGAAAATGGCCCGTGAGGAACCGCCAGTGCCTCCGGAGCCTCCCAAGGCCCCTGGGCCTGGGGGCTCATGAGGATCGGCTTCCGCAGCCCACCGAGCCGGCTACACCAACACCCCTCCATCTTCAGCGTCATCATGTGACATCTTTCAAGTTTCACTTCCGGCTGGGTGCGCCCCCAGGGCTGCGTTATTCCCAGGCCGCGTGGGTCCGTCCCTGCGGCGTGTATCCCTTTTATTTCGTGTCGTTAGCTTACCTTGTTGGGGGTGCCCCTCGGGCTGCATGATCCCCAAGCTGCTCGGGCCAGGCTCAGCGGCACGTACCCCTTTTGCGTTCATTTCCGGTTATGCGTTAGAACTGCCATGCTTGATTATTTGACGCCGGTCCGCGGCGCCTCCTCTTCTCCATGTTGACCACTTGCACGTTAAAGGGGGGGTACCTAAGCATCGCGACTCAGGGCTCTTAC
Organism: Triticum dicoccoides; assembly: GCF_002162155.2. Lineage (NCBI taxonomy): Eukaryota > Viridiplantae > Streptophyta > Magnoliopsida > Poales > Poaceae > Triticum > Triticum dicoccoides. The sequence continues at coordinate 173,766,126 of NC_041390.1, read as the reverse complement.
TGGCTCTCCAGCCCTCACCCTCTGGCCTTGACCACGGCATCGCGACCTGGCATACCAGCGACAGTTGAGACCAACTCGAGGGCCGGGACCCGAGGACGTAGAGTGCAGGCATCTAACCAAACTTGCATGGACACAACACAAGATAAGGCCCAGTGCCAGGCGCAACCCGCCTAGAGGTAGGGCCCCGTGAGTCCCGCGTAGGCTCACGGGTGCCCAGATACACCTCGCCAGGCCCTACCGTGCTAGCCACATGTCAGGGCGGGGCTGTACACGCCCCGGGGGCTCCTCCCGGAGGGGGCCCCCTCCCACGCACCAGTGGAAGCACCATGCTCCGCGCTGGCTGACGACACTGCCGAGGATCGGCTATGCCCGTACTCATACGGAAGCGCTATGCTCCGCGCTAGTGATAAACAACTGAGGGTGGCCTCCGGGCCGCATCCACCTCAGGGAGACCAGTGCTCAGTGTCTAGCCTGATCGCAACGCCTCCCCTCGGGAGTGCTGCGCAAGGGGGCTGGGCATGGGGGCTGCGCCAGGGTCACGCCCAGACGCATGCCGCCCAGCCAGGTCCCCAAGGGCCTGGTTCGTCGCGCGCCTCTCCCCGAGTGGAGCCAAGGTATGAAGGCCGTTTGAGCGTCAAGGGGGACTCCTGAGCATCGCGACTCAAGAGCCTAACTGGTCACATAGCACCTCACTCCTTGGCCCCGACCTGGTTTTGTCACGACCGGGTTTTCCGGGTATTAAATTTCCAGAAAATGGCCGTCGTGCTCACCAGCCCCAGGATTACTGTTAGCTGATGAGGCACCAACTTGATACAGAAATTCCAAGCAAAAATACAAAATATGTATTACAAGACCATTCTGGCCTGTGAGTACAACAATTGGTTTCTAGTGGTCGATGGCGGAAGCGGTTTGTGAGACATCAGTGTCTATGGGACTCCATTTCCCACAGGAACAGCTGACCAGGTCAACTCCTATCTTCGCGAGGCTGCTATCACTGTTGCTTAGTTTCCGGGGCTGTCACCGCAACGCTCCTCTCCATGCAGAAATCTGGCCAAGACAATAGCCAGGGACAAGCCAGTGAGTACTTTGAATGTACTCGCAAACATTATGAACACTGGGATAATATAATTGATAATCATGCACTGAAAAAAAATCTATGATCACATCGTCAGTCATAAATAAAACATCTATTATGCATGCAAGCATGTTATTTATATGCAACATGAATAAGCAATAATGGAGCGGGAATAAAATGCCGCAGTCGGGCGTCTGTGCGACACCACATAAAGGGCTTATAAAGTAAATAAATAACAAGCAATGCCACAGTCGGGCGTCTCAGCGACACCACATAAAGGGCTTATAAAGTAAATAAATAACAAGCAATGCCACAGTCGGGCGTCTCAGCGACACCACATAATGGGATTATAAACTAAATAAATAACAAGCAATGCCACAGTCGGGCGTCTCAGTGACACCACATAAAGGGCTTATAAATAAATAATTAACAAGCAATGCCACAGTCGGGCGTCTCAGCAATGCCACAGTCGGGCGTCTCAGCGACACCACATAAAGGGCTCATAAAATAAATAATCACAATGAATATCCAGGAGGTAGAACCATCGCAGGGATACTCATACAAATAATGCAACGGGTTTGTCCATCACAAAATAATAATCATGGTCCTCACAAGTCACCAGTCGGTATCCAAGTTTGGTTTAACAATTTCTCCTCCGAAGACCGACACTAAGACCAACACTTGACCCATCCCAGACTGTAATCCTTAACCATGGACACGGCTATTCGAATAGGTTTAATCACTGCAGAGGGTGTACTCTTTACCCACGAGTCCCAGATTCCTTTAGTCCATCGGGACTAATTCCGTCTACGGTCTTTTAATTGAAAACACACCAGACTTGCACACACCAGCTTAACTCACCGGTGTCTTGAATCACCCACGACACTTGTTAAGCAAAACTCTAAGTGGGAAGGCTACAACCTCACGTAGCATGGGATCAAATTTATATCGCGCGCTCTAAGGGGTGGCCTCCCCTCTTGGTCCCAACCGGAAACACCCATGCCCCCGGACCAGGTGGCCTGCCTATCGGCTAGAACCGGTATCTTCCACCATGGCCTCTCTGTACGGTGTGTGCTTGAAAGGGGTTGACGACTTACTGAACCGTACCCTACCTGCGGAAGGGACAAGTGGTAGTACGAGGCAAGTATGGGGGTTACTGGAACAAGACTCGGTCTACGGTCGACTCAGGAGGTTTATTAATTCCCTGCATGACATGTATAACAAATATATTTCAACCAACAAAATCACCACTCAATATACCTTACCATGCCATACCGGACATAACCGTCCCGACGGAGACCGGCGATAAGCTCATGCCTACCCAAGGCAGAGGCTTTCCCGGATTCCTTTCCGGCATGCATGCAAGGCACATGAGGATGATTACCATCACAAGTATATTTATTTCCAACAGCAAGGAAATCACTAATATGCCTTCATGCAAATGATCACATCGCCACATAAAATAACGAGTTCTCCGAAATGAGATGGTGTTATAACGAGCCAACTAACACACCAAAAATATTATTCCGGGGTTCAGAATGCTTGCCTTCATGGTGTGAAAAGGCAGGGTGCACTCCAAAACTTTTGAAAGTTTTCTCCTCTCTCCAAAAAATCCTATTCAAAATATTTTTGAATCAATATATAGTTTCAAAAACAGTACCAAAAAATTGTCTGAATTTTTTTGAAATAAATCTTAAAATAAACTAGATAATATTTGAGAGAGGTAGGAAAAAGAATCAACTCATTTGGAGTTTTATTAAAAAAGTGACAGCTAGTCAAAGTTGTGGTCAAAATCTGTTTTTAATAAAATCAGGAAAAAGAAAACGTTTCAAAAGAGATTACGCCTTCGGGCAGAGAAAACGTACTACCGGTTTTATGCCTCCACTTACTCCAGCATGGACGGCGCACGAGTCACTGACAGTGGGCCTGCCTGGCCCACTGGTCAGGTTTGACTGGTCTATCCCTCCCTCCTCTTCCTCTGCCCGAACGGAGGCGAGGCAACGGCGATCGTAGCCGGCGAACGGCGGTTCCCCGCGGGTTCCAGAGGGTCTGGATGGAACCGCGAGACCGAGGCGGTCCTTCCGGTGGTCGCTGGGTAGACGGGGGTGGAAAGAGTCGTCGGCGGTGAGCTTCACGGCGGAGGGGGCTTCGGGAGCAGAGTGGTTTTGGGGCTACGGTGGTTCTCGATCAAAATCGGGTAGGGGGATGGGTTCACGGGAGGAAGAGAAAGTTCCTGGTGAAGAGAACAGAGAGGGGGAGGCCCTGGTGGTGCCGGAATGGCCGGGGCAGTGGCGGCGGCTGCGGTTGCCGGAGATGGGGAAGGAGACCTCCCCGGGTCGATTGGCTGCCAATGGGGGTCGTAGGGAGATGGCTTGGGACTGCCTGCATGCGGAGATGAGCTCGGGGCTCCTTAAATAGGCGATCGGGGTCGGTTCCGACGGTGGCCGCGGATAAGGTCGCCGGCAACCGCCATTCTGTAGCTAGGGCATCGTGGCGGCGACGAGCGCTAGTGGACACGCTTGTGGATGAGCTTGCGCTGTTCCAGGGGCCAGGTGGCGAGCGGGAGAGGCTTGGGCGGCGCCGACATGAGCAGGGGTTGTCGGGCGGCCGTGGCGGCTAGCTCCTGGCCTGCCGGGGACGTGGCGAGGGGCTGCTTGGCGTGATGCGGTGAGAAGGGGAGTGCGTGGCGTGGTTTTGCAGTGAGGGCAAACCAGGGGCGCGACGCGTTGGCTCGGGCGCGGCACGTGCAAAACGTGTGCTCTGCTCGCGCCTAGAGCACGCACGGAATGTGCTCAACGAAATGCTAATGCATGCCACAGGGCTTGGGTGAAGCTGGCACTTAGCAGACCTAGGTTAGGAGTAACTGGGAGTCTAGTGGACAGGTTAGTTTGATCAGAGGTGCAAGTTCACAGTGCAATGACAAAATTCATGTCAAAGCTGTTCATGCACTCTAGGTGTTTGACAAAATGCCAGAGGCATTTAGGGAGTTCTTGGAGTGGTCAAAACTTCCAGAGTGGGGTCTCTTTAGATGAATAAGAGGGTGGTGAGGTTAGTTTGCCAAAGACAGAAACTTGTTAGTGCAAGTTTTGCAAAAGTTCAATTCTGGACAGGAGATAAATGGCATTATTTCATGAACCAAAAATATTCAAATGGGTGCATGCTCCTGGACTTAGGGGTCTTGTAGGGTTGACTACAAGTAGGAGAAGGCACAAGGTCACTGGAGCAAAAATAAATAGGGTTGTAGTAGAAATCACAGGGCTGGACCAGAATGAAAATGAGGTAGATTCACTCAAATTTTTCAAATAACATCACTGGGTTTTTGCATAAAGCCGAATCATATGCTACTACCAACATCCCATAATTTTGGTGGAGGCCAGAAAGAAATATTTAACTGGGTTGTAGTGCAAAATTGCACTCTGGACCAGAGAAGAGAATTGGGTGTAGAGCTCAAAATATTTCATGAATAAAAGATATTCTTGCATAAAAGTGATTTAAAAACATCACATGACATCTCCAAATTTTGGTTGGAATTTTAAGTGAATTTATCAAATGGTTGTAGTTCAAATATGGCCATATAACCTTGAAAAAACATTTTTCAAGAAAATAGAGATCAAGCAAATTAATTATTTAATTAGTTCTACTAATAAAAGAAGAGTTTTTCTTGAGAGGTTTAAACAAGTCCAATAACATATTTTAAAAGTTTTCACTTTGGGGAAAAACTCCATAATAACAAGGGAGAAAATGGTTCCAAAAATCAAAAGGGAGCCCAGAAAATAAAAGTTTTAATTTCCTTGCAAAATCTTAATTTATTAAAACAAGGCCAAAATTTTGGGGTGTCACAACACTACCCCCCTTAAGAAAAATCTCGTCCTCAAGATTTGTTAAAAGCTGTTTTAAGAAAAAAAAATATGCAATAAAATGTGGCTACAGTGAGAGGGCAATAAGTGGTGAAAAACAACAGTGTGAACACTGGTGTTGCGTGGAAAAATCTACGGTTCGGGACAAAAACGTGAGATTTCTACGCCGGATATAAATTTAGAATAACTTCTAAATTTAAATATACACTGGTCGTACCCGAGAGCACAGTGCTCTCTCTGGCCGACAGGTGGACCCGGGGTCCACTGTCAGCCTCTTCTTCTCCCTCTGGTTCTCTCTTCTTCCTCTCTCCCGCGCGCTTTCCCGCGCTTTCTCCACCGGCGACGCCTAGCGCGTAGGGCATCTAGGCCGTACCATGGTAGTGCGCGGCGTGCTAGCTGCCGGTGCAGCATGCACTCACCTCGCGAGCCAGCGCGCTGTCGGCACTGCTCGCGGATTCGTCTCCGAACACCGGCGATCGGCGACGAGCGGCGTTGGTGGACTTCGCCCATCGTACACCGAGCTCGAGCTATAAAATGGCCGGGGTGCCCCTTTCTTCTTCCTCACACCTGGCCTCACTTCTCCTCCTCCTTCTTCCTCCATTACTGCTTACAAAAGCTCGGGTTAGGCTCTAATGGCGGAGGCGATGCCGGACTGGTTTGCGATCCTGATATGCGGAGGGCTGGCGACACTGCTGGGGCTCTCCGTGCTCCTGTGCGCGATGATCCTGGACGATCGTCGCGACGCTGCTGCTCGGGGGTTGGCTCTTCGCGGTGGTGGTGATCACGAGGAGTAGATGGGGTGTGCCGGGTGCTAACTGTTGTTAGGGGGTGATTAGCTAGATGTAACACCGTTGCAAAGTTTGGCAAACAGTGTATGTGTTCGAGTGATTATGGTTGTGAGTCTGCTGCCGTGGTGCTGTGTGAAATTAATTAATCCACCTCATGAGAAGGTGCAGATGTAGCAACTCAGGGAAAAGAAATCTCACCCCAGGATTTTGCGAGGGAAAAACATTTAATTTAATGGAGCATAAACCACAACAAAACCTACACACATTAGTAGAAGCCAAATAATCGACTCGTCGTACAAACTCAGGGTATCACGCATAAGTCACACACATAAATAAATGTTGCAATAATGAATACCGCAACGACGTCTAAAATGGAAAAGGTAACTGGACGGGGTCCCTAGAAAACGTCTCTGGTACTGAGATACACTCCTCTTCTATCGGGGGAAGTGGATTGACCAGTCGATGCACGTGTCTCTCCTGGTCGGGCCTTAGTGCTCTGCCGATGGCGATCTAAGGATTTAAATCTGCGAGGCTCTGGAGATAACCCATCACACGTTGGGTTAAACGCTCTTGAGTGATGACCTACTGGACAAGGTTGGCCAGGACTGGGTCTCTCTCAATTCGTCCACCGGAAAAAGATGTCACTCCTCTGGGTGCTGCACAGCTCGGGAAGTAATAATACCCTCGTTCGCTGGCATAGGGTACCGCGAATCGAAGGCGAGCAAGCGCTTCGTATGCAACAGCTTCTATGGCCATATGTGGGGTTGGCATAGATTTCCCCATGAAGGAGACCTCCGTTGGATCTTGGTTTGAGTTTACGGGAGGGATGTGTACTGCTGCCCAATATCTCGAGGTGGAAGGGGTGATTCTCAATTTGAACAGCTCATACTGGGGTGGCTGGGTAGCGCCCATGCTACTGCAGGTAAAATCCCACAATATCTTGACAAAACTACCCGGGGTTGCATCTGGGGTTCTTAGATAAATACTAGGGCTCGGTATGGCAAGAAATGGCTGTGAGGGTGGTGCACAAGGTGAGAGGTGGTTGGCAAGGTCACGCGGTGGCCTTTTTATAGCACCGGAGCTGGGTCATTTTTACCGTGGTGAATGGTAAAGAAAATTTTCAGCTCTGTTCCAAGGGTCGGGGTCAAGCCACAGATTCACACATTTCACTATAGTGATGTGTTACTGTGGGGGTTGTCGGGGAGGTTTTGGGTATTTGTGCCTGGGATAGAAATTTTATACTGCATACTGGCGTATCCAGGCAAGGCTACTATTAAAACAGAGGCACGACAACAGGCGGCATTTAATTACAAGGCCACACGATTACAAAGCGAGGGTACACTGGGACTCGATATGACTCGGGTGACTTAGTCTACCTCGTTTACATCCAAGCGGGCGTGCCTTGTGATGTTGAGGCTTCTCCACGGGTCTCACCATCGGAATTAGCTGGCGTGGGTTGAGGGGCTGCAGGCTCGGGGTAGCGATGAGGACCATCTCGGGGATTATTGGCCACAACCCCGTTGGAGTGTGCTCCCATTATGCGACGAAGCACTTCTGGGGTTATCGCAGCACCTTGGCCGATGGCTGGGGCAGGCCTCAGGGACTCGATCGGGTGTCCAAATAGCACGACTGGGTTGTTGGCGTCGGGCTCGTTTTCTTCTCTCGCCGGGGCTCGACGAACCAGCTCTCCACGAGCTGCGATTAGATCAATAGTGATTTGATCGCACAGTTCCTCTAGTGCCCTTACATAGCGCACTAGGTGCAACAATGCAGGATCTATCTCGTGATCTCCGTTGGCAACTTGGGGTGGTCTACCATACCCTTCATGTCTGGGGTACTAGTGGAACGAGCGACAATTAACTCTGGGCGACAAGTGCCGGAGATGAACTATAGCTTCTCGAGCAGCTAGTTGGATGGCTTGTGGCTCAAAGGAAGTCGTTCTTCCGGTGAACCTGTAGGGGCGTTCGGGTGCTAGATCCCTACCGTAGATGTGTAAAGTGGACCAGAATTGACGGTTCTCACCACTCATGGGTCCTTGGTACACAACATATTCTGGGGGCTCTTCTAACGCATAGGCACGACGGGTGAGGTTTGCGAGTATGGTCACAAAGCCTCCAAGGTTGGTTGCCGTGGTCTCATTGTGCACGACAGGGCCAGGCATTGTAGCTTGGTTTGGGGTAGAGGCTGTGCTGTGCTGTGTTGGGGCTAGCGTGCCCCTTTTTATTGGAAAAGGGGATGGAGTCTTCCTTCGCACGCTTGCGAATGAGACGCCTTGGGTGCTGGTCACTGGGGCATGATCGACAGGCTAGGTTGATAGGTTGGGCACCGACTGCCAAAATGTGTCGGGTCACTATGTGGCTATCTTGCATGAGAAGCTTGGCTGGGGTTTGGTTATGGCCTGGTGGGTTGGTTTACCTAGGTTTTTCGACCCGGCTAGATAGGATTAGCCAATGGTCAGCCTGGCTCTGATACCAAGACTGTCACGACCGGGTTTTCCGGGTATTAAATTTCCAGAAAATGGCCATTGTGCTCACCAGCCCCAGGATTACTGTTAGCTGATGAGGCACCAACTTGATACAGAAATTTCAAGCAAAGATACAAAATATGTATTACAAGACCATTCTGGCCTGTCAGTACAACAATTGTTTTCTAGTGGTCGATGGCGGAAGCGGTTTGTGAGACATTAGTGTCTATGGGACTCCATTTCCCACAGGAACAGCTGACCAGGTCAACTCCTATCTTCGCGAGGCTGCTATCACCGTTGCTTAGTTTCCGGGGCTGTCACCGCAACGCTCCTCTCCATGCCGAAATCTGGCCAAGACAATAGCCAGGGACAAGCCAGTGAGTACTTTGAATGTACTCGCAAACATTATGAACACTGGGATAATATAATTGATAATCATGCACTGAAAAAAAAATCTATGATCACATCGTCAGTCATAAATAAAACATCTATTATGCATGCAAGCATGTTATTTATATGCAACATGAATAAGCAATAATGGAGTGGGAATAAAATGCCGCAGTCGGGCGTCTGTGCGACACCACATAAAGGGATTATAAAGTAAATAAATAACAAGCAATGCCATAGTCGAGCGTCTCAGCGACATCACATAAAGGGCTTATAAAGTAAATAAATAACAAGCAATGCCACAGTCGGGCTTCTCAGCGACACCACATAAAGGGCTTATAAAGTAAATAAATAACAAGCAATGCCACAGTCGGACGTCTTAGCGACACCACATAAAGGGCTCATAAAATAAATAATCACAATGAATATCCAGGAGGTAGAACCATCCCAGGGATACTCGATAATACAAATAATGCAACGGGTTAGTCCATCACAAAATAATAATCATGGTCCTCACAAGTCACCAGTCGGTATCCAAGTTTGGTTTAACAATTTCTCCTCCGAAGACCGACACTAAGACCAACACTTGACCCATCCCAGACTGTAATCCTTAACCATGGACACGGCTATTCAAATAGGTTTAATCTCTGCAGAGGGTGTACTCTTTACCCACGAGTCACAGATTCCTTTAGTGCATCGGGACTAATTCTGTCTACGGTCTTTTAATTGAAAACACACCTGACTTGCACACACCGGCTTAACTCTCCGGTGTCTGGAATCACCCACGACACTTGTTAAGCAAAACTCTAAGTGGGGAGGCTACAACCTTGCGTAGCATGGGATCAAATTTATATCGCGCGCTCTAAGGGGTGGCCTCCCCTCTCGGTCCCAACCGGAAACACCCATGCCCCCGGACCAGGTGGCCTGCCTACCGGCTACAACCGGTATCTTCCACCATGGCCTCTCTGTACGGTGTGTGCTTGAAAGAGGTTGACGACTTACTGAACCGTACCCTACCTGCGGCAGGGACAAGTGGTAGTACGAGGAAAGTATGGGGGTTACTGGAACAAGACTTGGTCTACGGTCTACTCAGGAGGTTTATAAATTCCCTGCATGACATGTATAACAAATATATTTCAACCAACAAAATCACCACTCAATATACCTTACCATGCCATACCGGACATAACCATCCCGACGAAGACCGGCGATAAGCTCACGCCTACCCAAGGCAGAGGATTTCCCGGATTCCTTTCCGGCATGCATGCAAGGCACATGAGGATGATTACCATCACAAGTATATTCATTTCCAACAGCAAGGAAATCACTAATATGCCTTCATGCAAATGATCCCATCGCCACATAAAATAACGAGTTCTCCGAAATGAGATGGTGTTATAAACGAGTCAACTAACACACCAAAAATATTATTCCGGGGTTCAGAATGCTTGCCTTCATGGTGTGGAAAGGCAGTGTGCACTCCAAAACTTTTGAAAGTTTTCTCCTCTCTCCAAAAAATCCTATTCAAAATATTTTTGAATCAATATATAGTTTCAAAAACAATACCAAAAAATTGTCTGAATTTTTTTTGAAATAAATCTTAAAATAAACTAGATAATATTTGAGAGAGGTAGGAAAAAGAATCAACTCATTTGGAGTTTTATTAAAAAAAGTTACAGCTAGTCAAAGTTGTGGTCAAAATCTGTTTTTAATAAAATCAGGAAAATGAAAACATTTCAAAAGAGATTACGCCTTCAGGCAGAGAAAACGTACTACGGGTTTTATGCCTCCGCATACTCCAGCGTGGACGGCGCGCGAGTCACTGACAGTGGGCCCGCCTGGCCCACTGGTCAGGTTTGACTGGTCTATCCCTTCCTCCTCTTCCTCTGCCCGAACGGAGGCGAGGCAACGGCGATCATCGCCGGCGAACGGCGGTTCCCCGCGGGTTCCAGAGGGTCTGGATGGATCCGCGAGACCGAGGGGGTCCTTCCGGTGGTCGCTGGGTAGACGGGGGTGGATAGAGTCGTCGGCGGTGAGCTTCGCGGCGGAGGGGGCTTCGGGAGCAGAGTGGTTTTGGGGCTACGGTGGTTCCCGATCAAAATTGGGTAGGAGGATGGGTTCACGGGAGGAAGAGAAAGTTCCTGGTGAAGAGAAAGGAGAGGGGGAGGCCCTGGTGGTGCCGGAATGGCCGGGGCAGTGGCGGCGGCTGCGGTTGCCGGAGATGGGGAAGGAGACCTCCCCGGGTCGATTGGCTGCCAATGCGACCGCCATTCTGTAGCTAGGGCGTCGTGGCGGCGACGAGCGCTAGTGGACACGCTTGTGGATGAGCTCCGAGCGGGAGAGGCTTGGGCGGCGCCGACATGAGAAGGGGTTGTCGGGCGGCCGTGGCGGCTAGCTCCTGGCCTGTCGGGGACGTGGCGAGGGGCTGCTTGGCGTGATGCGGTGAGAAGGGGAGGGCGTGGCGTGGTTCTGCAGGGAGGGCAAACCAGGGGCGCGACGCGTTGGCTCGGGCGCGGCGCGTGCAGAACGCGTGCTCTGCTCGCGCCCAGAGCACGCACAGAACGTGCTCGACAAAATGCTAATGCATGCCACAGGGCTTGGGTGAGGCTGGCACTTAGCAGACCTAGGTTAGGAGTAACTAGGAGTCTAGTGGATAGGTTAGTTTGATCAGAGGTGCAAGTTCACAGTGCAATGACAAAATTCATGTCGAAGCTGTTCATGCACTCTAGGTGTTTGACAAAATGCCAGAGGCATTTAGGGAGTTCTTGGAGTGGTCAAAACTTCCAGAGTGGGGTCTCTTTAGATGAATAAGAGGGTGGTGAGGTTAGTTTGCCAAAGACAGAAACTTGTTAGTGCAAGTTTTGCAAAAGTTCAATTCTGGACAGGAGATAAATGGCATTATTTCATGAACCAAAAATATTCAAATGGGTGCATGCTCCTGGACTTAGGGGTCTTGTAGGGTTGACTACAAGTAGGAGAAGGCACAAGGTCACTGGAGCAAAAATAAATAGGGTTGTAGTAGAAATCACAAGGCTGGACCAGAATGAAAATGAGGTTGATTCACTCAAAATTTTCAAATAACATCACTGGGTTTTTGCATAAAGTTGAATCATATGCTACTACCAACATTCCATAATTTTGGTGGAGGCCAGAAAGAAATATTTAAATGGGTTGTAGTGCAAAATTGCACTCTGGACCAGAGAAGAGAATTGGGTGTAGAGCTCAAAATATTTCATGAATAAAAGATATTTTTGCGTAAAAGTGATTTAAAAACATCACATGACATCTCCAAATTTTGGTTGGAATTTTAAGTGAATTTATCAAATGGTTGTGGTTCAAATATGGCCATATAACCTTGAAAAAACATTTTTCAAGAAAATAAAGATCAAGCAAATTAATTATTTAATTAGTTCTACTAATAAAAGAAGAGTTTTTCTTGAGAGGTTTAAACAAGTCCAATAACATATTTGAAAAGTTTTCACTTTGGGGAAAAACTCCATAATAACAAGGGAGAAAATGGTTCCAAAAATCAAAAGGGAGCCCAGAAAATAAAAGTTTTAATTTCCTGGCAAAATCTTAATTTATTAAAACAAGGCCAAAATTTTGGGGTGTCACAGGTTTCCGGTCGGGGCTATTGCTGGGTGAGGTACGCGCGGGGCCGGGCTCTACAGACGTAGGACGGAGGATCCACCCACATCACACCTCTCTACTTGCTATTCGTGCGCCAAGGGGGACTCCTGAGCATCGTGACTTAGGAGCCTAGCTTGTCACGTAGGCCCTTACTCCTTGGTCCCATCCTGGTTTCCGGTCGGGGCTATTGCTGGGCGAGGTACGCGCGGGGCCGGGCTCTGCCGACGTAGAACGTAAGCAAGTAGGAAGGAAAAGCACAAATTTCAAAGGAATTCTAAAGCAAATATTACAGTCCACACTGTTATCCCAATATCAGGCGCAAGTTTAAACGCCTCCCCGAGGCATGATACATGTGCTGGAATTAAAAGCAGGACAGGAGCCACGATGGAGTCACTTGGCGGCGTGGGAGCAGCACGGCATGGGTTCGCCTCACGGAGCAGCGGGGTCGGCAACGCCTTGCCCCGGCTTGGTGCTGAAGGCCTGGAACTTCCCCAGCAGAGCCTCTGCGCGACCCTTCATGGCCTCGGCAGCAGCCGCCGCACGCTTGCCGCTCACGGGCTCCAGCAGGCTGTTGAGGTCGAACCGGGGTCGCGAAGGTGAATGTGGGTGAGAACCCGCGTTAGTGCTGCAGAAGACAGAACACGCGCCTCGGCCTCGGCCATGGGGCCGAGGCCAAGGGCGACATCTTCAAGAGCGTGGACCAAGAAGGGAAGCAGCTTGGCGAGGCCGTCCTCGGCGCCGGCCAGCGGGCTCTCCAGGCCGCTGTCGTAAAGCATCCTCAACGAGGAGCGAGCCTTCGCCTCCAGCTCCGTGAAGGCCGCGCGGTCTTTGGCAAGGACCAGGGCCTTGCCGTCCAGCTCGGCCTTCCTCGCCCCCAATTCCTACTCCAGCGCACCTAGGCGGTCGCGGCGTTTCTTGAGCTTGGCCTCCCGGCCCTCGACGGCCGCCTCGCGAGCCTTCACGCCTTCTTCCTGCTCTTGGCGAAGGCGAACCTCTTTCGTGAGCTGATCCCGCAGGTCCTGCAGCTCGTCCTCCAGCACCTTGCGGCGGCCACGGACGTCGACCACCTCTCCCAGGGCTGCATTGCGAGCAACCTTCGCCTCAAGGACGGCCTGCTTCTCCTCGTCGCATGCTGTCGAGGCCTAGACCAGCGCCGCCCGAATCGAAGCGTCGGAGCAAACCCATCCAGAAACCAACTCCAAGCGCCCGGCCACCAGGCAAGGGTCGGCCCCAAGAAGATCCTGCAGCAGCCGGTCCAGCTCAGCAACAGCGCGGTCCAGAACGGCAGAAGGAGCCGGGGAGATAGCAGCCGGTGGAGTAGGAGGAAGGCGGCAGCATGGCCGCAGCATCCTGAGGCGGAGTCTGCCGCGCCCCGACAGCTGTAGCAGCGGCAGCAGACGGGAGCACCTCGGGAGCCACTTGGGCCGTGGGGGCTGAGCTCGCCCCAGCCGGCTCAGTCAGGCCCTGCGAGGACGACCGGGCGGGAGAAACTTGTGCGTCGCGGTCACCTTCCTTCAGGGGCACTGTCACGAACGGAACCTCAGGAGCCCCCTTTGACTTCTTTGTTGCGGGCGCCAACTTATCCAAAGATGCGGACGTCAAGCCTCAGAAGCAGAGCACGAGATAAAGACAAGAATCGAATGCTTACGGGTCGTCACCAGTGAGCTCAAGCGGCCTCCGGCCAAACTTGAAGCCTGAAAGCCGGTTGGAAGGTTCAACCTCGGGAAGCTTGGAGGCGGAAGGTGCGTCTGCTGTTCGCCCCGGGGCCGGGGGAGACCCGCGGGAGATCAGCCTGGTCCTGTCCTTCTTCGGGATCGGGGGCGAGCTCCCGCCGTCCTGCTCATCATCGTCTTCATCGTCATCCTCGTCATCATCGTTCGGAGAGAGGCAGAGAACACGGGACCTGCGCCGGAGGAGGGGAGCCCTCGACTCTCCGTCAGTCGCCTCGGAGTCAGGCCCTTTTCCGCGCTCCCCTCCTTCTTCCTCTTCGCTAGAGTCGCCGGAGGGCACGTCCACCGGTCCCTCGGGAGCCTCCAGGGGCACGGGCCCTTCCCCGTTGAAGACGGGCATGGACTTCACCACCTGCTCCCAGTCGTCGCGGAGGAACAAGGGCGTAGGAGCGCCCTCCAACCTTGCCACATTGCCCCCGACTAGAGATTGGAGAACCGCAGCCAAGTCTCCGTTGGCCCAGGCCGCGGCGCTCGGACGGGGCCTCCACATTGGAAGCGAGTACTACCGAAGCGGAGCCAGCTGGTGCTCCAGGAACTCCCTCAGCAGCGACGCGCCGGTCAGCTTCGCCGCCGCCATGTCGGCCGGCCTCAGATCCGCGTCCATCTTCTCCAACACCATCTTCGCACGGGGATCCGTGAGCTCAGCTCGACCCCAGTTGCTGGAGCTCGTGGGCTGCTTGGTGGGCAAGATCAGCCGAGGGTGGATGCGATCAGCGTCCACCAAGACCCACTTGCTCCTGAAGCCCTCAATCCTCTTCCCAGAGTTCGAGATGGCAATGGCGCCACTGTACGCGACGAAGCTCGCGCACGCGGAAGCAGGACCGCGAGAGGTCCGGAGGAAGAAGTAGTGGCGCAGCAAGGCCACTGAGGGCTGCACCCCAACGTGGGCCTCGCAATAATAAGCAAAGATCGCGAGGAGAAGGACAAAGTTGGGATGGAGATGCAGAGCCTGCAGCTTGTAATGGTGGAGGACAGAGAAGAAGAACTCGGAGAAGGGAGGCACCAGGCCAGCAACAATGGCACTTACGAAGAGTGGATAGAAGGTGCTCCTCTGACCCTCAGGGGTAGCGGAGCCGGCCTTGAACACCTTCGCCCCATCGATGCCTCACGCCATCGCTATCCGGCGCAACCAGGCAAGGCCCGCTTCCGACACGTTCGGCGGGTCTAGGGCAGACGAGTACCAAGCTGCGGCCGGTGGCTGGCGAGGCGCCATGGCTTCCTGGGTCGCACGGTTAGAGCAGATCTAGAGATTTCGGAGGAAGGAAGGAGAAGCGCAGGAAAGGGAGCCTAGGCGGACGCCACTCCCTTATGAACTCACGCGGGTGCTAAGGCGCCCATGTTCAGTCAACCACCACGCGGCGCCCAAGGCCGCAGGCTGTTAGGGGTCGCGGCGCTTCGCTCTTGCCCTTCCGCGTCCCTGCACGGCCAAGTCCGGGCGCGCCTTGGGCCCGGGGGCTACTGTCAGCGTTCTGGGAATGGGGGTCCCCAGACTTGCCTGCCTGCGGCCTGCGGCATGGCTCAAAGGGGGGCCCAACACGGCCCATCTTCACCAACACAAACTCAAGACACTCGCGAGGGGCCAAGCCTCGCGGGGCGGATGACACGGAGCTTCCTCAGGCACGACCTTGTCAGGCTGGCTCACGAGGAGGCGGAGAGATCAAGGCGGGTACCTTGCGAGGTGTCCATGACGCAAGCCATGACGACTCAGGGCGCCAGGCGGGTGCCAGCCCGCGCAGCGTCCTCCTTTCCTCTATGGTGCAAAGGGGGCAAGCGCAGCCGCGGAGTACCGAGGCATCAGGCAAAAGGTTGCCATTTTAGTGCAACGAGACCAAGACTAGGAGGACTACAAGACGGAGGTCACCATGGAGCCCAAGATGGCGTCATCACCAGAGCTTTGCGCAGGCGAAGACTACTTTTGTCAGGATAGCTGATACTTGCTGTCCCCTTTCAAATTAGCCCGCCATTGTTGGCTCCCTTCCCTCTCAATATTTGTTACTTTCACATGCTTGCTTTTCATATAGAATGCCTTACCCGCCGCTATCTTCTTCATCGCATCAATAAACTGGAGGGCCCTTTGGGCTTCGGCCTTGGCACTCTTTGCGCTCTCGAGGGCCGCGGCAAGCTCAGACTCTCGCGTCTTCAAGTCAAGCTCCAACGCCTCGTGCTTCGTCACGAGAGTGTGGAGCTCTTGCTGCACCTCGCCCACCCGTGCCTCATGCCTTTCCCGCTCGGTGCACTCCTTGGCCGCTTTGTTTTCGGCCTCGGATAGTGCTTGCTTCAGGGTCGCCACCTCGGTCATGGCCCCTGGCAAATTTACGATGATCCTATCATTTTGTAATCGCATTCTTTTTATACATATCCATAGACTAGGTACTACTTACCTTTGTTCTCCTCGATCTGCCTCTTCGCAAGGCCGAGCTCGTCCTTGGACCCTTTAAGGTCCTGCTTCAGTGCAGCGACCTCCGAAGTCAGTGCGGCAGAGGCCAGCAGCGAAGCCTGCATGCGCATATAGACATAATTATATTAGACTCCTGCGATAGTGTTTGATCCTACGTTCGGCTTCTCTTTCTGAACACCGAACAGAGCATCAGTGGCTACTGTCTATGCGGTAATATTTTTCCCATATTTCAAAAACTTACCTCAAAGTCTGTTTGAAGGCTGGCATAGGCTTCAGTTAGTCCGCTCTTGGTGGACTGAACCTTCTGGACCACCGCACTCATAATAGTGTGGTGCTCCTCGTCGATGGAAGCGCTGCGAAGCACTCCCAGCAGATTGTCCAGTGCCTCTGGATGGATAGAGGTCACCGTCACAGGCGTCTTGCCCCTCTTGGAAGGAGGCCGCCTGCCTGAGTCCGGAGCCAGTGGAGGTTTCGGCGTGGTGTTCGGCTGAGGGCCGAACTCGGAGCCCTCGGGGGCTTTGCTCCCCCTACTCCCGGAGTCCGGAAGGTCGCTTTGAGGCGCCTCCGGGACTGTCTCCCCTCGCCCCAGTGCCTCTTGAGACAACACCTCGGCGTTGTCCGTAGGGCAAGGGGAGGCGGCGGTCAGAAGTGGATCGCTATCCATATCCGACGAGCCCAGGGAGCTGTCCGACAAGGATACATCGATACGGGTTCGGGGCGGTCTGCACAATCATAATTCAGCGTTAGGAGAAGTAGTGCGACAAAGGAATGTTATGAGTTACTCTGGTATCCGAATACTTATGACTTCGCCAGGGGCATGGCCCTGAGCAGCCACTCGTCTTCGCCTTCGGCGGCGGTGGTGGAGTAGTCCGAAAGGAGAGTCCTTCCCTTCTTGGACCCTCTCGGCCCCCCTAGTAGGGGCGGCCTTCATTTTCTTGTCTCCCCCGACTGGAGGGGGAGCATCTTCATCTTCCTCCTCCTCTTCGGGGGAGGAGTGCGTTGCGGAGTTATCGGACGATAAGTCCGATAACACCTGGTGCCGTGATCTCTTTCGGGTTCCCTTGACCTTCTTGGTCTTCTCCGGCACCTTGTAAGGAGCTGGAGTCAGCATCTCCGTCAAGAGAGCGTCCGCAGTGTCTTCGGGCAGAGGGGTCGGACAGTTAATCTGCCCCGACGTCTCCACCCAGTCCTGTCAAAGGCATGGAGCTCAGACCCCGCACATGGTTAAGCTAGGGTAAATAAATATCCTACTGAATGTATAGAACTCACCGAATGCGCTAGGCACTTTGCACTTAGCCCGCGGTCCTCGGCGAGAGAGGGAGGGACCTCAGCGCCCTTGAACAGCACCCTCCAGACGTCCTTGTGCATCATATCGAAGAGCTCGCTCAGAGTCTGGTGCTGGGCCGGGTCGAACTCCCACAAGTTAAAATCCCGTTGTTGACACGGGAGGATCCGGTGGATGAGCATGACCTGGACTATGTTGACAAGCTTGAGCTTCTTGCTTGCCATACTTCGGATACATTTCTGGAGTCCATCCAGCTCCACCGATGAACCCCACGACAAGCCCTTCTCTTTCCAGGAAGTGAGCCGTGTAGGGAATCCGGATCGAAACTCGGGGGCCGCCGCCCATTTGGTGTCGTGCGGCTCGGTGATGTAGAACCAGGCCGATTGCCACCCCTTTATGGTCTCCACGAAGGAGCCCTCAAGCCATGTGACATTGGGCATCTTGCCCACCATGGCTCCGCCCCATTCTGCTTGTTGGTATCCCACCACCTTCGGCTTGATATTAAAGGTCTTTAGCCATAGGCCTAAGTGGGGACAGATGCGGAGGAAAGCCTCACAGACGACGATGAACGCCGAAATGTTGAGGATGAAGTTCG
Organism: Triticum dicoccoides; assembly: GCF_002162155.2. NCBI lineage: Eukaryota > Viridiplantae > Streptophyta > Magnoliopsida > Poales > Poaceae > Triticum > Triticum dicoccoides. The sequence goes on along the minus strand of NC_041390.1, from coordinate 173,747,917 downwards.
GGGCCAGATCATGGAAGTCCAGCCCGTAGTAGAACATCAGACCAAGGACGAATGGATGAAGGGGAAACCCCAGTCCATGGAGCAAGTGGTGGAGTAAAACTACCCTCTCATGAGGTTCCGGGGTAGGAACGATCTGCCCCGCAGCGGGCAGCCGATGCGCGATATTCGCGGCCAAGTATCTGGCTCCGCGCAACTTCTTGATGTGTCCCTCCGTAACGGAGGAAGCCATCCCTTTGCCTCCCGCTCCAGACATGATTGGATAAGCTTGAGGGGAAGGATGTGGGCTCGGGTGTTGGAGCTCGAGTGTGCAAGAGTGCATGAGCAAGGAGGAAGAAGGCGTGGGTAGAAAAAGGTTAAACCTTGTCCCTTTATAAGGGCGGCCGAGACTATGCGCCCCCACTAGCCTGGTAAAACTCGCTTATCCCCCAAGCGCCATAATCGATGGCGCGGTTGGGTTACCCATGCCCGTATTGATGAGAATCCCGTAATAAGGGGAACACGATCTCTGCTTTGACAAGACGTGTCAAGAAACTGCCTCGCGTTGTGTGCGGGGCTAGTTAAAGGAAACGGTTCGAATAATTACCGGGCCATGGCATAATGTCATGTTGCCAAAACGTGTCAGCAGATTAGATTTGTGGAAACATTATTCTCTCTACGGTGGTATGTGGAACTTATTTTGCAGGGTCGGACACTATCCTTGTATTCAAATTCTTCCGTGATGTATTCGGAGGAGGAACCCGCCTTGCAATGTCGAAGAGAATACTGCGCGCCGGACGCATCGTCATTGAAGCCTGGTTTAGGGGCTACTGAGGGAGTCCTGGATTAGGGGGTCTCCGGACAGCCGCACTATATCCTTTTGCCGGACTGTTAGACTATGAAGATACAAGATTGAAGACTTCGTCTCATGTCCGGATGGGACTCTACTTGGCGTGGAAGGCAAGCTAGGCAGTACGGATATGGATATCTCCTCCTTTGTAACCAACCTTGTGTAACCCTAGCCCCCTCCGGTGTCTATATAAACCAGAGGGTTTTAGTCCATAGAAAAAACATACAATCATACCATAGCTAGCTTCTAGGGTTTAGCCTCTCCGATCTCGTGGTAGATCAACTCTTGTAATACTCATATCATCAAGAATAAATCAAGCAGGACGTAGGGTTTTACCTCCTTCAAGAGGGCCCGAACCTGGGTAAAAAATCGTGTCCCCTGCTGTAACACCCTCGATGCGACTATAGCTCCCACGTGTCGAGGCACGACTTAGAGACATAATCGCATTGAAGGCATATGTCACAAGTAAGGTAATCTTTACAACATCCCATGTAATAGAATAATAAAGGGGAGATAACATAGTTGGCTTACACTCGCCACGTTAATCAAGGTACATAAATAACATTACATCATCCAAACACTCATGGCCCGACTACGGCGCCAAAATAAAAGATAACCCAACAAGGGACACGGTCCCAATCACCCCCAACTGGGCACCACTACTGATCATCGGGAAAGAAAACATAGTAGCGTTGAGAGTCTTCGTCGAACTCCCACTTGAGCTCAAGTGCGTCTCCTGGAGAGGAATCATCAGGCCCTGCATCTGGTGTAATAGTAATCTGTGAGCCACGGGGACTCAGCAATCTCGCACCCTCGCGATCAAGACTATTTAAGCTTAAAGGTAAGGCAAGGTAAATATATGTCGAGCTGCAGCAAGCGACTAGCAAGTATGGTGGCTAACTTATTCGCAAAAGAGAGCAAGAAGAGGAGGCAAAGCGCGAGTGAGAAACTAGAGAGCAACCTGCGCAAACATTACTCCAACACCGTGTCCGCTTCCCGGACTCCGCCAAGAAGAGGCCATCACGGTAACACACTCAGTTGATTCAAAGGTTCAAGTTATCTACAACCGGACATTAACAAATTCCCATCTCCCATAACCGCGGGCACGGCTTTCGAAAGTTCAAATCCCTGCAGGGGAGTCCTAACTTTGCCCATGACAAGCTCTCACGGTCAACGAAGGAATACACCTCCTCCCAAGACGTTCCGATCAGACTCGGTATCTCGGTTCTTCAAGACACTTCGACAGGTTAAAACAAGACCAGCAACACCGCCCGAATGTGCCGACCAATCCCGATAGGAGCTGCACATATCTCATTCTCAGGGCACACTCAGATGAAGCTACGAGTAAAACCAACCCTCAAGTTTCCCTAAGGTGGCCCCGCAGGCAGCTCAGTTCGGACCAACACTCAGAGGAGCACTGGCCCGGGGGGGGGGGGTTAAAATAAGATGACCCTTGGGCTCCGGTAACCCAAGGGAAAAAGAGGCTATGTGGCGAATGGTAAAACCAAGGTTGGGCATTGCTGGAAAAGCTTTAATCAAGGTGAACTATCAAGGGGTTCCCATTATAACCCAACCGCGTAAGGAACGCAAAATCCGGGAACATAACACCGATATGACGGAAACTAGGGCAGCAAGAGTGGAACAAAACACTAGGCGAGAGGCCGAGCCTTCCACCCTTTACCAAGTATATAGATGCATTAAGATAACATGGCAATATAATGATATCCCAACAAGTAAATAAAAGTTCCAACAAGGAACGGCCTTCCAATCTTCACCTGCAACTAGCAACGCTATAAGAGGGGCTGAGCAAAGCGGTAACATAGCCAATCAATGGTTTGCTAGGACAATGGTGGGTTAGAGGTTTGACATGGCCATTTGGGAGGCTTGAAAGCAAGTGGTAGGCATCGTAGCAATGGCATAGCAAAAGAGCGAGAAGACTAGCATAGCAAAGATAGTAGTGATTTCGAGGGTATGATCATCTTGCCTGCACAGTTGTCAGAGTTGACTGGATCCTCGAAAGCAAACTCAACGGGCTCCTCGTTAGTGAACTCGTCTCCCGGCTCTACCCAAACAAGACAAACAAGCAACAAGGGCACAATCAACCACGTGCAAACTCAAACAACACAATGCAAAGATGATATGCTATGCGGGATGCGATGCGGGATGCAAAATGCAAGATATGATAGGAAATGCATGAACCTGGCCTCAACTTGGAAATCCAAGTGTGCCACTGGAAAGATGAGACGAAATAGCTTGAAAACGATATAAAGAACGCCGGAATCACAATTATGGTTTGGAAATGGCAAGCGATTCAAATATGACACCGGTTTGCGATTTACAGCAAGTAGCCAACTAAATGCAATGAGATGAACATGCTACAGCAACCAAGGCACTGATTTTTGCACTGTTAATGCTTATAGATTAGATACCTCACTTTCATGAGATAAGTTATTTTTTGTACAGTGTCACCAAAATGCCAAGGCACTGATGTCATTTTATTTTGGTTAAACTACACAAAAAATTATGAAGACAAGAGGAAAGGTCAAGAATGGGCACCTCCTCCTCCGGCTGTACTATTGAGTCGTTTGATCAAGTTTTTATGTTTGATCGATTATCAAGATTGGGATAGCAATTTTTAGGTCCCCTCGAGTTCGAAATAATGTTTACCTTGAAGGTACATGGTTTGCAATTTTTTTGATCTGTCATTAGTTAATAGTGCTAGTTACCTTCAGACTTTTGTATTTGGTTTAGTGCTCTTGCACAGCTAGTATACCAATGCTAAAACTTGTTACCTTTACATTTTGTATTGTTAATGCTTATAGAAATCTTCCTGTGCTAGAGCTTCTGGAAATCTGTTCAGTAAAACCATTGTACTGTACCCTGTAATAAAAAAACTACTCTACTATTGCACTAGCCACTGGATTAGTGTATATTTGTACTATTCGAATGGTGTTACATTAGCGTATGGACATATATAAAGTGTGGCAAGCTTTCCCATATATGCACTCAAGAAAACTACTACCTGTTTTTCTAAATACTAGACATTTGGGTACTTTAAATTGAACTGCGAAAACGTCTTATATTAAGGAACAGAGGGTGTAGAGTTCACTCAAATTATCCCGGTAAAGCTAGTCACACCTTTGTTAAAATTAATGTTCATTATGTTATCGGAGGAGGTATGTATGTTTGTCTCTAATGCCTGTCGATTACATACCTGACATCATGATGTAATGTTAAGTCATTTCTTTTTGTACAGTGTCACTGAATTGTCAAGGCGGTGATGGCATTTTATTTTTGTTGAACTGCACAAATACGCTTAAAAGAAGAGGAAAGGTCAGGAATGGTTCAATTTTTTAGAAAAAACTATGTATGCCCTCCTGACATCAGCCATTGTTACCTTATTTATTCCTTCAAATAGGTTGTTATAAACACCCTTGCTATCTTTTCCCATGAAGAAATTGGAATACTTATATTTGTGAGTCTATGCTTCAACTAGTGCCACTTTTATAGTAATCACACTTTCAATATCTATGCAAATAGGCATGCTCAATTTTAGTGGAACTGCACAAAAAGTCCAAATGGTTCAACATTAGGAGCATGTTTTCTTCCCAACCTTTATATCCAATTGGTGGCTGTCGGATGTGGGGCTCCGGCTAACCCTTAAGGTTCGAACACTGGGGTGCGCGCGATGTCTTTCCCTCCTACCGATATACACTCTAGCTCGCTAAGATCTTGTGGACGAACTCGACGAACTCGCAACACAAAAATACATGGGGTTTATACTGGTTCGGGCCACCGTTGTGGTGTAATACCCATCTCTAGTGTGGTAGTGGTGGATTGCCTCTTGGGCTAATGATGAATAATACAAGGGAAGAACAACCTCCTGAGGTTGAGGTGTTCTTGTGCGTATGAACTTGTGGTGTGTAGGTTCCCTCAAGCTAAGATGAGATCATCCCCATCCACTATGGTGGCTAGTCCTATTTACAGAGGCCTTGGTCCTCTTCCCAAATATCGAGCGGGAAGGGAGCCAACAACGGCAGGCAAATTTGAAGGGGGACAACTAGTATGAGCCATCCTGACAAAAGTAGTCTTCTCCTGCACAAAGCTCTAGTGGTGATGCCGTCTTGGGCTCCACGATGACCTCCGTCTTGCAGTCCATGGTCTTGGTCTTGTTGCACCGAAATGGCAACCTTTGCCTGATGCCTCGGTACTCCACGGCTGCGCTTGCCCCCTTTGCACCAAAGAGGAAGCAAGGACGCTGCGCGCGCTGGCGCCCGCCTAGTGTCGATCGTCATGGCTCACGTCACGAGAGCCTCGTGAGGTTCGCCTCGCCTTGATATCTCCAACCCTCACGAGCCTGCCTCACTAGGCCGCTTGGGAGGAGGTCTTGTGTCGTCCGCCTTGCGAGGCTTGGACCCTTGCGAGGGTCTTAGATGCTTTGTTGATGAAGATGGGCCGTACGCCATGCTGGCTCCGCCACGCCGCAGGCCGCAGGCAGGAAAGTCTGGGGACCCCCGTTCCCAGAACGCCGACAGTAGCCCCCAGGCCCAAGGTGCGCTCGGGCTTGGCTTCGCGGCGAAGCCAAGGGTCAAGTTTGGAGCACCGCGGGCCCCAAAAGCTTGTGGCCTCGGTTGACGCGTGGCGGTTGATTGGACGTGGGCGTCTCCTTTTCCCACGATGCCTCGGTGACTGCACGACTTGTCAAGTCCCTGTGACATGCAAGGGAAACCATCATTACCTGTGATCGTTGGAGACGCCGATTGGCCTTCTCTTGCTATAAATGGGGAGGGGGCAGAGCCCCCGTTGCCCATCTCTTCCTCGCTTGTCCGCTTCTTCTATTCTTCATTGCTTTCTCCAATGGCGCCTATTAGAAGGTTCTCCGCCGAAGAGAAGGGGAAAGCCCCCCGGGATGTCCCGGGGCCACTCCCGCTAAAGAAGAGGTCGATCCATTGCTGCCATGAATGGGCGATGCAGGTGGTGACGAGGCCCTGGTGCGAGCGACCTCCTCCAGGGTACCCGCTACCCTTGTACGCCCAAGCCGAGGGCTCGGGAGGACGAAGTGACGAGCAGCGCCGCCCACGCTGCATCCGGGGTCGCCGTGCCACGGCGACGCATGCCGTCCACACCGCAGACTCCTCGCGCGAGTCGGTGCTGTGGGCGCCGACGCCTCCAAGCTCCTGGATCCGCTTCCTGCGGTTCTTCTCCGACGTGATGCCGCTGAGGGGGCTTCTTGAGCTCTAGCTGCAGCATGCCGACTGCAGCGCTCCTATGACCGGAGCGAAGATCGAAGTGGTCCCCACTGGCAAGATCTTCATGACTCGCGGCTAGGGCGAGGTCGCACGGGTCTGTCGTGTGAGGGGCGCCCTTGCGATCCACTTCGAGTACGACGACGCCTCCACGCTTTTCTTCAAGGTCTTCGATGCCGAGGGCCGTTGCCTGGAGTGCTGCTCCGGAGAAGAACGCGAGGCCGATGCGCGCTTCGCTCGCGTCCACTCCAGAAGCAGCAGCCCTTGGGATTCCAGCAGTTCTCCTGAGCTCTACGAGACTCTAGAGACGAGCGACGACAGCTACGTGCCCCCGAGCTCTCGCCGCGCTCGGAGCAGGGCTGCGGCGTCCGGTCGCCGCTGATCTGGATGGGGTTGGCGCCGGCCTCCCATGGCCCACTGTTGATGATGGCATCCGCCACGGGAGGATGTAGATAGGATCCCCTTCGCATCAGCTTTTGTTTCCTACGAAGAATCATGAATCACCTCGTGGGGGCATGTAAGGATCTGCAATGCCTTTGTACTTATCTTCCTTGTTATGAAGATTTGATGAGCGCGTGTCCCGTTAAGGCCCGGTTCCCCCTTTCTTTCCTTGTGATAGCCTGTTGCTCTACGCTGACAGGTCCCGGTCCCAAGGCGGCTACAGCCGTCGCTGGTATGCCAGGTCATGATGTCGTGGTCAAGGCCAGGAGGTGCATGGCCTGAGGTCCAGTAAGAGCCCCTGAGGCGCGATGCTCAGGATGTCCCCCTTAGCGCCCAAGCGGCCATGGTAAGGAAAGAAAGGAAGATGACTTTGCCGCAATGGGGTTGCGGCATGGTGTGAGCGGCTACTAGGCCCAAATATTTAGGACGGTCCGTACGAGTTTTCCTTCTCCCGAGCTCTTCTTAGTGCTCTACGTCCTCAGGTCCCGACCCTTGAGCGAGCTCAGCCGCCGCTAGTATGCCAGGTCGCGATGCCATGGTCAAGGCTAGGGGGTGAGGGCTGGAGAGCTAGTAAGAGCTCCTGAGTCGCGATGCTCAGGAGCCCCCCTTTTAATGCGCGAGCGAATCACACGAGAGAAAAGGAGACTCGCAGTGCAGCCTGCTATCCTTCCTGCGGGATCCCTGTGGTCAGGCACAAGAAGAAGCATGGTTTGCCGATACTGCCACCTGCCTGCCGCTGGTTAGTCCGGATGAAGTGAAGGCACTGAGGGCCTGGTGAGGTGACATGCGCGGCGCGTGCCGCGAGCTAGAGCTCGACCACTCAGATTTGTCAGTCGTGGCAGGGACGGACCCATGCACCAGCGCCGTGCCTGTGTAGAGGCCCCGAGGGAGGCGATGATCGAGCAGGTGATAGTAGTTGGCAGGTTAAGCATGAAGAGCAAATCGACTTAGGTAAATGCAGGAAGATACATGTAACCGGGTCCGGCCCGAGTGGCGTCGGGATGATGCAGCCCGAGGGCCGCCCCCAACAAGGTAAGCTAAAGACATAAGCCGAAGGGATACATGCCATAGGGACGGACCCATGTGGCCTGGGAATAATGCAGCCCAAGGGGCGCTCCTACCTTAAATGAACTCGGAAGATGTCACCTGGTCTTGTAGATGAAGTAGAGTTGGTGCAGCTGAAGCCAGGCGTTGAAAGGAATGGCTCCTCATGAGTCGCCGGGACCCTAAGCCTCGAGAGGTTCTGGGGGCTCAGGAGGTTCCCTGAAGACCGTCCCCATCTCCTCCAGAACAGCGTGGAACCTGGTCTCCTGAGCCGCCGGGACTTGCCGCATGTTGCACTGATAGGCCGACGCCACGCTTGGCAAGCCGAAGGGCATGCGAACGTAGCTGTGTGGTGGACCCTCACAGCGGCCCGCACGTGACGGCCAGAAGCGTTCCTAAGATGCGGCCCTGTTGAGCCCGGGAATGTCGATGCAGACGCGCAGCTCAGCACCCTCACCTGGATGGTGAGCCACACTCCGTGAGCGGCTGTCGTCGCGCATGGATCTTGCGTCTTGTAGCTCTTGGGTGGTCTTGGTGATGAACTCCTAGGTGGTGGGCCCTCCTTTCCCTGTGCTCTCCTGAGGAAATCATGCTATGAAGCGCGCTTCCAAGTGGTGCCCAAGCGCCTCCCTCGTGAGGTTGGCAAGGTCTGAGGCTCTCTAGGAGAGAGCCCTCGAGTCCTGCCTGAGGAGGGCACCGCGCATGCTTCCCTATGCGGTGGAGGGAGGCGCCCTGGAGCAGGCGCTGATCCTGACGAGGCTCCTGACGCGACACCCTCTTCTCGGGGTCCTGTGCAGCGCGGCAGCTTCTTCTTGGGGATGGTCTCCGGAGGGCCTTCACTTCTGCTATCAGGGTTGTCGATTGCTGCGGCTTGGAAGGCGCGCTCAAGGGAGCACACCACATCCCTTTCTTCACATGGGACCATGATGATTCCCCCGCTTCCTGGCATCTTGAGAATGTTGTAGCCATGGTGAGTGAATGCCATGAACTTGGCTAGGGCTGGATACCCGAGCATGGCATTGTACGGCACGCGGATGTGCGTGACGTCGAAGTCGATGAGCTCGGTGCGGTAGTTCTTCCTCTCCCCGAAGGTGACAGGCAGGCGGACTTGCCATATTGGTGTGGTGGAACCATCAGTCACTCCTAAGAAAGGCTTGGTTGGCTGGAGCTGCTCATAGGGCACTTGGAGGTTGTCGAACGTGTCGACGGATAGGACGTTGAACCCTGCGCCGCCGTCGATGAGAGTCTTGGTGACTTGCACATTGCTGATGACCGGGGAGCACGACATAGGGAGTGTGCTAGCGGTGGCTGCGCACATGAGCTTGTCGGCCGAGTCGAAGGTGATGGCGCATTGGGACCACCTGAGCGGGCGCGTGGCCTCGAGCTTGGGGAGCGCCGCGTTCACCTCGCGAGTGAACTGTTTGAAGATGCGCTGAGAGGCTGGGGCCTGAGCACCACCCAAGATGCAAGCGATCGCACGCGGCTCCTGGAAGCGCCCAGCCCCCTCGTCCTAGTGGTGGTCGTCGTTCCTTCTCGGTGGCGGCAACGGGGGAAGACCGGCATTACCCTGGGGGCGATCCTCATGAGGCGGGTCCCTTCAGGCGCCCTCGCGGGTTTGGTCCTGCCAGCGGTCCTCACGAGGCCGGTCACGCCACTCCTAGCACGGCACACGGTCGTCCCAGCGTCTGCCTCCGTGGCCGTAGCCCCGGTCGTTGCGCTCGGGGCGTCGACTGAAGCGGCCTTCCCGTATGGCTCTGAGCTCTTGACAGTCGCTGGTGTTGTTGGTGTTCTGGTTGTGGAAGGCATAGAACGGACGACCGTTCTTGGATGACTCGGGCTGATCTCTGCCTCGCTTGGTGTCGGGCTCCGCTGCGAGCACCACTGCCTCTTTGTGTTTCACGTCCTTGGCCTTGGCCTTCTTCTCCTCCACTCCTGCAGCTGGCAGCTCAAGGAGAGAGAGGCGCCCCTCCTCAGCTCTTGCGCACTTGGTCGCCAGGTTGAACAGCTCCTGAGATGTGCAAAGCTCCTCGTGGATAGCCAGCTCTTCCTTCATCTTGACGTCACGGATGCCATTTGAGAACGCAGAGATGATGGCTTTGTCCGTGACCTTGGGGATCTTGAGGCGGGTGTTGTTGAAGCGCTGGATGTACTTCTGGAGGGTCTCTCCTGGCTGTTGCTTGATGCGGCGTAGATCGCCCTCGACCGGTGGGCAGTCGCGAGTGCCCTGGAAGTTGGCGACGAAGCCGTCGCGCATCTCGTCCCAGGAGGAGATCGAGCCGTGCTGTAGGTTCAGGAGCCAGGAGCGGGCCCCATCCTTGAGAGCCATGGGAAACTAGTTCGCCATGACTTTTTCGTCGCCGTTAGCTGCTTCGATGCTCAACTCATAGAGCTGCAGGAACTCCGCAGGGTCGGCGGTGCCGTTGTATCGAGGAGGTAGATCTGGCTTGAACTTGCCTGGCCAGGCGACGCTACGCAGATCGGGGGTGAAGGCACGGCAACCAGCCATGGTCGCCGGGGCCCGCTTCTGAGGCGGAACTTGGTCTTGGCGAGGTGGCGTGGGGAGCGTCGGCGCAGCTTCTCATGGCCGCAGGATTTCTTGGCAGCTTCTTTCTTCACGCACGGGCACCGGGCGCGGTGGATCACGCCGCGGAGGCACGCGCCTTGGTGCCAAGGCACCGTCTTGGGGTCGAGGCGGTGGAGGCACGCCATGAGCCCCGTCCCCCACGGCTGGTTGAGGGGGAGGCAGAGAGTGGGATGACGTCGGAGAGCCCCCTGCGGCACGGACGAGCTCGGCGACGCGGTCGAGCCACTCCTTGTAGAGGTCATCGACGGGGCGGTAACGCAGGAGCTCGTTCGCCGCGATGAGCACGGCCCGTGCCTCCATGGGAGCGCGGTGCGCGTGGGACGAAGAACCAGCAGGGGTGAGTGATGGAGTAGCGGTGCAGCCGTCCTGCCGCACCAAAGGATGCTGCAAGGACGCCTGCTACTCGTTCCCCACCGGGCCGGTGGCAGCAGGAGACGGAGAACGATGAGGCGGCCCGCCAAAGGGAGCCGTCTGAGCGACGCGGGCGGTGAGGACAGCCCGACGCTCAGCTCATGCACGGCGATCGTCCGACATGGAGATGACGGAGCGACGAAGCGACGGACTGACGGAATGGAAGCTACGACACACCCCTACCTGGCGCGCCAAATGTCGGATGTGGGGCTCCGGCTAACCCTTAAGGTTCGAGCACTGGGGTGCGCGCAAAGTCTTTCCCTCCTACCGATCTACGCTCTAGCTCGCTAAGATCTTGCGGACGAACTCGGCGAACTCGCAACACAGAAAGACACAGGGTTTATACTGGTTCGGGCCACCGTCGTGGTGTAATATCCTACTCCAGTGTGGTGGTGGTGGATTGCCTCTTGGGCTGATGATGAATAATACAAGGGAAGAACAGCCTCCTAAGGTTGAGGTGTTCTTGTGCGTATGAACTTATGGTGTGTAGGTTCCCTCAAGCTAAGATGAGACCATCCCCATCCACTGTTGTGCTAGTCCTATTTATAGAGGCCCTAGTCCTCTTCCCATATATCAAGCGGGAAGGGAGCCAACAACGGTGGGCAAATTAGAAGGGGGACAACTAGTATGAGCCATCCTGACAAAAGTAGTCTTCGCCTGCACAAAGCTCTGGTGGTGACGACGTCTTGGGCTCCACAATGACCTCCGTCTTGCAGTCCATGGTCTTGGTCTTGTTGCACTGAAATGGCAACCTTTGCCTGATGCCTCGGTACTCCGCGGCTGTGGTTGCCCCCTTTGCACCAAAGAGGAAGCAAGGACGCTGCGCGCGCTGGCGCCCACCTGGCTCCCGCCTGGTGTCGATTGTCATGGCTCACGTCACAAGAGCCTCGTGAGGTTCGCCTCGCCTTGATATCTCCGCCCCTCACGAGCCTTCTTGACTAGGCCGCTCGGGAGGAGGTCTTGCATCGTCCGCCTCACGAGGCTTGGACCCTCGCGAGGGTCTTGGATGCTTTGTTGATGAACATGGGCCGTACGGCCTACTAGTTCTACCACGCCGAGGGCCGCATGCAGGCAAGTCTGGGGACCCCCGTTCCCAGAACGTCGACAGTGGCACTATGAGCTTTTCATTACAAAGGTACATGGTTTGCTACTATCTTGCTACTGTTTTTGTACTGTCATTAGATAGTAATATTAGTGGTTTGCATGTGAATTTATTGGCAGGGTGGACCTACATTGGAGGTGCATGACATGATTCAATGATTGGGTGCTCACTTTTGGTTGTATCGATTTCACCTCTTGCATCACTGTGAACACGGATATCCTTGGTCTGATGCGGACTAGACGCTATATTTCTGATCTGAACACAATTTAGTATGAAATTGTCCAGGGCAAAACATGACAGTATCAAATTGTCAAGTGCAAAACATGACAGATGCTAAGCAGAAGAGACGTGTGTAAACCGAAAATACAAGGTGGGGTATATGTTTACTAGCTGCTTGATATTTGTGCAGACAGAGATGCCTGCCCGTTGCTATTTGGCAAACAAACAAAGTGACTGCAATTTTGGTTGAGCTGCACAAGAGAATAGTATAGTCATTGCATGCAGTGCCATTTGAAAATAGACACAAAAAGATTGGATAGTCACTTCATGGACTGCACAAAAGTAGTATTGTACTATTTATTGGCCAACACTAGGTGCTTCATTGCTTTTGTCTGATTATACAATGCGCATCATTTTGCCTAAGTTAAAGTTTGTATCCCGAAAATAATCTCGCTGTGTGATCGAGAGAAGACCAAACCATATTGCAGTGGATGTTGCTCCATCAAGTGTGGTTCATTCTCATGGTTATAGTTGTTGGTGAAACCACTTACGTTTGCAAGAGGAATTGTAGACTTCACAAACAAATTTGTCCTTCACTCGATATTGAATGTTGGCCAAGAGAAGCATCCATGTTAGTAGGAAGAACATATGTTTTTTCTAGATCTTTGCTTTTGGAGCTACATTTTTGTATATGATCTGTGAATCATTGAGATGCATTAACATGTTGATCTTATGTATGGGAATCGTACTAGTTGGTTTTTAATTTGGGCTACTAATGTGAACATATTACAATGCCAGACTTGTGAGTCTCGTGTGAATATTTCGAAGGATCGGCTCTTACTGTTGTGCACATCATGATCTTTATTTCTGTGTTCTTAGTGTTTACAAGTTACTAACAGTTCCTTATTTCTGTTCGCTCAGTGTTTACAAGTTATTGATCAATCACTAGCTAGCCTACTAGTGCGCTCCTAGCAGTTTTAGTTGTTACGCAAGATCCAAAGTGTCAGTTTTTTGAATAAAAATGCTTACCTCTAAAGAAACTGACAAGCTGCTCTAAAGAAAATGCCATGTTAATATGAAGAAACTACCAGCAAAAACGTTCACAGATGCCTTATCTCCCAGTGAACGTTCATCAGCTAATGCGATCCTACACGTACACCATCCGACCTACTCGATCCTACACATACACTATCCAACCTACTCGATCCTACATGAATAAATAGCAGATCACGCAGGTACTACCTCCTTTCCGGTTTGTAGGACTCAATTCAAAAATCTCACCAACCAAGGTAGATGATGAGTGGGGGAATCATTTTTGACAAGGAGGGAGTACCTCATCTGGATGATTCGAGTGCACTCATTTGACCGTCATGCCGACGTGCGACCCAGCACGGACAGGACGGGACGGCACAGTCATAATTTCAGTTTTTCTAGTTTTCCATGGCAAGCTGGCGTGCTAAGCAATGCCTGCTTATGCATTGAATTCCGATGACCGCGATGAGCATCGCGTTTCTCGCGACACACTAGTTCGCCTACCTTCTGCCTATAGTTACTGTTTCCCGGCCTTCTCTGTTGGCACCATCACCCAACTCACCCTATCCTCATAAGCCCCCACTGGCCCGACGTTGCTCGCCACTTATCCTCGCTCTCGCCATGTCCGCCATGCCCCTGCCTGTCTGCAATAGGTGACGCCAGAGGCGGCCACTACCAGAACTAGTGTTCGGTTTTTCACCAAAAGGCAAAGGCAGGGAGGAGGCATTCTATCGGTATTTAGATGGCAATGCGGAGTATCAGGAGTTGTTGGAACGCGACCGCCTAGCAAAGGAGCAGCGTATAGCCAATTTGCACCGCCAGCGGGGCATGGAGCAGCAGTGCACCGACGCTCTGAGTCATGAGCAGAGCGCCCGCAACTGGGCCGACTACATGGAGGCCGGCGCCCGGCAAATGGCCTTGGAGGTTGTCGGGCACGCACGCGTTCGCGACACCGAATTTTACTACCAGTTCGTCAAGTGGGTTTCCAAGCATGGAAAGGGCCAATGCGCGCGAGAAACGCACCCTATCGCACCTCTGGCAAGTCCGAGGCGAGGCGGAGGACGTTGGTGCCGGCTTTTAGCGTGTACCGCAGATGGCAGCCGGCATCGTCTAGTTAGCTAAGAGTAAGTTAGTACTTGCACACAACTAGAGTGTTAGTGGGAGTAGATAGTTAATTTGGATATGATGGTTGTCAACGTGGAAGTTCAGTACTCTATAACTAGATTAAACCTGTTACTTTGCTCTGAATGTTGAACTTATGAATGGGCTGTTATTTTTTAAATGGGTTGTATTTGTCTGCCACGGGTTTAGAGGCTGACTTGTGGGCCTACCAGGTTGATGCGTACACAATCAGGAGATGATTATACATGGAGAGGATGATAGCAGGGACCCACCAAGGTCATGGCAGTACGCAAGAAACTGCCTCCTTATTTCAAGCCAATAAAAAATGGCTCCTCCTAATGGATTTCTGACATATGGGTCCCATGCCATTGTCAACGTAGTAAATAAACGAGAGAATTGCACAATGAGAAGCTGACACCAGGGACCCAGCAGCTCGCTGTCGGTGTTCTGGGAATGGGGGTCCCCAGACTTTCCTGCCTGCGGCCCACGGCGTGGCTCTCCGAGCGGGCCCATACAACCCATCTTCACCAGCAATGACTCAAGACCCTCGCGAGGGACCAAGCCTCGCGAGGCGGACGACACAAGACCTCCTCAGGAGCAGCCTCACTAGGCTGGCTTGAGAGGGGCGGAGAGTTCGAGGCCAGGCAAACCTCGCGAGGTTCTAGTGACGTGAGCCATGACGACCAAGGCAAGGCGGGCGCCCGACGGGCGCTAGTGCGCACAGTGTCCTTGTTTCCTCTTCGGTGCTAAGGAAGCAGGCGTAAGCGCGGAGTACCGAGGCGTCAAGTAACGGTTTCCATATTAGTGCAAAAAGACCAAGACTAGAAGGACGGCAAGACGGAGGTCACCATGGAGCCCAAGATGGCGTCACTACCAGAGCCTTTAATAGGCGAAGACTACTTTTGTCAGGATAAGTTGTACTAGCTATCCCCCTTCGAATTGGCCGTTGTTGGCTCCCTTCTTGCTCAATATTTGGGGAGAGGACCAGGGCCTCTATAAATAGGACTAGCCACCAACGTAGCTAGGGAGAGGAGAGATAGACCAGTCTGGCCAAGAGGATAGGTAGACCAGTCTGGCCAAGAGAGACCAGGACAACCACGAGTTCACCAAGCACAAGAACACCTCTCCTCAGGAGGCTATTCTTCCCCTTGTACTAATCATCCTCTGCCCAAGAGGCAATCCACCACACCACACTAGAGTAGGGTATTACACCACAACGGTGTCCCAAAACCAGTATAAATCTTGTGTCCCTTGTGTTGCGAGTTCATCAAGTTGTTTCGTAAGATCTTAGCTGAGTTAGGACGTGGATCGGTAGGGGGGAGATCTTCGCATGCACCTGATGATCGAACCTTGAGAGTTTTGCCGGAACCCATGATCCGACATTTGGCGCGCCAGGTAGGGGGTGCGCTGGAGTTTCATTCCATCGATTCGCGCTCCACCATCTTCGCGCCCATTCTCCATGGTTGGCGTTGCTCCGCCGGCTGGATCTACGGGCACCCACAGTGGAGCTCGGGGGCTCCGAGCCCTTGCTCCCGCCCTGCGGCAGGTAAAGTGGCCGCCCAAGTTCATGTCGGAGATGCCGCCGCGCTATGACGGTGCAGCGGACCCATCGGCTTTCCTGCTGGCGTATGAGGAAGCCGTCCTTAAGGCCGCGGGCGACGACAAGGTCATGGCCAACTGGCTTCCCATGGCCCTCACTGACGCCCCGTGCGCCTGGTTGCTCAATCTCCTCGGATCCACGGTGGCATCCTAGGAGGAGCTACATGGCCTCTTCGTTGCATGCTACGGGGCACCGGCGCACCACGCGGTTGCGGCCCTCCTCGGCGGCTCGCAATAACCACCCTCAGATCATCACGTCAAGCCGTTCTTTCGCCAGATCAGCGCCGTTTCCAAGCGCCCGGGGGCTCCGCCTGGCTGGGCCGCGCCCGAGGCCGACCTCACCTTCGACTCAGGGGATCATCCAGCCTCCACCGTCGGCTCGGGTGCGCTCCCAATGCTTTGCACGCCCACCATCTCCCACGTATCCATCACCAAGACGCTCATCGACGGCGGCGCCGGCCTCAACATGCTCTCCGTCGAGGCCTTCAGCCTTCTTCACGTACCACTCGAGCGGCTCCACCCTAGCAAGCCTTTCTCAGGGGTCGGTGGAGACTCCGCCCGCCCCTGGGGCAGATCCGCCTCCCCGTGGCCTTCGGCACGCACGACAACTACCGCACCAAGCTCATCGACTTCGACATCGCCCACATCAGCCTCCCATACAACACCATCCTCGGGTACCCAGCTCTAGCCCAGTTCATGGTAGCAACCCATCCGGCTTACAACCTCATGATGATGCCAGGGAGCGAGGGTGTCCTCACCATCAAGGGGGACGCCAAGGAGGCCTTGATCTCAAGCTCGCCCTCAAGATAGCCGCAGCAGTGCAGCCCTCCGACTCGGACACCTCCAAGGCCAAGGGAGCC
Organism: Triticum dicoccoides; assembly: GCF_002162155.2. Lineage (NCBI taxonomy): Eukaryota > Viridiplantae > Streptophyta > Magnoliopsida > Poales > Poaceae > Triticum > Triticum dicoccoides. The sequence continues at coordinate 173,731,431 of NC_041390.1, read as the reverse complement.
GCACCAACCAAGAAGAAGCAGTTTTTCACTCAGGACAAAGCAGAAACCAAGTGAGTGCCAGTTGAGGAGGACGGGTCCTCAGGGGAGACCTTCACCATAGGCGCCAACCTCGAGCCTGATCAGGAGGAGGCCTTTGTGAAGTTCTTGCGCACAAACAAGGAAGTGTTTGCTTGGGAGCCCGATCAGCTGGTGGGGGTCCCAAGAGAGGTGATAGAGCACCACCTGAAAGTGTGCCCCAACATACGCCCCATGAAGCAAAAGGCGAGGCAGCAGTCCACTGAGAAGCAAGCTTTCATAATCCAAGAAACCTGCAAGCTGGAGGCTGCGGGTGTGATCCGCGAGGTTTGGTACCCAGAGTGGCTGGCAAACCCCGTCGTTGTCCCCAAGAAAGGCGGGAAGGAGCAGATGTGCGTCGACTTCACCAACCGGAACAAGGCCTGCCCCCAAGATCCGTTCCTGCTCCCGCGCATCGAACAGATCATCTACTCCACTGCCGAGTGCGACTTGTTGTGCTTCCTGGATGCATTCTCAGGATATCACCATATCAAGATGGCGGTAGAGGATGTGGAGAAGACGGCCTTCCTGACCCCATGTGGGGTGTACTGCTAGACTTGCATGCCTTTCAGGCTGCGCAATGTAGGCGCAACCTTCCAGCGACTCATGCACATCGCCTTGGGTCGGCAGTTCGGGAGGAACGCTGAGGCCTAAGTCGACGACATCGTGGTGAAGTCTCGGGAGGCGAGGACCTTGATCCAAGACATGGAGGAGACCATTGAAAGCCTCTGCCAGGTGGACTTGTGGCTCAACCCGGAGAAGTGCGTGTTTGGCGTCCCTTCCGGCAAGCTGCTGGGCTTCCTTGTGTCCCACAGGGGGATCGAGGCCAACCCAGAGAAGGTCAAGGCCATTGAAGACATGAGTCCACCGAAAACCCTTAATGAAATGCAGAAGCTTGCTGGATGGGTGACTGCGTTGGGACACATTATTTCCAGGCTGGGAGAACAAGCCCTGCCCTTCTTCAAGCTGATGAAGAAGAAGGGCCCATTCTAGTGGACCCCGGAGGCGGACCGAGCATTTCAAGACCTCAAGAGATACGTGACTAGCCCCTAGTGAAGGTGGCGCCACGGCCCCTCGAGCCCCTAGTGCTCTATCTTGCCGCCACTCCCTACTCCGCTAGCGTGGCCCTAGTAGCGGTTTGAGAAGAACACCAAGCCAAGGGCGCATCGCGCCGAGGTACACGCCCAGCAGAGACGACGCGAGACCAGGATGGGGCCGCGGCAGCAACAGCAGAAGAGCAAGCTCAGCAGGACGACGCTCTCGGACCCCCAAAGGCCTCAGCAAGCGATCAAGCATCACGGGCTCCACCACCTCAGGAGGCACCCCAGTTTCCGAAAGACGCAAGCCTCATCAGCACGCCTACCCCGTTCGAGCACCTGGTATACTTCGTCAGCATGGTGTTATGGGATGCAAGAGCATCGTACCCCATGCCCCAGAAGCTCCTGCTCGCGCTCCTGGTGGCCTCACGAAAGTTGCGACACTACTTTCAAGGCCACCCCATCAAGGTCGTCTCAGCCTACCCATTGGAGAGAGTGCTCAAGAGCCCCAACTCTGCGGGAAGGGTCGCTGAGTGGAACATCGAGTTGCAAGCATTCTAGTTGGAGTTCAGCACTACTAGGGTCATCAAGGGAGCCGCGCTCGCTGATTTTGTGGCAGAATGGACAGACACCCCGGCGCTTGAAGTAGGCGAAGACCGGTCCCTCTCACCAGGAAGCGAGGCGCCTGCGACTGGGTCATGTATTTTAATGGTGCCTTCGCGCGCCAGGGCACGGGGGCTGGAGCAGTGCTCATCTCGCCCACTCGGGACAAGCTCTACTACGCCATGCAGCTCTGCTTCCAGCAGGGCGAGAAGGTCTCCAATAACATTGCAGAATACAAAGGCCTCATAGTCGGCCTAAAGGCTGCAGTGGCACTGGGGGTCAAGCGCCTCACCGTCAGGGGCGACTCGCAGCTCCTCATCAACTTCTCCAACAAGATATACGAGCCAAGGGACAAACACATTGAAGCATACCTCTCGGAGGTGCGCAAGATGGAGAAACAATTCCAGGGCCTAGAGTTGTAGCACGTGCCCCGTGGCACCAACAACGAAGCTGACGACATCGCCATAAGAGCATCCAAGCGACAGCCCCAGGAGCCTGGTGTCTTCGAGGAGCGGCTCTTCAAGCCATCGGCAACGCCACCGCTTTGAAGAACAGCTCAGCCTCGGGAGGAACTCCCGCAGCCGCCTGCCACAGGAGCCCGGGCCTGTGGCCTGACCTCGGGAGCGCGCCTACTCTTGGCGCTTGAGCCTCAGGAGGGATGTTGGACCAAGGAATTCAAGGAATACCTGATGCAAGGGACGTTGCCGAAGAAGGAGGAGGACATGGAGCGCGTGGCCCGGCAGGCCACAACGTACTCCATCCAGGACGGTCAGTTATACAGGAAGCGGCCAAATGACGTTTCACTGTGTTGTATCTCCAGGGAGCAGGGGAAAGAGCTGATAGCCGACATACACGGTGGGGACTGCGTGCACCATTCGTCATCGCGAACCCTCGTCGGCAAGGCATTCCACAGAGGATTCTACTGGCCTACGACACTCAATGACGCAGTTGAGCTGGTGAAGTCCTCTGAGGCCTGCAAATTCCACGCCAAGCAGATCCATCAGCCTGCTCATGGCCTCCAGACCATTCCACTCTCGTGGCCATTTGTAGTGTGGGGGCTAGATATCCTGGGCCCGTTTCCTCAGGCGCCTGGGGGCTATCGATACCTTTACGTCACCATCGACAAATTCACTAAGTGGGTGGAGGTTGAAGCCGTCAGCACCATCCCAACTGGATCTGTCGTCAAGTTCATCAAGGGCCTTGTGAGCTGTTTTGGGGTCCCCAACCGCATCATCACTGATAATGGCTCACAGTTCACTAGTAATCTCTTCAAGTCATATTGTGCTAACCTTGGAACGCAGATCTTCTATGCTTCGGTAGCACACCCCAGGAGCAATGGCCAGGCCGAACGTGCCAACGCGGAGGTCCTGAGGGGCGGCCAGGCCGAACGTGCCAACGCGGAGGTCCTGAGGGGCCTCAAGACCAGGATCTTCAAGAAGAAGCTCGAGGCATGTGGCAGGGGCTGGCACGATGAGCTCCAGTCCGTGCTATGGTCCATCCGCACCACCGCCACCAATCCGACGGGCGAGACCCCATTCTTCTTCGTCTACGGAGCGGAAGCAGTCCTCCCACACAAAGTCAGGCATCGCTCCGCACGGGTCCTGGCATTTGATGAAATGCAGAAAGATGCCAGGCAGGAGATGGACCTCGTGCTAGGGGAGGAACATCACCGTGAAGCAGCACTACGGGCGGCAAGGTACCAGCAGGCGCTGCGACGGTACCACTGTCGCAGCGTCCGCTCTAGGACGCTCGAGGTGGGTGACCTCGTCCCGAGGCGGGTCATCTCCAGGGAAGGGCTGCACAAGCTCTCACCCATGTGGGAGGGCCTGTTCAAGGTCGTCCATGTCTCCAGGCCTGGCGCCGCGCGCCTAGAGACACAAGACGGGGTACCCATCCAGAACGCCTGGAACATTCAACACCTTTGGAAGTTCAACCACTGAAGAAAGGCCCAGCGCATGTGAAGAAGGCTTGGCGCCTATGAAGAAAGGCCCAGCGCCTATGAAGATCGCCGCCCGTGAAACTCTCATGTAATAACGAGTGGGGTTTTACACGCCCCGGAGTCTCAGGAGTGCCGCCCTTGGGCCTCGGGGGCTCCCTCCCACTCCCTAGTGGCAGCACTTAGCCCCGCGCTGGTGAGAACACGTCGAAGACTAGACTAGGTGCCGGACGTGGCTTTTCATTTGCTTTCCAAAGTTGGCTTGCCCCTCTTTAATTGAAATTTGCTTTCTGGTGTCTCTTGCTGGTCTCACCCTTTCGCCTTCAACCTCTGTTTCTTCCTTCGTTTCTTTGGTCGCCTTGTACTCTCTCTCGCATGTTCCTCGTGAGGGGGCTGAAAACGTACCTTCGTGAGCTTCCTTCTTCTGTTTTTTGCGAGGTACCCTCATTAGAGCCCACAAGCTGGCGCCCCTTTCTCTCAATCCGTGCCCCTCGGGTACTGCGATATGAAGCGTTGGGTGGAGGCCGGCGGTGCCCATGACCAAGCCTCGGGAGAATGATAAACCTCTTGACAAATTTTTTTGCAGTTCCTAAGCTCCTATCGGGTCAAGGAAGCCTCGACAGGCACCGGGAAGCAAGCAAGCACCTCGCACCGGGAAGCAAGCGAGCACCTCGTGAGGAGGAGGCTACTCCGAACAAGTCAAGCTAAGTTATCCCTACGCAAAACGACGAAGTTGCGACATAGCACAGGAGCAACAAACATAGCATAGCAATTGAGATCATAGTTCGATACATGCCCCTCTAGGGCCCATTCTGGTTTCTTCTTGATGCAGGAAGGAAAGGAAGAACAAAATAAAAGCGGCGTCTGCCCCTATAGCGGTTCACTGGGGCAGGCTCCCGTGCTGTCCTGAGCTCAGCCGGACACCTCCTCGTGCTTCACGGACGCGCGGCGACGAGATGACCCACTGCCGCACTCAAAGCAGGCGCGGTGGCGTGGCGGCTGGTCGTAACCGCCGCTGCTGGGGCTGTTGAGGGAGTCCTGGACTAAGGGGTCCTCGGGCATCCGACCTGTTATCTATGGGTCGGACTGATGGGCTATGAAGACATGAAGGCCGAAGACTGCACCGTGTCCGGATTGGACTCTACTTTGCGTGGAAAGCAAGCTTGGCGACCGAAGATTCCTTCTTATATAACTAACTCCATGTAAACCCTAGATCCCTTCGGTGTCTATATAAACCGAAGGGGATAGTCCGAAAAGGAGAACATATATACTCATTACCATACCCACATAGGCTAGACTTCTAGGGTTTAGCCATTACGATCTCGTGGTAGATCCACTCTTGTAACACTTATATTCATCAATATCAATCAAGCGGGACGTAGGGTTTTACCTCCATAGAGAGGACCCAAACCTGGGTAAACATTGTGTCCCCCGTCTCCTGTTATCATTGATCCTAGACGCATAGTTCGGGACCCCCCCTACGCGAGATCCGCCGGTTTTGACACCGACATTGATGCTTTCAATGAGAGTTCCACTGTGTCGTCGACAAGAGGTTCAATGGCCCCCTCAATTGTCAATAATGATCCTGCCCGAGGAGGAACCTTCCTCCCCGGACAGATCCTCGTATTCGGCGGCTTCATACTACGGGCCAACTCGCTTGGCCATCTGGAGTAGATCGACAGCTACGCCCCTAGCCATCAGGTCAGATTCGAAAGCTTGGACCACGCCGCGAATGTCCGCGGAGACTTGATCTTCGAGGGACTTGAGCCCGCGGCGATCGCTCCCCCTCATCCCGATGAACGTGACTTAAATCTGTCATCGGATCGCACCCAGGAGATGGTTCCTGCGGCTGCAACGACCTTAGAGCGGAAGCAATTGGAGCCATCCGAGGCCTCAGAGTCCGTGGCGTTGGAGCCGCACATGGACTCGACGCCCTGCAATATTCGCTTTAACGAAACTTCGGACTCGTCTCCGGCTATAAGTTCCGGACTGTGTACGCCCGCGGGCACCGAACTAGATCGGTTATCGATCTTCGAGTTCAGCGCCGCTAACGTTTTCCAGCACTCGCCTTTGGGTGATGTGCTAAAATCTTTAAAGAATCTGTCCTTGGAGAAGGACTCCCAGCCGATCTATGTCCAGTTCAAGCTAGAGACGGATGATGAGGAATTTTGCTTCCCACCCGCCACCCACATCATAGCCACCGTCGATGACTTAACCGACGTGCTTGACTATGGCTCCGAAGACATCGACGGCATGGACGACGATGCCAACAAGGAGCAAGGCCAAGACCCGCCATTCACTGGATGTTGGATGGCTACCTCTTCGTACGACGTGTACATGGTTGATACACCTAAAGGATCTGGCGATGACAAAGAAGAGTCGGATGCGAACAAAACCTCTGAGACACACTCCAAGCGCTTGCGGCCCAAACGCCGCCCTAAGCCCCGTCGCTCAAAAGACGGCAACACCGGCACCGGAGAAAATAGTACTCCGGGCGACGCCAAAAACAGTGAAGACCCGCCGGGGCTACATCCGAACAGGAACACGATAGCAGGCAAGACAACACTGACGAACATGACATAGAAGATGACTCGGAGGATGATAGTTACCGTCCACCCTCCAAGGAGGAGGCAAGCCTTGGCAACAAAGACTTCATCGTGCCTGAGGATCCTCTCGAGCAGGAGCGCTTCAAGCTTTAGCTCATAGCCACTGCAAGGAGCTTGAAAAAGAAATAACAACAGCTTCAAGCTGAACAAGACCTGCTCGTCGACAGATGGACTGACGTCCTGACAGCCGAGGAATACAGCCTCAACCGCCCAGCCAAGAGATACTCGAAATGCAGACTGCTACCTCAATTCGATGAGGAGGCGCCGGAGCATATATCTCCATTGCGTAATGTGGATCGACCACCACGTGGTCAGGACAGGGCAGTGGAACGGCCAACCCACAGCTGAGATAAAGCCGCAACTCAGACCGAACAGCAGGCCGCCCCACCACCTCATCAAAATAGGGACGGAATAGTCCGAGGCCATACGTACGACCTCCGACAGACCCTGGATAGTAGAGTAGGATGCACAAGATCGATCTACGGATCACGAGGACATGCCTCGAGACGCGACGACGGCTACGTATTCGGACGTGACAAACCTAACCATGCTCGAGCCGAATGCCGCAGACAGACTCCTTCAGAGCTCCGCCACGATGCAGCCCGATATAGAGGCGCCGCACACCCGCTCTGCTTCACACATGAAGTACTGGATCATGAATTCCCCGAGGGGTTCATGCCCGTCAATATCAAATCATACGATGGCACAACCGATCCTACAATATGGATCGAGGATTTCATTCTCCACATCCACATGGCCCGAGGACACGACCTCCACGCCATCAAATACCTCCCATTAAAACTCAAAGGACCAGCTCGACACTGGTTAAATAGCCTGCCTGAGAACTCAATCGCCAGCTGGGAGAACTTGGAAGAGGCTTTCCTCGACAACTTCCAAGGAACTTATGTGCAGCCACCAGATGCCAATGACCTAAGCCACATAGTCCAACAACCCGGATAATCGGCCAGAAAATTCTGGACTAGGTTCCTAACAAAAAGAACCAGATTGTCGACTGTCCGGACGCCGAGGCCCTAGCAGCCTTCAAACACACATCATCCGAGACGAATGGCTAGCACGCGATCTCGGACAAGAAAAGCCGAAGTCCATGGTACCTCTTACGGCACTCATGACCCACTTCTGCGCATGCGAGGACAACTGGCTGGCTCGCAGCAAAACCACAACCAGCGAGGTAGGCCCTACAAAGGCCAAGAATAGCACCGGCAAGCTCCGGCGCAATAGACACAAACGCAGAAGCAATTGCGGCAACACTGAAGACACCACAGTCAACGTCGGATTCAGTGGCTCCAAGTCCGGCCAACGGAAGAAACCCTACAAAAGAAACAACGAAAGACCTTCCAGCCTTGACCGCATACTCGACCGTCCGTGCCAAATTCATGGCACCCCGGATAAGCAAGCCAATCATACCAACAGGGATTGTTGGGTCTTCAAGCAGGATGGCAAGTTAAATGCCGAAAACAAAGAAAAGGGATCACAAAGCGAGGACGAGGATGAAGA
>NC_041390.1:173690517-173723552 GCF_002162155.2 Triticum dicoccoides | reverse complement strand
AAACGGTGAACATGATATATGCCACGCAAATCCCCAGAAAGGAGCGCAAACAAGCATTCAGGGATGTCTACGCGGTAGAGCCAGTTGCCCCAAAGTTCAATCCGTGGTCATCATTCCCGATCACCTTCGATCGATGAGATCATCCGACTAGTATCTGCCATGGCGGTTCGGTCGCACTAGTCCTGGACCCAATCATCGACGGATTCCACCTAACACGAGTCCTGATGGATGGCGGAAGCAGCCTCAACCTACTGTATCAGGATACAGTACGGAAGATGGGCATTAATCCCTCACGAATCAAACCAACAAAAACTACCTTTAAAGGAATCATACCAGGTGTAGAGGCCCGCTGTACGGGCTCAATCACGCTGGAGGTGGTCTTTGGTTCTCCGGACAACTTCCAAAGCGAAGAGTTAATCTTCGATATCGCCCCCTTCCATAGCAGCTACCACGCACTGCTCGGACGAACCGCGTTTGCTTGATTTAACGCAGTGCCACACTATGCTTATCTCAAGCTCAAGATGTCCGGTCCATGCGGCGTCATAACAGTCAATGGCAATACGGAACACTCCCTCCGAACAGAGGACCAGACCGCCGCCCTAGTAGCTGAAGCACAGAATGGCCATCTCAAGCAGCATTATAACCCAGCTGCCGAGCCTCTGGACACCATCAAGCGGGTCCGGACTACAGTGCAACAGGGCAGCGCGGCTCGTCAAGAGCTCGACAAGCAATTCAACCTCCGTCCCAGCTCCAATAAGGTAGTGGCATTCGTAACATGCGTACACTATTATGCACTCAAAATTCCATGGACATCGATGGAGGCATGAGATGACCCGGCGCTTACAATCCGGCCAGATCGATCCCGGACACACATACTTTCACTTATTTTTCTTGTTTCAGGCACCTTTTTCTGCGGTCCTGATGTCAAGTCCTCTAGAAGGACTGAAATACAATGGAGGCAAGAAACACAGGTGTGTAGGGTAAACTTTATACGTTCTTCTTGACGGCATTCATACTTATTTCTCAGGACCCGCACGCTGCGCCTAATTGGTGCCGGCATGTTAAATGGCCGGATACTTCTCGCACCACCTGTACAAGATACGCCTTGATGTATCCATCCAGTTATAATAAAATGGTTCGTGGCCCAGTCCCTGTGGTTTCCGCTTGTTACTTCGTTTTTATTTTCGATCTTCTTATTTGCTGCATCGACACTCTTTTATGTTTAATATTCGCCAGGGGCTACCTGTCGCCCCACAATACAGTAGCACAGTCCGAACACTTTTTATATATGTTCGGCACCCCGAATTTAGCATTATATGCATTGGCTCCAAATCATGTCTTTGGTCAATAGTTGGGTTGCCCGGCTCCTGTGCTTGCCACCCTACGTTCCGCTCCATCGGTTAGGGTAGTAGAGGGAGAACTACTATGATTGTGCCCTGGCTTTGACCAGACGAGCACCTTAGTAGAGAAAGCCGAAAACTGACTGTCATGATGTGGCGAGAGCCGGTCAGCTACTCGATGGTTACAAATCGTTGGAGATTTTTTCCGCGCTACGCAAGAGCTCGGAACTTCCCGATCATATGCTGACAGTACACTAGATTAAACCAGGGGCTGTGCCAATGCTTTATTATAAAACTCCTATTAAGTGAGGGTGTTAAAGCCATAAAGTCTGATTGCCTTGTTCGTTGCGCTAAACAACTCCTTCAAGGACCATGTAATTGGATCAAGATTGTTTATATTCCATCCCTAACACCTCCGTACTATCTACGTGAGGGCAGAAGCCGACGACTGGCCAACCCTCAGATTACACACAACACGGCCGTACAGGAGGAAACAATTCAAAGCATAATAAAATTACTTCACAAAAACTGGCTTTGTCCCCATAATACAAGACAAAGGCAACATGAATACATTTATTCAAATACAATGTCCTGCGAACATTGTGCCGCTATAAGTTGAGACCCTTCTACAACATCCTCGAAATATCGCTCGGGTGTGTGGTGCTCCTTGCCCTCCGACGGCCCGCTGGCGACTTCAACAACGTTCATCTTCACCCACCACATCTTGCAGTGAGCGAAGGCCATACGGGCACCTTCAATATAGACGGAGTGCTTGATAACGTCTAGCCAAGGACAGGCATCCACCATCCGCCTCACGACTCCGAAGTAGCTACTAGGCATAGCTTCGGCTGGCCACAGTTCGGCCACCCTATGCAGCTCCACCAGCTATTTCAGCTGATCGGTGAAGGACACGGAATGCTGTGGCGCCGCATACTGCGACCAGAAGAGCCTCTCCGAAGAACCCCCTCCTTTGGCTCGATAGAACTCCACGATGTCTGATACACTGTGTGGCAAATCCGCAAAAGCCCCTGGGGAACTCCGAACCCGGGTTAGTAAAAGGTATTGCTTCTCTGCATACTTGCTTTGCATCTTAAATGCCTTACCCACTGTGATCTTCTTGGGCTTCTGGATCTCCTAGAGGGCGGCCTGGGCCTCATTCCGTGTGGTCTCTGCGCTCTGACGAGCCTTGGTGAGTTCGGTCCCTCGAACCGACGCATCATGCTCCAAGGCCTCGCATTTTTTCACCGCATCTTGGAGCTCCTGGTGGACTTCTTTGACCCAGGCATTTAGCTTCTTACGGGCGGCTTGCTGCTGGACAGCCTACTCCTCGGCCTCTCCCAAGGCCTTCCTCAGGGCCTCGACTTCGGTCGCGGCATCTGCACATATCACAATACCGCTGTCAATATACAGTGTTTATCCCTTCCCGAACATATAGCAAGTCGTTCCTCACCTTGCTTCTCCTGGAGCTGAACCTTAACCTCGCCGAGCTCGTTCTCGGTCCGCTCTAGCCTCCGCTTCAGCTCGGAGACCTCGGCAGCATACGAGGTCGCAGCCAACAGGGACGCCTACTTATAAATACATATTCAGTCAGCCTCTTATAATTAAGGATTGATCCCCTATCCGGTCCTCCTCGCCGAACACCGGACAACGTCTCAGGGGCTATGGTCCATATGGAATATCATTGTGCTAACAACTCTGTTTCGCAGGGAAGAGCTAAGGGCTATGAATATGAGCATTATTATTCTAATCATTATGTTTATAAGTCCTCGAAGAATTTCTCTGCTTATTCATATGCTTATCCTAACCCCTCTTATGTGAAACGAAATGGACTGGCTTCTATGCCACCTTTCTCGTATGGAGCTCGCATAGTGATAAACTCTTTGCCACCCCTTCAGATGTGGGTGGTGAAGAAAAATAACTAATCTCTTCTGCAGGGTCAGGTCTCCAGACGTACATAATCGTATGAAGAATTTGCTAGAGACCTAAATGTGCCTGAAAGGACGCAGGCTAATCATGAAGAAATGAACTTTCATTTCTCACGTCCTCATACTGCTTTATCTGTTCTGTTGCTTGATGAAATTGATCTGATGAATTGATGTCATATTCTTCACTGATGAAGTATATGAGTTCATAAGTTGCACTAATTCATCTGCAGGATGATCAACCGAAAGCCACTGAGTGGGTCCTCGATAGTGGATGTACAAATCACATGACTGGTGACAAGAATCTATTGATGGATGCTCCCTTATCACCATCGCATCTTGTCGGGTGGTAGGTGCGACATATGCCAACGGGTGGCTTATCATTGTGGGAGCCAGTAAGACGTCGCCGGTGCCTGGAAACGGGATGAGGCGAAGACATGCACGCCGGCGAATCTTACCCAGCTTCGGGGCTCTCCGTGGAGATAACACCCCTACTGCTGCTCTGCGGGGTCTCCGCATGATCACTAGATGGACAAGTAGCTACACAATGCTCCTTGAGCTGTTCGGTGGGAGGAGGAAGAAGGGCATGGCTAGCTTGCTTCTTCTCCTTGTGTGGTGTCTAAAACTAGCTGGGGGTTCAACCCTTTGCATGGGTGCCCCGGGGGGTTTGTATAGGCCTACCCCCCGGGGGTACAATGGTAATCCGACTGGGCGCGGGGCCCAGCCGTCTGTGACTGTGCTCGCCGGCTTCTGCGCCGGCTGCTGGGGCCCGCCGACTGGTGGGTCCCGCCGGCTGCCGGCCCCTTGGTCGACAGGCAGGCCCCTCCGTCCAGGACCTGGTCGGCGGCTGGTTACTGTTGCTCCATCTTGGTGACATGGGCTTCGTCGTGGTAGGCGTGGCTACAGTGCCGCCGCCCGGCGGGCGATCGCTGTAGCCTCACCGTGTCTTGTCTCCTTAATGGGGCATCTCCTTCGAGGGAGGCAGCAAGCCGGCTGCAGGGAGCCGACTCTGTCTTGGGCCGACTGGGGGAGGCGTGGCCGCCTTCGGGTGTCTCTCTGCCCGAAGGGGCCCACCGTCCGTGGGCCGTATTGGCAGCCCATCGTGGATGGCATCAGGGTCAACATGGCAACAGTGTTGCGCCGGACGGGTCATGGTCACCCGTACGGCGCACTGTGCTGGTTGTGCTCCGGGATTTGGGGGTGGCAGGCTTTATTGTAGCCACGCCCCGTCTCATCGCCGCTAGGTGGATGCAAACTTTGAGGGTACGATCTCGACCGCTTTATGGGAGCCGGCTTCTTGGAGTCGGCCACCTCGCGGGCGGCTTCTCGAAGTCGGCCCTCCCATGGCTTTCTTCATGAGGGCTAAAGTTGGGCCGCCTTCCGAAAGCCGGCCTGGGTGACAGCGAGCAAGGGGAAGGTGGCCCCATGTATTGGATTCTTGAGAGCCGGACGGGCTCGTAATTTTTTCAGAAGGGCCAGGGGAAGCCGGCTAGGCTACCCATGGCTATTTACTCCGACAGTAGCCCCGAAGCTGATCGAGCTTCAAGGCGGACAAAGGGACGAGAATCTTTGTCAGCTTCCTATCCTGAAGAGCCAGCTTTGCTGGTGTATGCCGATTTCGGGGAGCCCTGCGTCTTGCAGGCGGGAAAGTGGTCGACCCTCGTGCTGACCACGGGCCCTCCCGCAGGCCATGTGGCAGCGAGACCCTGCCAGCGCACGCGCGCGACGGGACGCCGCCGGAGCCCCGGGCCCGCCACTCCTAGGGCTCGGCCCGAACGCTGATCTTCTGCGGCCCAGGTGGACCGCTCGCCTTCCCGTGGCGATTTTATTTCGCCATTAGGGTGCAATAAATGCGGGACGTGGGGGAGTGGGCACGATCAACCCCACGTTTCCCCAAGCCGCGCCTCCTCGGCTCCACCACGCGAGCCTATAAGTAGGGGGAGGAGGGGGAGAGATAGAGGTTCGCACACTCTCTCTCGCTCCGCCCCTTCTCGTCCCCCTTTCTTCCTCTCGTTGCCGCCTCAGCCTCCCGTCTCAGCGCCGCCGCGCCGCCACATCGTCTTGCTCCCATGGCGCTGTCGAGCTCGTGGGATGGCTCCAATGTCCATGAGGACCATGTTGAGTTCCTCCGCCAGACTCAGCGCTTGCCCGACGCCAACCTCGTGCGGGTCCGCCTGGCGCCAGAGACGGAGATCTCGCCGGCACCGGAGGAGGGCGAGCGGGTCGTCTTCCGCTCGCACTTCCTGCGCGGCTTCGGCCTTTCGGCGAGCGGATTCCTACGCTCCTTCCTCGAGTTCTACAATCTTCAGCCGCATCACCTCACGCCCAACACGGTGATGCTGCTGTCGGCCTTCGTCTCTCTCTGCGAAGGTTTCTTGGGGCTGCTCCCCACGCTGGAGCTCTGGGGGGAATTCTTCTAGAGCAAACTCGGCACCGTCGTCGCAGGCGTGCCCGCCCCCTGCGGGGCCTTCATCGCCATGAGGAGGTCGGGCGAGAACAACCCGTTCCCGTCCATCCCCCTGATCCAGCGGTGAAGATCTGGCAGAAGTCGTACTTCTACGTGAAGAACGTCGCCCAGCAAGGAGACCATGTCAACCTGCCGGCTTACGTAGCCGGCCCGCCGGCTGGGAGGCAGCCCTCATGGAGTTTCCGGTCCAGGTCACTATCTCAGGCTGGGAACGCTGCCATCTCCCGGCTTCGGGTGATGATCCAGTCGGAAGGCCTGAGCGGGGCCGACTTGGTGGCCGCCTTTGTGGAGCGCCGGATACTACCTCTCCAAAGCCGGCCCCACATGATGTGTCAGATGAGCGGCCGCTTCGACCCAAGCCGGTTGAGCACCAGGGAGATGCCTCGTGCGGAGGTGTCGTACATGGTAAATCATATCTCCAATTGCAAGCTCGCCGAGGACTGGCGATACGGCAAGGTGCCGTATTCTCGCGCCAACCCTTCGCCCGAGGTAAGCTTTCCTCTCTTTCTTCTTTTTGTTGGTAGCCGGCTTTATGATGGTCGGCTTCTGATCCGTCGGTTCTTCTTAGCAGAACCCCCTTCATCCGCCGATGAGCGGGGCAGCAGGGATAGAACGCCAGTACGTCCCTGGCCACATGGTGGATGACGCCGAGGACCCGGATTTGGGGGCGGCCGCCATGGAAGACGCTGTCGTGGGGGACGACGCTGAGCTCGGAGGCACAAGGCTTACCGCCAGCTTCGAGGACTGGACGGATGATGCCGAAGCCGAAGTCGCCCCGCGTCGCCAGCCGGCGTCCGACCATCAGGGCGCAGGCTTGTCCACCGCGCCGGCTGCTAGCGGCGGCGTACAGAAGCGCCGGGCCGCGTCAATCCTCTTCGGCAGTCGGCCGAAAAAGTCCAAAGCCTCCACCGCGGCGACCAAACGAGATGAGGCGGCCGCGAAAGCGGCCCGCTTCCGCAAGGCGGTGAAGCAGCCTCATGCGGTCTCAGCGTAAGTCGTCGATTGCCTGGTCGCATGCTTTTCATCGTTCTCTCCTGTTCGAACATTCTTCCTAACCTTTTCCCGCTCGCTGGACAGGGCGCCGCTTTCCCTTGAGCGGGGTCTGGGCGGCTCCGTAGTTGGGCCGACTGGAGGGTCTTCGGGCTCCCGCCGTGTGGACCCCCGCGCCGACCTCAGGGAGGCCATGGAGCGGAACGCCCGTGAGGCGCGGGAGGAGCGTGAGGCGGCGGAAAAAGCGGCTGCCCAGGCGGCGACGGAGCAGGCCGACGCGGCAGCCAAGGCCCAGGCGGAGGCGGCGACCGCGGAAACGAAGGCGGAGGGTTCGCGTAACCAGCCTCCGCTGCTCGCCATTCCCCTCCGAGCCGTGGCCCCTGACACCCCATTGCCCCTGGCGGAGGAAATCGTCCAAGACCCGCCGCTGATGGAGAGGAGGGAGGATCTCGTGGTCTTCGCGGGGAGAGCGCCGCCGGCAGCGCCAACCGGAGCGGGCCAAGGCGGCCAATCGTCAGCGGCGCTAGAGGAGCCGGCCGGGGGTGAGCCGGAGGACGGAGCCGGCTTCGGGGTGCAGCCGGTGACGCGTCGGCGCGCAGGGGGAGGCGCTGCTCTGCCAGAGTCGCGCCGAGTTGCGGGCGCCGGCCAGTCGGCGGAGGCTCTAGAGGCGGCCAGCACCGCCACGTCTGAGTGGACTCCGAGCGGGGGGACTGGCGAGCTGAATGTGGCGGCTCAAGAGGTCCGGAGCCGGCTTCAAGCTCAGGCCGCCCTGCTGCAGCAGTACACCCAGGAGTTCCTGTCGACGCGGGCCGCCATCCGGGTGAGTCTTTCATTCTTGGCCGCTTTGGTCTCTTGATTTCTTCCGTGGGGGCGTGTCAGCGCACCCATTGGGTGTAGTCCCCGAGATTCGGGCCGACTGCTGAGCAGTCGGGTCGGATCTTTCTTGACGACTACCTTACTTTTGCTTCTTGTCTGAACTTCCAGGAATATCATAACTCCCGTGCTGCCGCCTTCAACTCCCAGGCTCAGGAGTTGGGTCGGAAGACCGACGATCTGGACAACAGCCGAAGTAAGTGCTTGATCTTGTCTGTCTCCTATGGGGGCGCGTCAGCCCACCCACTGGGTGTAGTCCCCGAGATTCGGGCTGACTGCTGAGCAGTCGGGTCGGATCTTCCTTGACGACTTTTTACTTATTGGTTTTTTTCTTTTCTTTCGTGCTTTCAGGGGCCAACGCCGACTTGAGGAGGGAGCTCGGCGAAGCGCAGGCCGCCCTTCGTACCAAGGATGCTACGTACGCCGCCTTGGTCCAGGAGCATGACCGCCTGGCCAAGAAGCTGGCTGACCAAGAGGAGAGCCACAAGGCGGCCTTGCAGAAAGCGCGGGATAGCAAGGTCGCCCTGAACGCAGAGTTTGAGACCGAGGCAGCGAGCTGGGCTGAGACCCGGCGAGCGCTGGATGAAGGCTTCGGCCGCATCGATGCCGGGACCCCGATCCTAAGTCACACCGATCTAGCATGTAACACATCATATCACTTTGCAGCCTCACGCACGGTATTCCCACGGGTGCCACCTTACCTGGCCCGGGATCGTTTGCGCCTTTTGGCTCACGTATATGATAGTGTCGCTAGCATCCATATGACAAAGAACCCGGGCCGACATGGCTAGTCGTGAACCCAAAGCGGTGCTAACCTATGGGGACAGGCATACATGAATCACATCGAGCATGTCGGTCAATAGCATATGAATCCGGGCTGTAGCACTGGGCTAACAGGACTCCAGGGGAACCCGGGCTGTAGCAGGCTAGGCAGGACTCCGGAAGTCACCGTGTGACATTTCCCCGAAGGGACAGACACAGGAACGAAGTGAAACACATGCCGGCCAGTCAAGTGTCCTGATCAGTAGTGCTGGGCTAGCAGGACTCCGGTGAACCGGGTTGTAGCGGACTACTATGGCTCAAGGAAGCACTAGACTACATTTCCCCATAAGAGAGGCTGCCAAGGATAAACAACCAGATTGTCGGATCCCACGCATAGCAATACACGTTACACGTACGCATAACATGCAAGTATGTGCTGTACAACATGGCATCACAACATAACACAAACTCATATAGATAAAGGCCCAAAAGAGCCACATAGCATTAAGTACAAGCAAGGGTCACATGACCCATCATTCGGAGCATACAAGCAACAAGCAGAAGCATTACATGTCTGAATATAGACAACTACAAATGAAAAAGGCCGAGGAGCCCGACTATCTACAACATCCGATCAAGATCATAGCTGAGGTACAAGCTACTTGTCGAAGTCCACGTAAACTAGTAAGACCGAAGTCTCCGCTGCAAAAACAAAAATAAAGCAACATGAGTACAAAGGTACTCAGCAAGACTTACATTAGATCCTATCATACATGCACTTGTATCAAGAAGGTAATGTGGAGTTTAGTTGCAGCAAGCCAGCTTTGACTCAGTGGCTATCCTGTACTACGACTGCTGGTAACTCTTTTGAGGTGGCACACACGAGTCCACTAATCACCACGTCAATACACTACTATGGATTCATTCCCGTCTTCCTACGAGAAGGCCATCCATAGCACTCACACTTGTCTTGAGCATTTTAGAGTATCCACTTCAAGTTGTCTATGTACCACGTAAGCATCCAAGAAGTCCGTAACCAAGGACACGGCTATTCGAATAGATCATGATAACCCTGCAGGGGTGTACTTCTTCACACACGCTCTCACCACTTATCACCATGTACACATCATGTATCTCGGCAACCTTCAAGCGGAAGCCTGGCGAGGGTGTCGGCCACGACCTGACTAACCACACAAGACTCTAGTCCAGGTTTATCTCTTATTCAGGTTCCATCCGCAAGGAGATCCGGCCGGGGTATCGCTCACGGCCCCAAACGATGTGTGCAGGGTTCCCAAGCCCACCTCGCCGGATGGATCTACGCTTGGTACACCATGCCACTTGTGCCTAGTCTGTCCCAAGACCACCTGGCCGGGTGCCACTTGGTAGACTACTAACACTACCTACAAACACCAGAAACTAATTGCAACTCCTGGACAAAGATCAAGTTGGTTAATAAGTCGAGAGAGCTTGGAGTGCCCGGAGCCCAATGTGTGGTAGTAGCTAGTCATTGGACAACATACACAGAACTCAGTGCTTAAGGACGGTTCCAGTGAGACAACCCACCATGTACTCCTACATGGCCTCTCACCGCTACCTTTACCAAATCATGTTCACACGCTTAACTCTCAGCACCAGAACATATCGTATCACTCCAATTCATTCCCGATGAATCAGACCTGTCACAGCTCTAAGTAATAGCAGGCATGGCATGGCAAGAACACAACATGGCTCAATCAACTCCTACACATGCTAGTGGGTTTTAACTATTTACTGTGGCAATGACAGGTCATGTAGAGGAATGGGTTCAACTACCGCAGCATAAAGTAGCAGTTGAATCGTTGTTGTCCTAATGGAATAATGAGAGCAGGAGCGAGAGAGTAGGATTGTATCAGAATGAACAAGGGGGTTTGCTTGCCTGGTAGATCAACAGGGTGTACTGCTCCACTGATAGGTACTCTCGAACACTTTCCGGAGCAGGACCTATCGAGAAGGAACGGTGTCGGAAATCAAACACAAGCATATGCAACATTATGATGCATGAACATGGCATGAGTATGTGATTTTGTTTGAGCTAATGCAACTAGCATTCATTTGGTTAAAGTCCATTTGAAGTAAAGATTGAAATGCACCTTTAACATAAGCTCTTGGATATGCCATAAGTGTGTTTTCATATATACAGCATGTATAGATGGTTTATCATGCATGAAAACGGTACAGATGGATAGATTGAATTTTTCTGATAATTTTTCATATATAAATTATTTCAATCTGAGCTACGGTTGAATTTCCATGAATTTTTGAAGTTTATATCATTTTCTGGAATTTCCTGATTTATTTAAAATCCAGGAAATAGCTTATTGCGTCAGCACTCCATCATGCTGACGTCAGTGGTCAACGAAGCGGCCCAGGTCAAACTTGACCTGTGGGGCCCACTGGTCAGTGACCCAGTGCTGCCTAGGTCACAGACAGGTGGGGTCGGGTCAACGCCACATCAGCATAGTCAAAGCTGACACGTGGGCCCACTGTAATTAGATTAATCTTAATCTTGCTTAGTTAGCCGGTTAGTTAGGTAGTGGGCCCCGGCTGTCTGTGTCACAGGGTGTTACTAACTGCGTCATTAACCTTAATTAATCATGCCACGTCAGCGTCGCCGGATTAAGGGCCGGCGACCTTACAGTGCGGCGGCGACTCACCGGGCGGCCGTTTCCGGCGATGGATGGCCGCGTGGATGGGTTCTATGGGACAACCGTAGTGCGGCGCTTCCAGGGGTGGTCGTGGGGATGCCGGGGATGGGCTGCAGCGGTGAGGGCGGCGAGCTTTGCGGCGGCAGAGCTCGGTGGTGTGCGGGTGCTGCGCCAGGGCTCGCTGCCGAGCTGCCTGTGCTGCACGACAGCGCCAGGGGTGCTCTAGGGCGCGCCCGTTGCACGACGGTAGTGAACGGAGCACGGGGAGCACGTGTGCTGTGGCAATGGCGGAGCCAAGCTTCGGCTTGTGCGGCAAGGGAGCTAGAGGGCACGGGAGGACAGGGGAGAAGGGGGAGATGACGGTGGGGCTCACGGAGATTTGAACGGCGCCGTCGTTGAGCTCGGGGAGGCACTGGGCGACGCAGATCGACGGGCGAAGTCCGACGGCAGATGCGGCGGTGACGAGCTCGGAGGCATCGTCACAGGAAGTCCGGTGATGTGACCTTCGTCTTGGTGAGGCGGTGCTCGACGGCGGACCAGTGGGACACGACAATGGGGCTCGGCGTGGGCAGTGGCTACGGCGACGGTGAGCAGCGGCGACGAGCTTCTCTCGGTGGTGCTCGGGGGAAGGGGAACAGACAAGGGATAGGCACGGGAAAGAGGGGGAGAGTGACTAGGGGGTTGCAGGCGTCTCCGTGGCGCTCGGGTTAGGACGGGGGAGGCAGCAGGAGGTGGAAGCAGGAGGTGGCTTCGCCTCCTGTGTGTGCGCCACGCCGTCGTCCTCCTGGCAAGGGAAGGAGACGACTGGCGCCTGGCTCTAGTGGGCTGGGCCGTGCTGGGCCAGCTGGGTTGCCAGGTAAGGCCAAGTAAGGTTTTATTCCTTTTTCTGTTTCCTATTTTCTGACCTTTGTTTTGATTTAATAAAAATACTAAATCAAGTTATTTTCTTCTGAAAACTTTTGTAGGGGCCTAAAGGATTATTCCAAAGCCCCTCACCAAAATTCAGAATTATTGCACAATATTATATATATATAAAATATTTATCCAATGCAAATAATTACTGGATTAATTCCAAATGGCCAAAATAAATATTTATGAGCTCCTAAAAATATTGGTTTGAAATTTTAGCTCTGCCCAATATTTTCAGAGAGAGACATGAACATTTTCTTGGACCCTTTTGGAGCAATTTTTATCTGGGTCATTTCCAGAAATGATTTCTGAGGGTTTTACAAATCCCCATTTCAAATTTAAATGAAATTTAAACGTGATGCACACATGACTATCTAGCCTAGGTCATACCAGAACTAGGGATGTGACAACTCGCCCCCACTCGGAAGAATCTCGTCCCAAGATTTAGGAGTCGGCGGGAAGGAAGTGGGGCACTCAAGTCGAAGGCGATCTTCACGCTCCCAAGTAGCTTCTCTCTCGGAATGATGAGACCACTGAACCTTGAGAAACTTGATGTTATGACGTCGGGTGACACGCTCTGCTTGATCAGGGATGCAAACAGGGTACTCTCGATAAGTGAGGTTATCTTGGAGATCAAGCGTTTTGTGGTCCACTCCGCGGATGGGATCCGAGAAGCAACGCCTGAGTTGAGAGACGTGGAAGACATCATGTACTCGAGAAAGATGTGGGGGTAGTTCCAACTGGTAGTCAACCTCTCCTTGTTTAGCGAGAATGCGAAAAGGACCAATGTAACGAGGAGCCAACTTGCCTTTGATACCGAAACGATGGGTACCCTTCAAGGGAGTAACCCGAAGATAAACCTTGTCGCCAACTTCATAAGCCACTTCCTTATGATGACAGTCATACTGGCTCTTTTGACGAGATTGGGCTGTTTTCAAATTCTCACGAATGACGCGAACTTGCTCTTCTGCCTCCTGGATCATATCCGGTCCAAAGAATTGTCTTTCACCGGTTTCTGACCAGTTCAAAGGTGTTCGACATCTTCGTCCATACAGAATCTCAAAAGGAGCTTTCTTGAGGCTGGTTTGGTAGCTGTTGTTATAAGCAAACTCGGCAAAGGGAAGACACTTCTCCCAGTCCATACCGAATGAGATAACACAAGCTCTAAGCATGTCTTCAAGAATCTGGTTGACCCTTTCCACCTGACCACTTGATTGAGGGTGGAAAGCGGTACTGAAGGAAAGATGGGTGCCCATGGCAGTTTGGAAACTCTCCCAGAAATGAGAAGTGAAAAGACTACCACGGTCTGAATTGATCTCTAGTGGAACACCATGAAGTGATACTATTCGAGAAATATATAAGTCAGCGAGCTGACTAGCAGTGATACTCTCTCGAATGGGTAGGAAGTGAGACACTTTGGATAGACGATCAATGACTACAAAGATAGCATTATTCCCTCTCTTGGTCCTGGGAAAGCCGGTGATGAAGTCCATACCAACTTTATCCCATTTCCACTCAGGAATAGCTAAAGGTTGAAGGGTGCCAGCAGGTCTCTGATGCTCTGCCTTCACGCGACGACAAATGTCACAGTTAGCAATAAATTGAGCAATTTCTCTCTTCATCCTAGTCCACCAGAACCTCTGGCGTAGGTCCTGATACATCTTAGTACTACCGTGATGAACCGTGAGAGGAGATTCATGCGCCTCCTTAAGGATTAACTGTCGAAGATGTTGATTCTTGGGAACCACCAAGCGACTCTCAAAGAAAACAACACCACGATCATCTATAGAGAAACTACCACCAACTCCGTTGTTAATGTTTCTCTTGATCCGGGAAATTCCCGTATCCTGCTGCTGAGCAGAGATGATTTGATCCACAAGAGTAGGTTTCGCCACCAAGGTAGAAAGGAATCTGTGAGGAGCAAGGTGGAGGTTAAGCTTACATAATTCCTCATGGAGAAGTGGTTGGCCCTGTTGCAACATGAGATTGTTGCAATAGGACTTACGACTTAGCGCATCAGCCATGACATTCCCCTTACCTGGGGTGTAGGTAATCCCTAAATCATAATCTGAGATCAACTCCAACCAACATCTTTGCCTAAGGTTCAAATCTGGTTGGGTGAAGATATACTTGAGACTCTAGTGATCGGTGTAAATCTCGCAACGTTTACCGAGAAGGTAATGTCGCCATGTCTTAAGTGCATAGACTATGGCTGCAAGCTCTAGATCATGTGTAGGATAATTCTCCTCATGTGGATGCAACTGTCGAGATGCATAGGCAATCACATGGCGATCTTGCATAAGAATGCAACCTAGTCCCTGTCGTGAGGCATCACAATAGATAACAAAGTCCTTAGTGAAGTCCGGTGGCACAAGTATGGGAGCAGAAGTCAGGCGTCTTTTCAGTTCCTGAAAACTGTGCTCACACTATGGGGACCACTTAAACTTTTTATCTTTCTTGAGAAGTTCCGTGAGAGGTTTGGCCACTTTGGAGAAGTTCTCAACGAATCGGCGACAATAACTGGCTAGACCAAGGAAACTCCTAACTTGCTTAACTATTTCAGGCGGAGTCCAATCAAGAACGGCCTGAACTCTTTCGGGATTGACAGCAATGCCCTTACCAGAGATTACGTGGCCGAGATAGGTCACTTCTGGCAACCAAAATTCGCACTTGGAGAACTTGGCATAAAGGCGCTGCTCTTTGAGTTTTTCTAACACAAGTCTAAGATGTTCGGCATGCTCTTCCTCGTTCTTCGAGTAAATAAGGATATCATCGAGGTAAACCACGATGAACTTATCTAAGTACTCCATGAAGATCGAGTTCATCAAGCGAGAGAAAGTAGCTGGAGCGTTGGTTAGACCAAAGGACATGACGGTGTACTCGTACTGACCATAATGAGTGACAAAAGCTGTCTTAGGAATATCCCCATTTCTGATCTTGATTTGGTGGTAGCCTAACCTCAAATCCATCTTGGAGAAGACTGAGGATCCAGTGAGCTGATCATACAGATCGTTTATCCTGGGGAGCGGATACTTGTTCTTTATCGTGACCAAATTAACGGGACAATAATCTACAACCATTCGGTCCGTACCATCCTTCTTCTTGACGAAGAGGACGGGGCAAGCCCAGGGAGAAGAACTAGGACAGATGAAACCCTTTTGCAAGGATTCATCGAGTTGTTTCTTAAGCTCGGCTAGTTCTAAGGGTGCCATCTTGTAAGGTCTCCTAGAAATTGGGGCGGTTCCGGGGATAAGATCTATAACAAACTCTACATCTCTGTCAGGTGGAATACCTGGCAGTTCTTCTGGAAAGACATCCGGAAAGTCGCGGACTACCGGAATATCTTCAAGGTCAGGAAGAGGGCTGGCATTTAGAGAATATAGTTGACGCCTTGCAATTTTGGTGGAGACAGTGACTACCTTGCCAGAGGGGTGTGTGAGCTGAACAGACCTGGTGTAACAGTCAATCTTGGCATAATGAGCTTTCATCCAGTCCATACCCAAAATGATGTTAATATCTGAAGACTTGAGGGATATCAAGGAAGCTAGGAATACAAGTCTGTCAACATCTATGTCATTGCCATAACTTATCCTAGAAGTTTGCCACTTGGATCCAGGAGTTTGAATGAGTAGTGGGGAGGGCATATCACAAAATGACATGTCGTGCAAACGGGCATAACTTTCGTAAATGAAGGAGTGAGATGCCCCGGTATGGAATAGAACCGAAGCTGGGTGACAGTTGACAAGGAGTGTACCAAGAACGACATCTGGATCATCATGAGCGTCTTTAGCTGAGACGTGATGCACACGTCCAAGTTCAGTGGGAGCTGACTTGGCACTGATCATCTGGTGTGAAGGCTTACTACCACGGCCAATAGACTTCTCGGGCTGAGGTGGAGCAACAACGGTTTGAGTGCAAATATGGGCAATGTGGCTTGGCTCTCTGCACTTGTAACAAATCTTAGAGGTAGGACAAGGACCCGCATTGACAAGTGGTCTACCAATAGGCATGGGTGTAGCATATAGTTGAACTGGGTGAGGTGCCACACAAGAAGGCCTTGGTGTATAACCGGGTGGAAGAGCGGAGTTCGGAACCCAAATCCGGCGCTTCTGAGAACTAGAACCGGAGGAAGAACCCAAATCACGGGTGTGCTTACAAGATTCCTCGTAGGTGAGTTGAGCTGTCTCTGCATTAATGGCCTTGTTCACAGGAGCGTGGAATGTATTGCAACGATGCAAGTGGAGATCACGACGCAACTTGGGGTTGAGACCCTTCCAGAACCTAGCCTGCTTCTTGGCATCTGTGGACACTTCTTCTGTAGCATAGCGGGCGAGGTTCTCAAACTCTCTACTGTAAGCATCAACAGCCATCTTACCCTGGGTGAAACTACATAACTCTTCTCTCTTGCGATCGATGAGGGCTTCAGGAGTGTGATGCTCGCGAAAAGCCTCAGTGAAATCTCTCTAGGTAGGAATTTGACCAGCTGGAAGCATAGCCTCATAGTTCTGCCACCAGAGACTAGCAGGGCCTTCCAGGTGATATGAACATGAGTGACCTTGTCACTTTCAGCTACGTTCGCAGAACGCAGCTTGTGTGTGATACTATGGAGCCAGTCATCTGCATCGAGTGGCTCAATGGAATGATGGAAGGTGGGTGGTTTCAGATCAATGAAATCCTGGATGGTCGCTGACTCTTTGCACCGATGTGTGGTGTTCTCCTCGATACGTGCCAACAAGCGGTTAGACTCACGCTTGTTCCTCTCCATCTCTATCATGAACTCTGCCAATGAAGGTTGGTCGGGAGGATCCTCCTCATCCCTACCACCTCCGTGGTTTAGGCAACAAGTAACAGAACTTCGGTTAACTGACGACATCCTAAGAAGCGGAACCAAGGATGAGGTCAACAACAACTATAGGATGCAACATGTAGCACAAGGAAATTTAGTATCTCTCAAACTCCTAGGACAATTCCGGCAGCATAACGGCAGTAAAATGCTCAGAATGAGACATTCTGCGAAAGACGGGGTAGCACCATACTCAACATCATCACTCAAGGTTCTGAAATATTACTAAACAGGCTACACCAGAGGTACTCGAACTGGGATATGACTCTGATCAACCAATCCTAAGAGACTACGGAGTAGTAACACGTGATCCTGATAGACAGAAAATAAAGCCTAGTTCCTTAACCCCGTAGGAAAGATAGGATGACTCAGATTAGAAGGGCATGAGATATAAGGAGTAAAAAGAGCCTTACGTTCCCTTCCACAATCAATTCCCTTACATAACTAAAGAATTTCTAGACTCAACTTCGACCAGGTTGGCTTGGAAATCCTACAGGCAGTCAGGCTCTGATACCAAAAGCTGTCGGGATCCCGATCCTAAGTCACACCGATCTAGCATGTAACACATCATATCACTTTGCGGCCTCACGCACGGTATTCCCACGGGTGCCACCTTACCTGGCCCGGGACCGTTTGCGCCTTTTGGCTCACGTATATGATAGTGTCGCTAGCATCCATATGACAAAGAACCCAGGCTGACATGGCTAGTCATGAACCCAAAGCGGTGCTAACCTATGGGGACAGGCATACATGAATCACATCGAGCATGTCGGTCAACAGATATGAATCCGGGCTGTAGCACTGGGCTAACAGGACTCCAGGGGAACACGGGCTGTAGCAGGCTAGGCAGGACTCCGGAAGTCACCGTGTGACATTTCGCCGAAGGGACAGACACAGGAACGAAGTGAAACACATGCCGGCCAGTCAAGTGTCCTGAGCAGTAGTGCTGGGCTAGCAGGACTCCGGTGAACCGGGCTGTAGCGGACTACTATGGCTCAAGGAAGCACTAGACTACATTTCCCCATAAGAGAGGCTGCCAAGGATAAACAACCAGATTGTCGGATCCCACGCATAGCAATACACGTTACACGTACGCATAACATGCAAGTATGTGCTGTACAACATGGCATCACAACATAACGCAAACTCATATAGATAAAGGCCCAAAAGAGCCACATAGCATTAAGTACAAGCAAGGGTCACATGACCCATCATTCGGAGCATACAAGCAACAAGCGGAAGCATTACATGTCTGAGTACAGACAACTACAAATGAAAAAGGCCGAGGAGCCCGACTATCTACAACATCCGATCAAGATCGTAGCTGAGGTACAAGCTACTTGTCGAAGTCCACGTAAACTAGTAAGACCGAAGTCTCTGCTGCAAAAACATAAATAAAGCAGCATGAGTACAAAGGTACTCAGCAAGACTTACATCAGATCCTATCATACATGCACTTGTATCAAGAAGGTAATGTGGAGTTTAGTTGCAGCAAGCCAGCTTTGACTCAGTGGCTATCCTGTACTACGACTGCTGGTAACTCTTTTGAGGTGGCGCACACGAGTCCACTAATCACCACGTCAATACACTACTATGGATTCATTCCCGTCTTCCTATGATAAGGCCATCCATAGCACTCACACTTGTCTTGATCATTTTAGAGTATCCACTTCAAGTTGTCTATGTACCACGTAAGCATCCAAGAAGTTCGTAACCGAGGACACGGCTAGTCGAATAGATCATGATAACCCTGCAGGGGTGTACTTCTTCACACACGCTCTCACCACTTATCACCATGTACACGTCATGTATCTCGGCAACCTTCAAGAGGAAGCCTGGCGAGGGTGTCGGCCACGACCTAACTAACCACACAAGACTCTAGTCCAAGTTTATCGCCTATTCGGGTTCCATCCGCAAGGAGATCCGGCCTGGGTGTCGCTCACGGCCCCAAATGATGTGTGCGGGGTTCCAAAGCCCACCTCGCCGGATGGATCTATGCTTGGTACACCATGCCACTTGTTCCTAGTCTGTCCCAAGACCACCTGGCCGGGTGCCACTTGGTAGACTACTAACAGTACCTACAAACACCAGAAACTAATTGCAACTCCTGGACAAAGATCAAGTTGGTTAATAAGTCGAGAGAGCTTGGAGTGCCCGGAGCCCAATGTGTGGTAGTAGCTAGTCATTGGATAACATACACAGAACTCAGTGCTTAAGGACGGTTCCAGTGAGACAACCCACCATGTACTCCTACATGGCCTCTCACCGCTACCTTTACCAAATCGTGTTCACACGCTTAACTCTCAGCACCA
The DNA here is from genome assembly GCF_002162155.2 of Triticum dicoccoides. Lineage (NCBI taxonomy): Eukaryota > Viridiplantae > Streptophyta > Magnoliopsida > Poales > Poaceae > Triticum > Triticum dicoccoides. Next base: position 173,704,450 of record NC_041390.1, on the reverse strand, counting down.
GAACATATCGTATCACTCCAATTCATTCCCGATGAATCAGACCTTTCACAACTCTAAGCAATAGCAGGCATGGCATGGCAAGAACACAACATGGCTCAATCAACTCCTACACATGCTAGTGGGTTTTAACTATTTACTGTGGCAATGACAGGTCATGCAGAGGAATGGGTTCAACTACCGCAGCATAAAGTAGCAGTTGAATCGTTGTTGTCCTAATGCAATAATGAGAGCAGGAGCGAGAGAGTAGGATTGTATCGGAATGAACAAGGGGGTTTGCTTGCCTGGTAGATCAACAGGGGGGTACTGATCCATTGATAGGTACTCTCGAACACTTGCCGGAGCAGGACCTATCGAGAAGGAACGGTGTCGGAAATCAAACACAAGCATATGCAACATTATGATGCATGAACATGGCATGAGTATGTGATGTTGTTTGAGTTATGCAACTAGCATTCATTTGGTTAAAGTCCATTTGAACTAAAGATTCAAATGCACCTTTAACATAAGCTCTTAGATATGCCATAAGTGTGTTTTCATATATACAGCATGTATAGATGGTTTGTCATGCATGAAAATGGTACAGATGGATAGATTGAATTTTTCTAATAATTTTTCATATATAAATTATTTCAATCTGAGCTACGGTTGAATTTCCATGAATTTTTGAAGTTTATATCATTTTCTGGAATTTCCTGATTTATTTTAAATCTAGGAAATAGCTTATTGCTTCAGCACTGCATCATGCTGACATCATCGGTCAACGAAGCGGCCCAGGTCAAACTTGACCTGTGGGGCCCACTGGTCAGTGACCCAGTGCTGCCTAGGTCACAGACAGGTGGGGTCGGGTCAACGCCACATCAGCATAGTCAAAGCTGACACGTGGGCCCACTGTAATTAGATTAATCTTAATCTTGCTTAGTTAGCCGGTTAGTTAGGTAGTGGGGCCCGGTTGTCTGTGTCACAAGGTGTTACTAACTGCGTCATTAACCTTAATTAATCATGCCACGTCAGTGTCACCGGATTAAGGGCCGACGACTTTACAGTGCGGCGGCGACTCACCGGCCGGCCGTTTCCGGCGATGGATGGCCGCGCGGATGGGTTCTATGGAACGCCCGTAGTGCGGCGCGTCCAGGGGTGGTCGTGGGGATGCCGGGGATGGGCTGCAGCGGTGAGGGTGGCGAGCTTTGCGGCGGCAGAGCTCGGTGTTGTGCGGGTGCTGCGCCAGGGCTCGCTGCCGAGCTGCCTGTGCTGCACGACAGCGCCAGGGGTGCTCTAGGGCGCGTCCGTTGCACGACGGCAGTGAACGGAGCACGGGGAGCATGTGTGCTATGGCAATGGCGGAGCTGAGCTTCGGCTTGTGCGGCAAGGGAGCTAGAGGGCACGGGAGGACAGGGGAGAAGGGGGAGATGACGGCGGGGCTCATGGAGATTTGAACGGCACCGTCATTGAGCTCGGGGAGGCACTGGGAGACGCAGATCGACGGGCGAAGTCCGACGGCAGATACGATGGTGACGAGCTTGGAGGCGTCGTCACAGGATGTCCGGTGATGTGACCTTCGTCTTGGTGAGGCGGTGCTCGACGGCGGACCAGTGGGACACGACAACGGGGCTCGGCGTGGGTAGTGGCTATGGCGACGGTGAGCGGCGGTGATGAGCTTCGCTCGGTGGTGCTCGGGCGAAGGGGAACAGACAAGGGATAGGCACGGGAAAGAGGGGGAGAGTGACCAGGGGGTTACAGGCGTCTCCGTGGCGCTCGGGTGAGGACGGGGGAGGCAGCAGGAGGTGGCTTCGCCTCCTGTGCGTGCGCCACGCCGTCGTCCTCCTGGCAAGGGAAGGAGACGACTAGCGCCTGGCTCTGGTGGGCTGGGCCGTGCTGGGCCAGCTGGGTTGCCAGGTAAGGCCAGGTAAGGTTTTATTCCTTTTTCTGTTTCCTATTTTCTGACCTTTGTTTTGATTTAATAAAAATACTAAATCAAGTTATTTTCTTCTGAAAATTTTTGCAGGGGCCTAAAGGATTATTCCAAAGCCCCTCACCAAAATTCAGAATTATTGGACAATATTTTATATATATAAAAATATTTATCCAACGCAAATAATTACTGGATTAATTCCAAATAGCCAAAATAAATATTTATGAGCTCCTAAAAATATTGGTTTGAAATTTTACCTCTGCCCAATATTTTCAGAGAGAGACATGAACATTTTCTTGGACCCTTTTGGAGCATTTTTATCTAGGTCATTTCCAGAAATGATTTCTGAGGGTTTTACAAATCCCCATTTCAAATTTAAATGAAATTTAAACGTGATGCACACATGACTATCTAGCCTAGGTCATACCAGAACTAGGGATGTGACAATCGAGGACTTGATCGACGGTAAGCCACCTTCCTCGCTCCTCTCCTGCCCCTTGCCGCCTGGTTTTTGGCCTGACTTGTGCTGCTGCCTATTTTCTTGTGCAGACTACTTTCCCGGCTACTCCGCCTTCGCCCCCCAAACCATCGAGGACCATCGCGAGGCGCACCGTCAGGCGGGGGTCAACATCGCGCCGGACGCGAATCGGACGCTTGAGGAGCAGCTCTTGGCTGTCCAAGCACGGCCGCAGCCGGCTCACCGGATGCTTCGCCGGCAACAACGTGCCGGGGCGCAGGTGCTGGCCGCCCTCTGGCGCGGCGAGACAATCCCCCGCACCCCAAGACGGACTGCCGACTGGCTAGAGGTCGCAGTCGGTCGCTTTGAAGCTTGGAAGGCATCGGCGGCCCATCTTGGAGCCGGGCGGGCGTTGGAGTTAGTTCGATCTTGGTACCCAGGGCTAAACCTGGACCAGCTGCGCACTTGGCGGCTGGAGGCCGACGCGGAGCTGGAGGAGGTGCGGCCGGCTATCGCCCAGCGTGCTTCGACGATCGCCGAGTGCACTGACATCAGCGTTTTTGCACCTGAAATCAATGATGACGGCATTGCCCAGCCGGAGGAGTGGTTCGGGCTGAACCCGGTGGTGGGCGAGGACTCGGCAGAGGAGATCACCTCCAGCGACGAGGGCGAGGATGACGAAGAAGAGGACGGCGAAGACGTCGAGCCGGCTAGTGGAACAACCGGCCGGCCTCAGGCTGACCGTGCCTCCAGCAACGAGGCGCGTGGAAGCGCGCCCTCTGCGGGAGGCGGTGATCAAGCCGCGGTTCGCCAGCCGGCCACTCCTTCAGCCGGCACAACCGTCTCCGCCGACCAGCCCGGCTCGTCGGTCGCTCCGCCAGCTTGACCTGCCGTCCTTATTTTTCCTGCTTGTTGCCCTTTGAACAATCTTTATTAAGCTTTCGCAGTTCCACCCACTGGGGGTGTATCCAAACTATGTTGAATGCTGGCCTCTTGGAGGTCTTTTATGTAAATATTATTATGTGCATGTTTGGTTTCCACTCGCGTATGCTTTTTATCCTTAGGCTTTTTCCTTTGCCGCCTTCCCTCTTTGGGGAGGCAAGTACTCGAGCTTTCTTGGATTGAAGTGAAGTGAATGGAAACCGGCCGGCCGGCTACTCTGGTAGTCGGTCGGTGGTAGGCGGCAAACTGGCTTTCGTTATATTAGTCCGTTGGTCCCTGGCCATTTTTCGTGTGGGCATCCTTTCCTGCTTTTGACTCTTGCCAGCGGGACAGCCGGTTCTTCGAACTGCGACTTCGCCAAGAGCTAAGCCTGGGTGTCGGCACACTACTTGTCTGACCATGGGTAGGACTTCTAATATAACTCCAGGTGGCCAGTCCCCGGGCCGACTAGTCGAACCCAGTGCCGGACGGAACAAGTAAATGAAATGACAAGGTCATAAGCATGATACTTTTCATTCATAGATAAAAGATGGCAGTCCCCGAGCCCTCCTCGGGGGGCCTATTGTCACGTATTTAGTACAAAAGTTAGCGTGATACATACTGCATTTCATCTGTAAAATCTTCGAAGGAGGTTGGCGTTCCATGGTCGTTCCGACTCTTTGCCGGAGTCATCTCTCTTTCATGCCTTCGGCTTCTGCGCGTCGATCAGGTAGTAGGAGTCGTTGCCTAAGGCTCTGCTGATGACAAAGGGGCCCTCCCAAGGTGCCGAGAGCTTGTGCTGGACGGCTGTTCGCTGGACCAGCCGGAGCACAAGATCGCCCTCTTGGAAAGATCTTGGCCTGACCTTCCGACTATGGTAGCGGCGCAAACCCTGCTGGTAGATGGCAGACCGGCTGAGGGCTAACAGCCGGCCTTCTTCCAGCAGGTCGACAGCCGACCCTGAGTAAGCATCCAAGAAACTCAACAGCTCGCATCCGGCTGTGGAGTCTATCACTTGGTCAATCCTCGGCAGGGCAAAGGGATCTTTAGGGCAGGCCTTGTTGAGGCTTGTGTAGTCTATACACATGCGCCACTTGTTGTTCTTCTTTAACACGAGGACCGGGTTGGCAAGCCACTCTGGAAAGAAGACTTCCATATTGAAGACGGCTGCCAGAAGCCGGGCTATCTCCTCCCCTACAATCCTTCTCTTTTCCTCTGATAGTCGGCGGAGGGGCTGCTTGACTGGTTTCGCGTCTTTTCGGACGTGTAGTTTGTGCTCGGCGAATTCCTTCGGAACACCCGGCATGTCGTTGGGGGACCATGCAAAGATGTCCCGATTCTCATGGAGGAAATCGGCGAGCTCGCCTTCCTATTTGTTGTTCAGGCTTGCCCCGATGACGGCAAACCTCTCGGGATGCTCGGGGTCAAGGGGTATCTTCTTGGTTTCTTTGGCCGGCTGGAAAGATCCTTGGGCATAATACTCCTTGGGGTCGGGGGACTGGTTCGGCTGCTTGCTGGCCATGGCCACGACCCGGTCCAACATCTTCTTCTCTTCGGCAATAACAAGGGACTCGGCCAGCCGGCTGCTGGCGGCAGCGCACTCGGAAGACTTCTTGTAATCGCCGGCTACAGTGATGACGCCCTTGGAACTTGGTATCTTCATTTTGAGGTATGCATAGTGGGGAACTGCCATGAACCTGGCCAAGGCGGGTCGGCCAAGCAACGCGTGGTAGGGGCTCTCCAGGTCCACCACTGCAAACCAGATTGCTTCCCGGCGGAAATGCTCCTTGTCCCCAAAGTGTACATCAATCTTGATCTTGCCAATGGGGGCGCAGGACAAGCCGGGTACGATGCCATGAAACACTGTCCGAGTAGGCATGAGCTGCTTCGTCTTGACATTTAGCTTCTCCAGGGTGTCACGGTACAGGATGTTGATGCTGCTCCCGCCGTCTATCAGCACGCGGGAGAAGCGGGCAGCGCGTCTGTCCGTCGCGAGGGTGGCTTCCAGGACCAACGCATAAGAGCCGAGAGACGGCATCACCTCTGGATGGTCGGCCCGGCTCCAGCTGATGGGTTTTTCTGAGCAATGCATGTGTCCGGCGGGGTTGGCAGCGACCACGCTGACTTCCTGGTGCTCTCGGCGTTTGCCGCGCCGGTCTTCGAGCTGGCTTGTAAAGACGATGTAGGATGCTTGCTCGTCAGGGAATTCGTTGTGCACGGCTCCGACTGCGGGCCGAGCGGCCGGAGGCGGCGGAGCCAGAGGCGGCGGGCCGACAAGAGGAGGCGGCGCGAGCCCCTCGCCTTTAGAGATTCGGGTGAGCCAATGGCACTTCGGGGTTGTGTGGTTGGACGTCTTCGCGCCGCTATGGAATTTGCACGGGGCGTCGAGAGTTTTCTCGTAGGAGAAAGCCGGCTGCCAAGCCGGCCGGCCGCCCTTGGGCTTCTTGGGCGCGGGTCGCCCTTCAGGCAGCGCGTCTTCGACCGTGGCCACCTGCCGACTGGCGGGAGGCAGCGTAGGGCCCTTGCGCTTGTGGTCGTTTGGGTGTGGGCGTCGGCCGGAATCCCCTGCGGCGTCTTGGCCGCCGGGTTGAGTACTTTCCCGGACGCTTCTACCCGGAGCTCGGTCTTCATCGAAGAGTCGGCGGTGGCGTATTTGTCTGCTATGTCCAGAAGCTCGTCGAGGGTAGTCGGCTCGTCGCAGAGGAGCTTGTGCTTGAGGAGGGTACCTTCTCGGCACCCGGCAGTGAAGTATTCGATGGCTTGCACCTCGTGCACTCCCTCGCAAGAATTGCGGAGCTCGGCCCAACGCGAGAGGTAGTCATGAGTGGGCTCGGCTGGGCCCTGTACGCACAGGGAGAGTGCCTGGGCTTGGCGGCCCGCTTGTAGGTGCTGGTGAAGTTGCGGATGAAAGCTTCGGTGAAATCTAGCCAGCTGTTGATGCTGAGAGGCTTGAGGCTGTAGAGCCAGGTCCGTGCCGTGCCTTGCAGCATGAGGGGCATGTACTTCACAGCAGCGCGCCGGTTGCTGTTGGCTATGCTGACCGCCATGGAGTAGTCGATCTACCAATCTTCCGGCTTCACGGAGCCGTTGTACTTGGGCGTGTCTCTTGGGAGCGAGAACCCTTTGGGGAAAGGCTCGTCGCGGATGCTGTTGGGGAACGTTGCAGAAAACAAAAAATTTCCTACGGCTTCACCAAGATCCATCTAGGAGTTCATCTAGCAATGAGTGATTAGATGCATCTACGTACCTTGTAGATTGCGAGCGGAAGCGTTCAAAGAATGGGGATGAGGTAGTCGAACACTACGTGATCCAAATCACCGAAGATCTTAGCACCGAACGGACGATGCCTCCGTGTTCAACACACGTACGGAACAGCCACGTCTCCTCCTCCTTGATCCAGCAAGGGCAGAGGAGAGGTTGAGGGAGATGGCACCAGCAGCAGCACGACGGCGTGGTGTTGATGGAGCTGCAGTACTCCGGCAGGGCTTCGCCAAGCGCTATCGAGGAGGAGGAGGTGTTGGAGAGGGAGGAGGAGGCAACCAAAGGCATGGGAGAAAAGCCCTCCTTCCCTCACTATATATAGGAGGGCCAAGGGGGGGGCGCCGGCCCTAGGAGATCCAATCTCCTAGGGTGGGGCGGCAGCCAAGGGGGGTTTCCCTCCCCCCCAAGGCACCTAGGAGGTGCCTTCCCCTCCTAGGACTCTTTCCCCTTGTAACCCTAGGCGCATGGGCCTCTTTGGGGCTGGTGCCCTTGGCCCATGTAGGCCAAGGCGCACCCCCTACAGCCCATGTGCCCCCCCGGGATAGGTGGCCCCACCCGGTGGACCCCCGGGACCCTTCCGGTGGTCCCGGTACAATACCGATAACCCCGAAACTTGTCCTGATGCCCGAAACAGGACTTCCCACATATAAATCTTTACCTCCGTACCATTTTGGAACTCCTCGTGACGTCCGGGATCTCATCCGAGACTCCGAACAACATTCGGGTTACTGCATATACATATCCCTACAACCCTAGCGTCACCGAACCTTAAGTGTGTAGACCCTACGGGTTCGGGAGATATGCAGACATGAACGAGACGATTCTCCGGTCAATAACCAACAGCGGGATCTGGATACCCATGTTGGCTCCCACATACTCCACGATGATCTCATCGGATGAACCACGATGTCGAGGATTTAAGCAACCCCGTATGCAATTCCCTTTGTCAATCGGTATGTTACTTCCCGAGATTCGATCGTCGGTATCCCAATACCTTGTTCAATCTCGTTACCGGCAAGTCACTTTACTCGTACCGTAATGCATGATCCAGTGACCAGACACTTGGTCACTTTGAGCTCATTATGATGATGCATTACCGAGTGGGCCCAGTGATACCTCTCCGTCATACGGAGTGACAAATCCCAATCTCGATCCGTGTCAACCCAACAGACCCTTTCGGAGATACCTGTAGTGCACCTTTATAGTCACCCAGTTACGTTGTGACGTTTGGTACACCCAAAGCACTCCTACGGTATCCGGGAGTTACCCGATCTCATGGTCAAAGGAAAAGATACTTGACATTGGAAAAGCTCTAGCAAACGAACTACACGATCTTTGTGCTATGCTTAGGATTGGGTCTTGTCCATCACATCATTCTCCTAATGATGTGATCCCGTTATCAATGACATCCAATGTCCATAGCCAGGAAACCATGACTATCTGTTGATCAACGAGCTAGTCAACTAGAGGCTTACTAGGGACATATTATGGTCTATGTATTCACACGTGTATTATGATTTCCGGATAATACAGTTATAGCATGAATAAAGACAATTATCATGAACAAAGAAATATAATAATAATGCTTTTATTTTTGCCTCTAGGGCATATTTCCAACAGTCTCCCACTTGCACTAGAGTCAATAATCTAGTTACATTGTGATGAATCGAACACCCATGGAATTCTGGTGTTGATCATGTTTTGCCCTAGGGAGAGGTTTAGTCAACGGATCTGCTACATTCAGGTCCGTATGTACTTTACAAATCTCTATGTCTCCATCTTGAACATTTTCACGAATGGAGTTAAAGCGACGCTTGATGTGCCTTGTCTTCTTGTGAAACCTGGGCTCCTTGGCAAGTGCAATAGCTCCAGTGTTGTCACAAAAGAGTTTGATTGGCCCCGACACATTGGGTATGACTCCTAGGTCGGTGATGAACTCCTTCACCCATATTGCTTCATGTGCTGCCTCCGAGGCTGCCATGTATTCCGCTTCACATGTAGATCCCGCCACGACGCTCTGCTTGCAGCTGCACCAGCTCACTGCTCCACCATTCAACATATACACGTATCCGTTTTGTGACTTAGAGTCATCCAGATATGTGTCGAAGCTAGCATCGACGTAACCCTTTACGACGAGCTCTTCATCACCTCCATAAACGAGAAACATGTCCTTTGGCCTTTTCAGGTACTTCAGGATATTCTTGACCGCTGTCCAGTGTTCCTTGCCGGGATTACTTTGATACCTTCCTACCAAACTTACGGCAAGGTTTACATCAGGTCTGGTACACAGCATGGCATACATAATAGATCCTATGGCTGAAGCATAGAGGAAGCCACTCATCTCTTCTTTATCTTTTGCCGTGGTCGGGCATTGAGCCGAGCTCAATCTCACACCTTGCAAAACAGGCAAGAACCCTTTCTTAGACTGATCCATTTTGAACTTCTTCAAAATCTTATCAAGGTATGTGCTTTGTGAAAGACCTATGAGGCGTCTTGATCTATCTCTATAAATCTTGATGCCTAATATATAAGCAGCTTCTCCAAGGTCCTTCATTGAAAAACTTTTATTCAAGTAGGCCTTGATGCTGTCCAAGAGTTCTATATCACTTCCCATCAAAAGTATGTCATCTACATATAGTATGAGAAATGCTACAGAGCTCCCACTCACTTTCTTGTAAACGCAGGCTTCTCCATAAGTCTGCGTAAACCCAAACCCTTTGATCATCTCATCAAAGCGAATGTTCCAACTCCGAGATGCTTGCACCAGACCATAAATCGAGCGTTGGAGCTTTCACACCTTGTCAGCATTCTTAGGATCGACAAAACCTTCCGGCTGCATCATATACAACACTTCCTTAAGGAAACCATTAAGGTATGCCGTTTTGACGTCCATTTGCCATATCTCATAATCGTAGAATGCGCCAATTGCTAACATGATTCGGACGGACTTTAGCTTCACTACCAGTGAGAAAGTCTCATCATAGTAAATTCCTTGAACTTGTCGATAACCCTTAGCGACAAGCCGAGCTTTATAGATGGTCACATTACCATCCGCGTCTGTCTTCTTCATGAAGATCCATTTATTTTCTATGGCTCGCCGTTCAACGGGCAAGTCAGTCAAAGTCCATACTTTGTTTTCATACATGGATCCTATCTCGGATTTCATGGCTTCTAGCCATTTGTCGGAATCCGGGCCCGCCATCGCTTCTTCATAGTTCGAAGGTTCACCGTTGTCTAAATACATGATTTCCAAGACAGGGTTGCCGTCCCACTCTGGTGCGGAATGTGTCCTTGTGGACCTTCGAATTTCAGTAGGAGCTTGATCAGAAGTATCTTGATCATCATCAATAACTTCCTCTCTAGTCGGTGCAGGCGCCTCAGGAATATTTTCTTGAGTTGCGCCATTTTCCGATTCAAGAGGTAATACTTCATCAATCTCTACTTTCCTCCCACTTACTTCTTTCGAGAGAAACTCTTCCTCTAGAAAGGACCCATTCTTGGCAACAAAGATCTTGCCTTCGGATCTGAGGTAGAAGATATACCCAATGGTTTCTTTAGGGTATCCTATGAAGACGCATTTTTCCGATTTGGGTTCGAGCTTTTCAGGTTGAAGTTTCCTGACATAAGCATCGCATCCCCAAACTTTTAGAAACGACAGCTTAGGTTTCTTCCCAAACCATAATTCAAACGGTGTTGTCTCAACGGATTTCGGCGGTGCCCTATTTAAAGTGAATGCGGCAGTCTCTAAAGCATAGCCCCAAAAAGATAGTGGTAAATCGGCAAGAGACATCATAGATCGCACCATATCTAATAGAGTGCGATTACGACGTTCGGACACACCATTACGCTGAGGTGTTCCAGGCGGCGTGAGTTGTGAAACTATTCCACATTTTCTTAGGTGTGTGCTAAATTCGTGACTCAAGTATTCTCCTCCACGATCTGATCGTAGAAACTTGATTTTTCTGTCACGTTGATTCTCAACCTCACTCTGAAATTCTTTGAACTTTTCAAAAGTTTCAGACTTGTGTTTCATTAAGTAGACATACCCATATCTACTCAAGTCATCAGTGAGGGTGAGAACATAACGATAGCCACCGCGAGCCTCAACACTCATTGGACCGCACACATCAGTATGTATGATTTCCAACAAGTTGGTTGCTCGCTCCATTGTTCCTAAGAACGGAGTCTTGGTCATCTTACCCATGAGGCATGGCTCGCACGTGTCAAATGATTCATAATCAAGAGACTCCAAAAGTCCATCTGCATGGAGCTTCTTCATGCGTTTGACACCTATGTGACCAAGGCGGCAGTGCCACAAGTATGTGGTGATATCGTTATCAACTTTACATCTTTTGGTATCCACACTTTGAATATGTGTAACATTACGCTCGAGATTCATTAAGAATAAACCATTGACCATCGGAGCATGACCATAAAACATATCTCTCATATAAATAGAACAACCATTATTCTCGGATTTAAATGAGTAGCCATCTCGCATTAAACAAGATCTTGATACAATGGTCATGCTCAAACTTGGCACTAAATAACAATTATTGAGGTTTATAACTAATCCCGTAGGTAAATGTAGAGGTAGCGTGCCGACGGCGATCACATCGACCTTGGAACCATTCCCGACGCGCATCATCACCTCGTCCTTCGCCGGTCTCCGTTTATTCTGCAGCTCCTGCTGTGAGTTACAAATATGAGCAACGGCACCGGTATCAAATACCCAGGAGTTACTACGAGTACTGGTGAGGTACACATCAATTACATGTATATCAAATATACCTTTGGCTTTGCCGGCCTTCTTGCCGGCTAAGTATTTGGGGCAGTTCCGCTTCAAGTGACCCTTCCCTTTGCAATAAAAGCACTCCGTCTCAGGCTTGGGTCCATTCTTTGACTTCTTCTTCCCAGCAGCTTGCTTGCCGGGCGCGGCAACTTCCTTGCCGTCCTTCTCAAAGTTCTTTTTACCCTTGCCCTTCTTGAACTTAGTGGTTTTATTGACCATCAACACTTGATGTTCCTTCTTGACTTCTACCTCTGCTAATTTCAGCATTGCAAATACATCAGGAATGGTCTTTTCCATCACCTGCATATTGAAGTTCATCACAAAGCTCTTGTAGCTTGGTGGAAGCGACTGGAGGATTCTGTCAATGACCGCATCATCCGGGAGATTAACTCCCAGCTGAGTCAAGCGGTTATGTAACCCAGACATAGTGAGTATGTGCTCACTGACAGAACTATTTTCCTCCATCTTACAGCTGAAGAATTTGTCAGAGACTTCATATCTCTCGACCCGGGCATGAGCTTGGAAAACCATTTTCAGCTCTTCGAACATCTCATATGCTCCATGTCTCTCAAAACGCTTTTGGAGCCCCGGCTCTAGGCTGTAAAGCATGCCGCACTGAACGAGGGAGTAGTCATCGGCACGTGTCTGCCAAGCGTTCATAACGTCTTGGTTCTGTGGGACGGGTGGATCACCTAGCGGTGCTTGTAGGACATAATCTTTCTTGGCAGCTATGAGGATGATCCTCAGGTTCCGGACCCAGTCCGTGTAGTTGCTGCCATCGTCTTTCAGCTTGGTTTTCTCTAGGAATGCGTTGAAGTTGAGTACTACGTTGGCCATTTGATCTACAAGACATATTGTAAATATTTTAGACTAAGTTCATGATAATTAAGTTCATCTAATCAAATTATAATGAACTCCCACTTAGATAGACATCCCTCTTCTAGTCATCTAAGTATAACATGATCTGAGTTGGCTAGGCCGTGTCCGATCATCACGTGAGACGGACTAGTCAACGTCGGTGAACATCTTCATGTTGATCGTATCTTCTATACGACTCATGCTTGACCTTTCGGTCTTCTGTGTTCCGAGGCCATGTCTATGCACATGCTAGGCTCGTCAAGTCAACCTAAGTGTATTGCGTGTGTAAATCTGTCTTACACCCGTTGTATGTGAACGTAAGGATCTATCACACCCGATCATCACGTGGTGCTTCGAAACGACAAACTTTAGCAACGGTGCACAGTTAGGGGGAACACTTTCTTGAAATTATTATGAGGGATCATCTTATTTACTACCGTCGTTCTAAGCAAACAAGATGCAAAACATGATAAACATCACATGCAATCAAATAATGATAGTGACATGATATGGCCAATATCACATAGCTCCTTTGATCTCCATCTTGGGGCTCCATGATCATCCTGTCACCGTCATACTCATCGACATGTAAGTTGTGATTCCTTGTACAATAGCATGAACATATCATACATCACATATAGATCATTCATCATTCATCACAACTTTGGCCATATCATATCACAAAGCACTTGCTGCAAAAACAAGTTAGACGTCCTCTAATTGTTGTTGCAGGTTTTACGTGGCTGAAGTAGGGTTCTAACAAGAATGTTTTCTTACCTACGTGAAAGCCACAACGTGATTTGTCAACTTCTATTTACCCTTCACAAGGACCCTGTTCATCGAATCTGCTCCAACTAAAGTAGGAGAGACAGACACCCGCCAGCCACCTTATGCAACTTGTGCATGTTAGTCGGTGGAACCGGTCTCACGTAAGCATACGTGTAAGGTTGGTCCGGGCCGCTTCATCCCACAATACCGTTGAAGCAAGATAAGACTAGTAGCGGCAAGAAAGTTGACAACATCAACGCCCACAACAAATTGTGTTCTACTTGTGCAAGAGAACTACGCATAGACCTAGCTCATGATGCCACTGTTGGGGAACATTGCAGAAAACAAAAAAATTTCCTACGGCTTCACCAAGATCCATCTAGGAGTTCATCTAGCAACGAGTGATTAGATGCATCTACGTACCTTGTAGATCGCGAGTGGAAGCGTTCAAAGAACAGGGATGAGGTAGTCGAACACGACGTGATCCAAATCACCGAAGATCTTAGCACCGAACGGATGATGCCTCCGCGTTCAACACACGTACAGAACAGCCACGTCTCCTCCTTCTTGATCCAGCAAGGGCAAAGGAGAGGTTGAGGGAGATGGCACCAGCAGCAGCACGACGGCGTGGTGTTGATGGAGCTGCAGTACTCCGGCAGGGCTTCGCCAAGCGCTATGGAGGAGGAGAAGGTGTTGGAGAGGGAGGAGGAGGCAACCAAAGGTGTGGGAGAAAAGCCCTCCTTCCCTCACTATATATAGGAGGGCCAAGGGGGGGCGCCGGCCCTAGGAGATCCAATCTCCTAGGGTGGGGTGGCGGCCAAGGGGGGTTTCCCTCCCCCCCAAGGCACCTAGGAGGTGCCTTCCCCTCCTAGGACTCTTTCCCCTTGTAACCCTAGGCGCATGGGCCTCTTTGGGGCTGGTGCCCTTGGCCCATGTAGGCCAAGGCGCAACCCCTACAGCCCATGAG
>NC_041390.1:173666347-173690345 GCF_002162155.2 Triticum dicoccoides | reverse complement strand
GACCCCCGGGACCCTTCCGGTGGTCCCGGTACAATACCGATAACCCCGAAACTTGTCCCGATGCCTGAAACAGGACTTCCCATATATAAATCTTTACCTCCGGACCATTCCGGAACTCCTCGTGACGTCCGGTATCTCATCCGAGACTCCAAACAACATTCGGGTTACTGCATATACATATCCCTACAACCCTAGCGTCACCGAACCTTAAGTGTGTAGACCCTACGGGTTCAGGAGATATGCAGACATGACCGAGACGATTCTCCGGTCAATAACCAACAGCGGGATCTGGATACCCATGTTGGCTCCCACATACTCCACGATGATCTCATCGGATGAACCACGATGTCGAGGATTTAAGCAACCCCGTATGCAATTCCCTTTGTCAATCGGTATGTTACTTGCCCGAGATTCGATCGTCGGTATCCCAATACCTTGTTCAATCTCGTTACCGGCAAGTCACTTTACTCGTACCGTAATGCATGATCCCGTGACCAGACACTTGGTCACTTTGAGCTCATTATGATGATGCATTACCGAGTGGGCCCAGTGATACCTCTCCGTCATACGGAGTGACAAATCCCAATCTTGATCCGTGTCAACCCAACAGACACTTTCGGAGATACCTGTAGTGCACCTTTATAGTCACCCAGTTACGTTGTGACGTTTGGTACACCCAAAGCACTCCTACGGTATCCGGGAGTTACACGATCTCGTGGTCAAAGGAAAAGATACTTGACATTGGAAAAGCTCTAGCAAACGAACTACACGATCTTTGTGCTATGCTTAGGATTGGGTCTTGTCCATCACATCATTCTCCTAATGATGTGATCCCGTTATCAATGACATCCAATGTCCATAGCCAGGAAACCATGACTATCTGTTGATCAACGAGCTAGTCAACTAGAGGCTTACTAGGGACATATTGTGGTCATGTATTCACACATGTATTACGATTTCCGGATAATACAGTTATAGCATGAATAAAGACAATTATCGTGAACAAAGAAATATAATAATAATGCTTTTATTTTTGCCTCTAGGGCATATTTCCAACAGATGCGGGGGCCGAAACAAGGCGGGTCGACATCGTCTTCTTCTTCCAGCATCAGGGATCGCGCCAGGCGGTCGATCCGATGGCAGGCGTCGTTCTCGCCGACTCCTTCGCGGCGACCTAGTCGGCCGCTGAGAGTCGGGTGCGCCAATGGCGGCGGGGTGGGATATCTCTCTCCACGGGGTCGAGGCGGAGGCGGGTTGCCCCGCCATTCCATGGCTCGGGGATGGCCGTCCGAGTCTCGCTCGATGGAGATTCGGGTCCGGCTTCGGCTGGCCGCCGGCTCTTTCTCGCGCCGTGCACGGGCGTTGCTCGTAGTCGGTGTCCGGGACGTCGCGCCGTGATCTCGGCGCGAGGGAGGGCTTCCCGCGCGGGCGTCGGCTTCGTGCCGCCGCGCGGCCGCCTCAATCAGTTGCTGGATGCACCGGGTCATGTGGGGGAGTTCTTCGGCCTCCAAGCCGTCCAACTCGTCCACGGCCGCCTGGGCGGCACGCAAGTTCTCGAGCGGAGTGGCATAGACCGGGCGGTCGACTCCCAGCATGTCGGCGATGACGGCGCCGCGTTGCTTGACAATGCCGGCCTGGCTTGGCTCGCCCGGGGCCGGCGTGCCGAAGGCGGCGCGGTCAGCTTCGCGCTGGTAGGCCTCAGTGAGGCGTCTCACGGAAGCCAGCCTCCGGCCCTCTGCGAGGAGGGCGAGGCGGCGCGCCTCTAGTGCTTCGTTGTCGGCATCAGCCGGGAGGGGGGTGGACAAGTCGTGGGCCGCCGCGTGCGGGGCGTCGTGGGCGCTCTCGTCGGTCGGGCCGCCGTGGCCGACGACCATCACTTCGGTGGTGACAGTATCACGGCCGTCGGTCCGAGGAAGCGGGTCGTTGTAGATCGTGACGTTGGTGGGGAAGGTGTCGAAGGAGGCCGTGTCAGAGTCGATAGGCATCGGGTCTGTGGAGCCAACCGACTCCAGATCCACAGCAGGCTCGCTGGAGACATGGAGCTGGCCGAGGAGGTTCGCGAGGTGGTCGGTGCCCGCATCGGAGGCAAGCTCGTCGGAGGTGAGGGTTTCGTCGAGGAGATTCACAAGGCTGCTCGCCGCGCAGATGCTGGTGACGCCTTGCAGCGCGTCGTGGCAAGCGCCATCGGGCGTGCCGGGCTGGCTACGCTCGCTGGGGAGGAAGAGGGTTCCCGTCCAGAACAGGTCTCCGGACGACGGTGCACCTGGCCCCATGGTGGGCGCCAAATGTCGGGTGGTAGGTGCGACATATGCCAACGGGTGGCTTATCATTGTGGGAGCCAGTAAGACGTCGCCGGTGCCTGGAAACAGGATGAGGCGAAGACATGCACGCCGGCGAATCTTACCCAGCTTCAGGGCTCTCCGTGGAGATAACACCCCTACTGCTGCTCTGCGGGGTCTCCGCATGATCACTAGATGGACAAGTAGCTACACAATGCTCCTTAAGTTGTTCGGTGGGAGGAGGAAGAAGGGCACGGCTAGCTTGCTTCTTCTCCTTGTGTGGTGTCTAAAACTAGCTGGGGGTTCAACCCTTTGCATGGGTGCCCCGGGGGGTTTATATAGGCCTACCCCCTGGGGGTACAATGGTAATCCGACTGGGCGCGGGGCCTAGCCGTTTGTGACTGCGCTCGCCGGCTTCTGCGCCGGCTGCTGGGGCCCGCCGACTGGTGGGTCCCGCCGGATGCCGGCCCCTTGGTCGACAAGAAGGCCCCTCCGTCCAGGACCTGGTCGGCGGCTGGTTACTGTTGCTCCATCTTGGTGACGTGGGCTTCGTCGTGGTAGGCGTGGCTAAAGTGCCGCCGCCGGGCGGGCGATCGCTATAGCCTCACCGCGTCTTGTCTCCTTAATGGGGCGTCTCCTTCGAGGGAGGCGGCAAGCTGGCTGCGGGGAGCCGGCTCTTTCTTGGGCCGACTGGGGGAGGCGTGGCCGCCTTCGGGTGTCTCTCTGCCCGAAGGGGCCCATCGCCCGTGGGCCGTACTGGCAGCCCATCGTGGATGGCATCAGGGTCAACATGGCAACAGTGTTGCGCCGGACGGGTCATGGTCACCCGTACGGCGCACTGTGCTGGTCGTGCTCCGGGATTTGGGGGTGGCAGGCTTTACTGTAGCCATGCCCCGTCTCATCCCCGCTAGGTGGATGCAAACTTTGAGGGTACGGTCTCGACCACTTTATGGGAGCCGGCTTCTTGGAGTCGGCCTCCTCGCGGCCGGCTTCTCGAAGTCGGCCCTCCCATGGCTTTCTTCATGAGGGCTAAAGTCGGGCCGCCTTCCGAAAGCCGGCCTGGGTGACAGCCAGCAAGGGGAAGGCGGCCCCATGTCTTGGATTCTTGAGAGCCGGACGGGCTCATAATTTTTTCAGAAGGGCCAGGGGAAGCCGGCTAGGCTACCCATGGCTATTTACTCCGACACATCTGAAGCATATCATCTTCGCTGACAAAGGCAAAAGTCAGGTATTGGGTCTAGCTAAGGTTGCGATCACAAAGGATCGACACACAGAAAAAAGTCATGCTTGTCGAGTCCTTAGGATACAACCTCATGTCTGTCTCAATGCTTTACGATCTTGATATGGTAGTTTTCTTTAGCAAGTACCGTTGTGTTGTGGTTATGGAAGCTGACAATTCCAAAGTCTTGTAGAGGAGACATGCATATTGTTGATTTCCCTACAGGACCGCAACCAGTCGTGTGTCTACTTGCAAAAGCTTCAGAAGGCTGGCTCTGGCATCGACGACTTGGTCATGTAGGCATGAGGAATTTGCACACGCTTGCAAAGAAGAAGCATGTCATTGGCATCGAGAATGTCAAATTCCTCAAGGATCACTTATGCGGAGCCTGTGAAGCTAGGAAGATGACAAAGGCCAAGCATCCAGTGAAGACTATCATGACCACCACTCGTCCATTTGAATTGCTTCACATGGATCTCTTCGGTCCTAACCACCATTCTGCAGTCTGAAATGATGCATCTCAATATGGCTTCGTTATTGTTGATGATTACTCTCGATACACATGGGTACACATTTTACTTACAAACATGAAGTGCAGGAAGTCTTCAAACGATTTTCCTCGAGGGCTTCAACCAACTTTGGTGTGAAGATCAAGCACATCAGAAGTGACAATGGAACTGATTTCAAGAATTCTGGTCTTGATGACTATCTTGATGAACTTGGTATTACTCATGAGTTATCTGCTCCTTATACTCCTGAGCAGAATGGCGTCGTGGAGCGCAAGAACAGGACTCTTGCTGATATGGCTCACACTATGCTTGATGAATACAAAATGCCTCGTCGTTTCTGGATTGAGGCAATTAATACTGCGTGCCACATCATCAACAGAGTATATCTTCACAAATTCTTCAAGAAGACTGCCTATGAACTCCTCACTGATAAGAAACCCAATGTAAGTTATTTCAAAGTCTTCGGTGCTAAATGTTGGATTAGAGATCCTCACCACAACTCAAAATTTGCACCGAAAGCATGTGAAGGTTTTATGCTTGGTTACGGAAAGGACTTGCACACCTACAGAGTTTTCAACAACGTTCTTCACAAGGTTGTTGAAACTGTAGATGTGAGGTTCGATGAAACTAATGGTTCGCAAAGAGAGCACCTACCTTCTGTGATAGATGAACTAGCACCTGAGGAAACTATCAAGTTCAAGGCTACTGAGGATGTCATTCCTACTGAAGAATCTGCTGAAGAATTCATTCCAGAACATGAAGAACGTCGAGCTAATGCACCTGAAGAAAATACTGAAGAAAATGGTGCTGAAGAAAATGCTGATCAAATTCCTCAACGACAACCAGCTCATCCCCGCATTGCCAAAGAAGTGCAAGTTGAAAATATCATCAATGACATTAAAGCGCCAGGTCCTCTCACACGCTCAAAAGCTTCACATTTATCTAACTTTTGTGGGCACTATGCTTTTGTCTCTATCACAGATCCCACTAAGGTAGATGAAGCATTTCTGGAGCATGGGTGGATTCAGGCCATGCAAGAAGAATTACATCAGTTCGAGCTCAACAACGTCTGGGAACTGGTCAAACATCCAGATCCTCGCAAGCACAATATCATTGGCACAAAATGGATCTATCGCAACAAGCAAGAAGAAAATGGCCTTGTGGTAAGGAATAAGGCACGGCTAGTAGCTCAAGGCTACACACAGGTTGAAGGAATTGATTTTGATGAAACTTTTGCACCAGTTGCTAGACTTGAGGCTATTCGCATATTAATTGCTTATGCTAACCATCATGATATCACTCTATATCAAATGGATGTGAAAAGTGCATTCCTCAATGGTAAGCTTGAGGAAGAAGTATATGTTGCTCAACCCCAGGTTTTGAAGATCCAAAGCATCCTGACAAAGTCTTCAAACTCAATAAGGCCCTCTATGGCCTCAAGCAGGCCCCACAGGCGTGGTATGATACTTTGAAGGAATTCCTTATGAACAAAGGCTTCAAACCTGGTTCACTCGACCCTACTCTTTTCACTAAATCTTATGATGGTGAATTGTTTGTGTGCCAAATATATGTTGATGATATTATCTTTGGCTGTACTGACCAACGTTATAGTGATGAATCTGCCTAT
Source organism: Triticum dicoccoides (assembly GCF_002162155.2). Lineage (NCBI taxonomy): Eukaryota > Viridiplantae > Streptophyta > Magnoliopsida > Poales > Poaceae > Triticum > Triticum dicoccoides. The sequence goes on along the minus strand of NC_041390.1, from coordinate 173,684,711 downwards.
ATGATGAGTGAAGAATATCAAATGTCTATGATGGGAGAATTGAAATTCTTCTTAGGTCTTCAAATTCGTCAACAACGCAATGGCGTATTCATATCTCAGGAGAAATACCTCAAGGATGTACTGAGGAAATTAGGCATGCAAGATTGCAAAGGCGTCAAAATTTCTATGCCCACAAATGGCCATCTGTGCACTGATGAAAATGGTATCGACTTTGATCATAAGGTATACCGCTCCATGATTGGTTCTTTATTGTACTTATGTGCATCTAGGCCAGATATTATGCTTAGTGTTTGCAAGTGTGTCCGATTTCAAGCTACACCGAAGGAATCACACCATAAGGCCGTGAAGCATATTCTTCAATATCTAGCTCACACACCAACACTTGGATTATGGCACCCCAAGGGCTCGGCTTTTGATCTCATTGGATATTCTGACTCTGACTATGCTGATGATCGTGTGGACCACAATTCAACATCTGGTACATGTCATTTCCTCGGACGATCTTTGGTCTATTGGTCCTCGAAGAAACAGAACTGCGTATCACTATCTACTGCTGAAGCTGAGTACATTGCCGCTGGTTATTCCTGCGCTCAATTGCTATGGATGAGGCAAACTCTCAAGGACTACGGAGTCAACATGAAGAATGTGCCTCTCTTCTGTGACAATGAGAGTGCCATCAAGATTGCTCACAACCCAGTTCAGCACTCGAAGACAAATCACATTCAGATTCGTCATCATTTTCTTCGTGATCATGTGTTGAAGGGTGACATTTCTATTGAGCATGTGAAGACTGAAGAACAGCTAGCCGATATCTTCACAAAGCCTTTGGATGAGAAGAGATTTAGCAAGTTGCGGTGTGAGCTAAATATCTTAGAATCTTTGAATGTTCTTTGAAAAGGACACTCATCCTAGCACTTATGCAAAATTGATGACTTAGATGTGCAACACATGAAGAAACGTTTTTCTTCAATCAATGAAGAATATCACTCTAAGTGTGAAGAAATTAACGAAGAATTTGATTCTCATAACCCTATGACAATTTACGCGGTGTCTGAAATCATCATTCTTATACGGTGGGTCACGCCACCACCAAAAGTTGAAAATCCTCAATTTGAGTTTTTTTGTGTTGAAATTCCTCATTTGTTCAAATTCTTCAACTTTGCATTGTCTTCACTGTTTCCGTCATTTTTCTTCATTGGTTATATATATATACATATATATATACATATATATATACATATATATATGAGTTTATCTCCTCTACAACATTCACTTATGGCTATTTCTTTAAGTTGGTTTTTCTGCTAAGTGAATGTGATCGGACCCTTCCCCCTCTATGCTATACTCAACCCAATCTGTTCACAAATTCTTCATGTGCTTTTTATTTGAAACTCGTTCAAAATCTTCACTGTGTCCTTGTCAGCTGAAGAAATTGCGAACGGAACTTTAAAACCTATCTTATCTAAGTTTTCTGCTTTGCCGCTCAAACCGTTCTGCATCCCATGATATACTTATCTATTCACCCACGATCGCACACGATCTCCACTTCTCAGTACATGGGTGACACATGTCAAGCGAATGAGAAGGGTCAGGGGCACGTTCGTCCAAATTCTTCGGGCGAACAGTTTTTCACCGTGGCTATAAATACCCCCTTCCCTTTCCTCACTTCCTTTACTCCGCTCGACCTCTCTCCAGCTCGAGATTCTCAAACCCTAGCACCGCCGCTACATCATCGTCACTGGTGAGGAAAAGCTTCACTGCCTCGACCTCATCGCCGTCGTACTCGCGCCGACCGCGGAAATCTTCACTCTGCCGCCGCCGTAGCTGTCTTCCTCCGCCAAGTTAGGGCGTTGAAGATCTCCACTGATGAACTTCACATCTCCACATACCAGTTCATCGTGTTCTTCGTCTAGGGTAATTAAAAGTTACTTTTACTGACCTCTTTGATTCAAATGATTTCTACAAAATCCTCAAAGGTGTTTTTCTTCATATCTTCACACACTAAAACACCTCGCATGTCATCTGTTCTTGATTCGTTTCTCTAAGCTTTGTTTTTCTTCAAGATTCCTCAAATGTGTGGATTTTCGATCTATACATCTCTGGAACCTAATACAAAGAACGCTTAGTGAAATTCTTCAAGACTCATCTGGTCAAATTCCTCAAACTTGTTCTTTATAAAAAACCTTCTGAGAACTCATATGACCTCTCCAAATTCCTCGCAACTATACTCTGTTCACAGGTACTCATGTCAGCTGCTGAATCACTAGGTTCTCATCAACTTAATTCATTTGCAGTGTTCCTTGAAGAAAAGTTGCATACCTCTTCAGAGAATTCAATTGTTCAAATTCCTCAATGAAGAAAATGGCTGATGGTAAGAAGCCACGGAAAGGAGGAAAGAGGCCTCAGGTCAACACTGCCTTTGAAATACCTAAGGACATCTATGCTGGGTACTGCACACCCCCTGAGGAAGATAAAAATCAGCTCAAGGTGCGCATTCAAAATATTGAGAGGAGATGGGCAAGAGAGTCGAGGGAGTACAGATATGTCACTCCCAAATATATGAAGGATTTTGCACTAAATCCTCCATGCCCAAGACCTTGGTTGGCACATGGTCAAATAGCTGATCCCACCAGCCTCAAGCGTGGTGAGGATTATCCTGATGAATGGGCCAAGCGCCAGGCCAAGTTGTCCAAACAAGCAAAAGATGCAGTGAGGAAATTCAATGAAGCCTCTGCTGCCGCTGCTGCTGTTGAGGCCTCTGTAAAGCCGAAGAAGGCCATGCCAAAGAAGCCTGCTCACAAGCCCAGTGCTTCACCAGCAATGCCCTCACGGCCAAGTTCCTCAGCTATGCCCTCATGGCCAGATTCCTCAAAGCCCTCACGGCCAATTCCTCACGCTGCTCCTGCTTCTACAAAATCCTCAGCTCCTCCGCTAAAGTCTTCGGCTGCTCCGACCAAATCCTCAGCACCTATGCATCTCGCCACGTGCCAAAGGACCACAGGCATATCTATTGCCTCAGGAGCCTCTGCAAGTTCCTCAGCTGCTCCAAGTTCCTCCGCTGCTCCCACTCTTCTGAAGAAGAAGACCTCTGCTGGACGGGGTCCTCGACCAAGTCCTCACAAGAAACAAGTTGCTTTCCAAGTGCCCTCTAATGATGATGAGGCTGATGATGAAGAATTTGCTGAAATCATCAGGGACAGGCAACTCAAGGCCGCTAGAGCCAAAGGCAGTAATGTGCCATTAATGTTGGATCCGAAGTTGATCCTAGACTTCATTGACTTGTGGCACAAGGACCCCAACACACCTCTGCCTGATCTGAACCTCATTCATGGTCAAAGTCATGTACTAACTCACTTCATTGATGAAGAGAAATGGAAATTTGAATAGGGAAGGAGGGTGAAGAAAGCGTAGTACAAGAAAGAGCGCTTTGTGAAGCAAAATGTTCTGAAGCTTTCACCTGAAGAACTTGTTGCTCTTCAATCTAAAATCAAGAAACTGAGTGATGAATTTGATCGCTATTATGCTGACTGGCTAGGAGCCAAAGTCAGATTTGTAAAGATAACTGAACAGTTCACTTCTAGTGTTGCAGCCCCAACGCAATAGGAAATTCCTTAGGCTGAAGCTTCTGCTCAGCCGACTGAAGAAAATGCCAGCATCGCCGATGACAATTAGGTTGCTGAAGAAAATGTGAGTTCCAGGGCTAATGACTGCATTCCAGCCGCTGATGAAATTGCCAGGGCATCCACTAGTGGTGCGCCTGAAGAAAATGAAGAAGTCAGGGCAACTGCATCAGTTGCGCCTGAAGAAATACAACTCAATTCCTCTGCTCATGCGCACCAACTCCGATCCTTCCATCTGCATTAGATGTGAAGAAGACCAAGGCTGCAGAGCATGCAGCGGTGAAGAAAAGGAAGGCATCAACTGCATCAGATTCTTCAGCTCAGAAGAAGATGAAGCCATTGACTAGCTCGTTTGCAAACCCCGTTGATGATGTTCCTATCTCAACCATGCCATCAAAGGACCTTGTTCCTTCTGATGAAGAATATGTGATTCCAAGTGAATCTGATGAAGAGAATCCCTCTGCTGCTTCATCAGAGCAGATGGATGAAGAAATTGAAGTGGATACAATCCCTTCAACACCAATTTTCTCCTCGCCTATGCCTCAGTTTACTGCTGAAGAGGCCGGTGTTGAAGAAATGGGAGATGAAGATGTGGACACTGGCTGTACCACACCCGTGCTAAGTGATGAATTTTGGGCAAGTCAGCACACCAACTCTCCACTCTTCACACCATTGCAACAAATTCCTCAGTCCCCAGTAACTACTATACAAATGGGATCTGATGAACCACATGCCACACCATCTGTCCATGAAGAAATTCCAGCCACTAGTGTTGAAGATCATGTAAATGAAGAATTGATGTCCCAGGCTGCCACTGAAGCAGCCCCTGAAATTCCTCAGCCTGTGGAACCTGATATCGAGATCTCAGAGGTTGTGATGCAATTGACTGAGACTCGTCACCCCAAGCCAAAGGATCCATTCTCAAAGAAGCAGAAATTCAAGGCTGATGATTTCTTCGGCGAGCACGTGTTCTTCACCAACTACAATCCTTATGACTCTGCTCGTCTAAGGAGGAAGCGTTTTTGGACTGCAAGCCAGGCCAACATCTATTCTTCACTACTTTTCACCAAAGACAAAATCTTCTACCATGAGCATATTCCTCACGTGGACATGGAATCATTACCTTGCTTCTCTCATGTGCTCAGTGTTCTTCATGATGTAGGCCTCCTCAACTTTTGCTCTAACATTGTTGATTGGAATGAAGAGATTATTCTTTAGTTCTATGCTACATTGCATATCACAGGTGCTCCTGAAGATATCAACACCTGGGTCTTGGACTGGATGACCGAAAATACTCACTATAAGGCACTGGCCTCTGAATTGCTTCACGCCCTGCCCATCAGTCCACCAAGTGAAGGAGCTCGCTGCCTGTACAACCAGAACTCACAGCTCATTACATGCAAGTGTTAATGAAGCCTTTGAAGCCTGGTCAAGCCCCAAGGACCAAATTCCTCGTGAAGGATTTACTCTATGTGCCCAGAACCGTCTATCGCATTCTGACAAGGACAATGAGTCCTATCGAAGGCCACGACTCATCTGATGAGGAAATAGTTGGCATCATGAAGAATCTTCTATTCAACATCATTCATAGCATTCCTATCAACTATCACGATTTCTTCATGAGGACTCTGGAAAATGCTGCACTTTCTCCGTTTGAGCTGAAACCTTATGCACCTTGGATTATGAGATTCCTCAGGACAAGGTCTTCACTCAACTACAAGGCTGATTTTCATAATCACCTTAGCTATCTGCCCCCGATTGAAGTCCTCAAGCAGGCTTTTACTTCAACTGACGAAAAGGGCAAGGCTCCTACAGTCATTGATGAAGGCATTCGTCCATTGGATGGTTAGTTTCGCAAAGCTGCATCTTATTCCACCAATGATGACTCTGCCACACATGACTCTGCTACCAATGCACCCAAGTCTACTCCTCAAGCCACTGCTCCTCGTGTGATGACTGACCGTGAGCTTCTACTTAGTCTTCACCAGAAGGTGGATCAAAACCATAAATGGGTTAAGCGTCAGTTTGGTTCATTTCTTCAAACCATGATTGCTACACATAATGCAGTGAAGAAAAACCATTACTACCTCCATGAAGTCTTCGGTCGCACCTGGGCCATTCTATCACATCTGTATGGTGAAGAAGATCTCAAGAAAATGGGTCTCAACGAAGATTTTGACTGGTCTACACCTCCATCGAAGAAATTCAAGAAGGTCAAGGTTCCTTCTTTGGTGTCCATCTCATATTCTTCATCACGCGATACCGACGAGTATGGAGACTTGGACGACACTGCGGCAGGACCTTCCATGACAAACGACCCCAACAACGCTGGCGCTCCTTCATCAACTTGATATTCTTCAGGGGCGTTAGTCCTCATTTTCGATCTTTTTGGTCATTCGATGACATAGGGGGAGAATTTTCAGTTAGTCTTCAAGCGGGACTGTCTATATGGGCGTTTTTTTGCTAAGTTACAACTCTCGTTCTTTTGAAACTTTATTGGATCGAGTTGTAAACTTAAACCCGATGGTGCTCTGATACGTTTGATGTGTTTTTCTGCATGCTTATTCCACATATATGTTAATGCATGCATGCTGAATTACATCAGTCACCATATTTCATCATGCATTTCAAATTCCTCATTATGATATGTCAAATGCGTGTATGAATTACAAGATATAGGGGGAGATCTCCATGATTCTACTCTTCAAGTGTGCAATGCTTCAAAAGCAAATTCCTCATCATGCACATCTTCTGGGGGAGTTCTTCTATATCTTGCAATGAAATTCCTCAATATTAGTATTTAAACTTCATATGTTTATCCCCGTTGAAAACTTAACCTATATTGTCATCAATCATCAAAAGGGGGGAGATTGTAAGTGCATCTAGTGCCCCTTAGTGATTTTGGTGTATTGAAGACTTATAGGTTAAGGGACTAATGTGTTTTTGAGTGTACATAGGTCTATAAGTCTATGAGGAGTTCGATATTTATAGAGAAAGTCGACCCCTAACCGACTAGAGACTTTGGATTTCTGAAGACTTTCTGAAGACTTTGAAAGTGAAGAAATTGGTGCAATCCTGAAGACTTGGTATTCATTCGAGAAACATGAAGCACGAAGACTTTTGTTTTCGTAGTTTCATTTTCTCTTTCTTGAGTCATAGGAAACACTGTACTGTTAAAGGGGGTCAAGGAAATACTAAGGAAAAATTTCCATGTGATGCTTAACTCAAAATCCTACACCTACCAATCCCTTCGAGTGAAGCCATTGGAAGTCTCATATAGTTCGGTCATATTCTTCAGTGACAGATACGAAGTTCTTCTGGTCTTTGAGGAATTTGTTCTGACTGAGGAGTTAGGAATTCGCTAGTGCGGATTGCCTACACAGTGAGGAACATGATAGCCCTGAGGATTTTCCTACTCAAAATTCCGATCGTTGCTGTGCTATGCACCAGCTGTCCCAAAATATCTACCCACCTAACGGTCATATCATTGAAGGGGATTTATGTCTTATCGTGTTGGGCTGCTCCCTAGGCTATAAATAGCCGCCCCCTACAACCACTAGCTGGTTGGCTGCTCCCATAGAAACTGACACTTGTCATTTGAGAGCATCCCATCCTCCGAGGACTTTGAGCGAAAATCATCAAGTGAGGAAAATCCAAACCCAAACACCTACAAACTCCAAGTGATTGAGCATCACTAAAGAGATTGATCCTGCGTGGATCCGACGCTTGTTACCTTTGAAGACTATGCTTCTTCCAGACAGTTAGGTGTCAAGGTCTAGAGCATCCAAGAGGAATTGTGGATTGCCGAGTGACCAAGTTTGTGAAGGTTTGGAAGTCAATTGAAGACTTACCACGAGTGATTGGGCGAGGTCTGTGTGACTTTAGCTCAAGAGGAATATGGTGAGGACTGAGTGTCCTGAGCTGCGTGTTCAGTACTGGGTGTCTGGGACTGTGTGTCCTCAGGTTTAAATACCTAGCCTCCCTAACCAGACGTACAACTGTCATAATAGTTGGAACTGGTCTACCAAATCATTGTCTTCACCAAGCTACCTGGTTCTATTTCCTCAACTCTTTCATTTCCTCATAACCGTGTTGAGTGCTTGTTCGTATATGTGTTTGAAGACTTTGACTGAAGACCTTCGGGTGTCTCTCTGCCCGAAGGGGCCCATCGCCCGTGGGCCGTACTGGCAGCCCATCGTGGATGGCATCAGGGTCAACATGGCAACAGTGTTGCGCCGGACGGGTCATGGTCACCCGTACGGCGCACTGTGCTGGTCGTGCTCCGGGATTTGGGGGTGGCAGGCTTTACTGTAGCCATGCCCCGTCTCATCGCCGCTAGGTGGATGCAAACTTTGAGGGTACGGTCTCGACCACTTTATGGGAGCCGGCTTCTTGGAGTCGGCCTCCTCGCGGCCGGCTTCTCGAAGTCGGCCCTCCCATGGCTTTCTTCATTAGGGCTAAAGTCGGGCCGCCTTCCGAAAGCCGGCCTGGGTGACAGCCAGCAAGGGGAAGGCGGCCCCATGTCTTGGATTCTTGAGAGCCGGACGGGCTCATAATTTTTTTAGAAGGGCCAGGGGAAGCCGGCTAGGCTACCCATGGCTATTTACTCCGACACATCTGAAGCATATCATCTTCGCTGACAAAGGCAAAAGTCAGGTATTGGGTCTAGCTAAGGTTGCGATCACAAAGGATCGACACACAGAAAAAAGTCATGCTTGTCGAGTCCTTAGGATACAACCTCATGTCTGTCTCAATGCTTTACGATCTTGATATGGTAGTTTTCTTTAGCAAGTACCGTTGTGTTGTGGTTATGGAAGCTGACAATTCCAAAGTCTTGTAGAGGAGACATGCATATTGTTGATTTCCCTACAGGACTGCAACCAGTCGTGTGTCTACTTGCAAAAGCTTCAGAAGGCTGGCTCTGGCATCGACGACTTGGTCATGCAGGCATGAGGAATTTGCACACGCTTGCAAAGAAGAAGCATGTCATTGGCATCGAGAATGTCAAATTCCTCAAGGATCACTTATGCGGAGCCTGTGAAGCTAGGAAGATGACAAAGGCCAAGCATCCAGCGAAGACTATCATGACCACCACTCGTCCATTTGAATTGCTTCACATGGATCTCTTCGGTCCTAACCACCATTCTGCAGTCTGAAATGATGCATCTCAATATGGCTTCGTTATTGTTGATGATTACTCTCGATACACATGGGTACACATTTTACTTACAAACATGAAGTGCAGGAAGTCTTCAAACGATTTTCCTCGAGGGCTTCACCCAACTTTGGTGTGAAGATCAAGCACATCAGAAGTGACAATGGAACTGATTTCAAGAATTCTGGTCTTGATGACTATCTTGATGAACTTGGTATTACTCATGAGTTATCTGCTCCTTATACTCCTGAGCAGAATGGCGTCGTGGAGCGCAAGAACAGGACTCTTGCTGAGATGGCTCGCACTATGCTTGATGAATACAAAATGCCTCGTCGTTTCTGGATTGAGGCAATTAATACTGCGTGCCACATCATCAACAGAGTATATCTTCACAAATTCTTCAAGAAGACTGCCTATGAACTCCTCACTGATAAGAAACCCAATGTAAGTTATTTCAAAGTCTTCGGTGCTAAATGTTGGATTAGAGATCCTCACCACAACTCAAAATTTGCACCGAAAGCACGTGAAGGTTTTATGCTTGGTTACGGAAAGGACTTGCACACCTATAGAGTTTTCAACAACGTTCTTCACAAGGTTGTTGAAACTGTAGATGTGCGGTTCGATGAAACTAATGGTTCGCAAAGAGAGCACCTACCTTCTGTGATAGATGAACCAGCACCTGAGGAAACTATCAAGTTCAAGGCTACTGAGGATGTCATTCCTACTGAAGAATCTGCTGAAGAATTCATTCCAGAACATGAAGAACGTCGAGCTAATGCACCTGAAGAAAATATTGAAGAAAATGGTGCTGAAGAAAATGCTGATCAAATTCCTCAACGACAACCAACTCATCCCCGCATTGCAAAAGAAGTGCAAGTTGAAAAGATCATCAATGACATTAAAGCGCCAGGTCCTCTCACACGCTCAAAAGCTTCACATTTATCTAACTTTTGTGGGCACTATGCTTTTGTCTCTATCACAGAGCCCACTAAGGTAGATGAAGCATTTCTGGAGCATGGGTGGATTCAGGCCATGCAAGAAGAATTACATCAGTTCGAGCTCAACAATGTCTGGGAACTGGTCAAACATCCAGATCCTCGCAAGCACAATATCATTGGCACAAAATGGATCTATCGCAACAAGCAAGAAGAAAATGGCCTGGTGGTAAGGAATAAGGCACGGCTAGTAGCTCAAGGCTACACACAGGTTGAAGGAATTGATTTTGATGAAACTTTTGCACCAGTTGCTAGACTTGAGGCTATTCGCATATTAATTGCTTATGCTAACCATCATGATATAACTCTATATCAAATGGATGTGAAAAGTGCATTCCTCAATGGTAAGCTTGAGGAAGAAGTATATGTTGCTCAACCCCAGGTTTTGAAGATCCAAAGCATCCTGACAAAGTCTTCAAACTCAATAAGGCCCTCTATGGCCTCAAGCAGGCCCCACAGGCGTGGTATGATACTTTGAAGGAATTCCTTATGAACAAAGGCTTCAAACCTGGTTCACTCGACCCTACTCTTTTCACTAAATCTTATGATGGTGAATTGTTTGTGTGCCAAATATATGTTGATGATATTATCTTTGGCTGTACTGACCAACGTTATAGTGATGAATCTGCCTATATGATGAGTGAAGAATATCAAATGTCTATGATGGGAGAATTGAAATTCTTCTTAGGTCTTCAAATTCGTCAACAACGCAATGGCGTATTCATATCTCAGGAGAAATACCTCAAGGATGTACTGAGGAAATTAGGCATGCAAGATTGCAAAGGCGTCAAAATTTCTATGCCCACAAATGGCCATCTGTGCACTGATGAAAATGGTATCGACTTTGATCATAAGGTATACCGCTCCATGATTGGTTCTTTATTGTACTTATGTGCATCTAGGCCAGATATTATGCTTAGTGTTTGCAAGTGTGCCCGATTTCAAGCTACACCGAAGGAATCACACCATAAGGCCGTGAAGCATATTCTTCAATATCTAGCTCACACACCAACACTTGGATTATGGCACCCCAAGGGCTCGGCTTTTGATCTCATTGGATATTCTGACTCTGACTATGCTGATGATCGTGTGGACCACAATTCAACATCTGGTACATGTCATTTCCTCGGACGATCTTTGGTCTATTGGTCCTCGAAGAAACAGAACTGTGTATCACTATCTACTACTGAAGCTGAGTACATTGCCGCTGGTTATTCCTGTGCTCAATTGCTATGGATGAGGCAAACTCTCAAGGACTAGGAGTCAACATGAAGAATGTGCCTCTCTTCTGTGACAATGAGAGTGCCATCAAGATTGCTCACAACCCAGTTCAGCACTCGAAGACAAATCACATTCAGATTCGTCATCATTTTCTTCATGATCATGTGTTGAAGGGTGACATTTCTATTGAGCATGTGAAGACTGAAGAACAGCTAGCCGATATCTTCACAAAGCCTTTGGATGAGAAGAGATTTAGCAAGTTGCGGTGTGAGCTAAATATCTTAGAATCTTTGAATGTTCTTTGAAAAGGACACTCATCCTAACACTTATGCAAAATTGATGACTTAGATGTGCAATACATGAAGAAACGTTTTTCTTCAATCAATGAAGAATATCACTCTAAGTGTGAAGAAATTAACGAAGAATTTGATTCTCATAACCCTATGACAATTTACGCGGTGTCTGAAATCATCATTCTTATACGGTGGGTCACGCCACCACCAAAAGTTGAAAATCCTCAATTTGAGTTTTTTTGTGTTGAAATTCCTCATTTGTTCAAATTCTTCAACTTTGCATTGTCTTCACTGTTTCCGTCATTTTTCTTCATTGGTTATATATATACATATATATATACATATATATATGAGTTTATCTCCTTTACAACATTCACTTATGGCTATTTCTTTAAGTTGGTTTTTCTGCTAAGTGAATGTGATCGGACCCTTCCCCCTCTATGCTATACTCAACCCAATCTGTTCACAAATTCTTCATGTGCTTTTTATTTGAAACTCGTTCAAAATCTTCACTGTGTCCTTGTCAGCTGAAGAAATTGCGAACGGAACTTTAAAACCTATCTTATCTAAGTTTTCTGCTTTGCCGCTCAAACCGTTCTGCATCCCATGATATACTTATCTATTCACCCACGATCGCACACGATCTCCACTTCTCAGTACATGGGTGACACATGTCAAGCGAATGAGAAGGGTCAGGGGCACGTTCGTCCAAATTCTTCGGGCGAACAATTTTTCACCGTGGCTATAAATACCCCCTTCCCTTTCCTCACTTCCTTTACTCCGCTCGACCTCTCTCCAGCTCGAGCTTCTCAAACCCTAGCACCGCCGCTACATCATCGTCACTGGTGAGGAAAAGCTTCACTGCCTCGACCTCATCGCCGTCGTACTCGCGCCGACCGCGGAAATCTTCACTCTGCCGCCGCCGTAGCTGTCTTCCTCCGCCAAGTTAGGGCGTTGAAGATCTCCACTGATGAACTTCACATCTCCACATACCAGTTCATCGTGTTCTTCGTCTAGGGTAATTAAAAGTTACTTTTACTGACCTCTTTGATTCAAATGATTTCTACAAAATCTTCAAAGGTGTTTTTCTTCATATCTTCACACACTAAAACACCTCGCATGTCATCTGTTCTTGATTCGTTTCTCTTAGCTTTGTTTTTCTTCAAGATTCCTCAAATGTGTGGATTTTCGATCTATACATCTCTGGAACCTAATACAAAGAACGCTTAGTGAAATTCTTCAAGACTCATCTGGTCAAATTCCTCAAACTTGTTCTTTATAAAAAACCTTCTGAGAACTCATATGACCTCTCCAAATTCCTCGCAACTATACTCTGTTCACAGGTACTCATGTCAGCTGCTGAATCACTAGGTTCTCATCAACTTAATTCATTTGCAGTGTTCCTTGAAGAAAAGTTGCATACCTCTTCAGAGAATTCAATTGTTCAAATTCCTCAATGAAGAAAATGGCTGATGGTAAGAAGCCACGGAAAGGAGGAAAGAGGCCTCAGGTCAACACTGCCTTTGAAATACCTAAGGACATCTATGCTGGGTACTGCACACCCCCTGAGGAAGATAAAAATCAGCTCAAGGTGTGCATTCAAAATATTGAGAGGAGATGGGCAAGAGAGTCGAGGGAGTACAGATATGTCACTCCCAAATATATGAAGAATTTTGCACTAAATCCTCCATGCCCAAGACCTTGGTTGGCACATGGTCAAATAGCTGATCCCACCAGCCTCAAGCGTGATGAGGATTATCCTGATGAATGGGCCAAGCGCCAGGCCAAGTTGTCCAAACAAGCAAAAGATGCAGTGAGGAAATTCAATGAAGCCTCTGCTGCCGTTGCTGCTGTTGAGGCCTCTGTAAAGCCGAAGAAGGCCATGCCAAAGAAGCCTGCTCACAAGCCTAGTGCTTCACCAGCAATGCCCTCACGGCCAAGTTCCTCAGCTATGCCCTCATGGCCAGATTCCTCAAAGCCCTCACGGCCAATTCCTCACGCTGCTCCTGCTTCTACAAAATCCTCAGCTCCTCCGCTAAAGTCTTCGGCTGCTCCGACCAAATCCTCAGCACCTATGCATCTCGCCACGTGCCAAAGGACCACAGGCATATCTATTGCCTCAGGAGCCTCTGCAAGTTCCTCAGCTGCTCCAAGTTCCTCCGCTGCTCCCACTCTTCTGAAGAAGAAGACCTCTGCTGGACGGGGTCCTCGACCAAGTCCTCACAAGAAACAAGTTGCTTTCCAAGTGCCCTCTAATGATGATGAGGCTGATGATGAAGAATTTGCTGAAATCATCAGGGACAGGCAACTCAAGGCCGCTAGAGCCAAAGGCAGTAATGTGCCATTAATGTTGGATCCAAAGTTGATCCTAGACTTCATTGACTTGTGGCACAAGGACCCCAACACACCTCTGCCTGATCTGAACCTCATTCATGGTCAAAGTCATGTACTAACTCACTTCATTGATGAAGAGAAATGGAAATTTGAATAGGGAAGGAGGGTGAAGAAAGCGTAGTACAAGAAAGAGCGCTTTGTGAAGCAAAATGTTCTGAAGCTTTCACCTGAAGAACTTGTTGCTCTTCAATCTAAAATCAAGAAACTGAGTGATGAATTTGATCGCTATTATGCTGACTGGCTAGGAGCCAAAGTCAGATTTGTAAAGATAACTGAACAGTTCACTTCTAGTGTTGCAGCCCCAACGCAATAGGAAATTCCTCAGGCTGAAGCTTCTGCTCAGCCGACTGAAGAAAATGCCAGCACCGCCGATGACAATTAGGTTGCTGAAGAAAATGTGAGTTCCAGGGCTAATGACTGCATTCCAGCCGCTGATGAAATTGCCAGGGCATCCACTAGTGGTGCGCCTGAAGAAAATGAAGAAGTCAGGGCAACTGCATCAGTTGCGCCTGAAGAAATACAACTCAATTCCTCTGCTCATGCGCACCAACTCCGATCCTTCCATCTGCATTAGATGTGAAGAAGACCAAGGCTGCAGAGCATGCAGCGGTGAAGAAAAGGAAGGCATCAACTGCATCAGATTCTTCAGCTCAGAAGAAGATGAAGCCATTGACTAGCTCGTTTGCAAACCCCGTTGATGATGTTCCTATCTCAACCATGCCATCAAAGGACCTTGTTCCTTCTGATGAAGAATATGTGATTCCAAGTGAATCTGATGAAGAGAATCCCTCTGCTGCTTCATCAGAGCAGATGGATGAAGAAATTGAAGTGGATACAATCCCTTCAACACCAATTTTCTCCTCGCCTATGCCTCAGTTTACTGCTGAAGAGGCCGGTGTTGAAGAAATGGGAGATGAAGATGTGGACACTGGCTGTACCACACCCGTGCTAAGTGATGAATTTTGGGCAAGTCAGCACACCAACTCTCCACTCTTCACACCATTGCAACAAATTCCTCAGTCCCCAGTAACTACTATACAAATGGGATCTGATGAACCACATGCCACACCATCTGTCCATGAAGAAATTCCAGCCACTAGTGTTGAAGATCATGTAAATGAAGAATTGATGTCCCAGGCTGCCACTGAAGCAGCCCCTGAAATTCCTCAGCCTGTGGAACCTGATATCGAGATCCCAGAGGTTGTGATGCAATTGACTGACACTCCTCACCCCAAGCCAAAGGATCCATTCTCAAAGAAGCAGAAATTCAAGGCTGATGATTTCTTCGGCGAGCACGTGTTCTTCACCAACTACAATCCTTATGACTCTGCTCGTCTAAGGAGGAAGCGTTTTTGGACTGCAAGCCAGGCCAACATCTATTCTTCACTACTTTTCACCAAAGACAAAATCTTCTACCATGAGCATATTCCTCACGTGGACATGGAATCATTACCTTGCTTCTCTCATGTGCTCAGTGTTCTTCATGATGTAGGCCTCCTCAACTTTTGC
Organism: Triticum dicoccoides; assembly: GCF_002162155.2. Classification (NCBI taxonomy): domain Eukaryota; kingdom Viridiplantae; phylum Streptophyta; class Magnoliopsida; order Poales; family Poaceae; genus Triticum; species Triticum dicoccoides. The sequence goes on along the minus strand of NC_041390.1, from coordinate 173,669,524 downwards.
TCTAACATTGTTGATTGGAATGAAGAGATTATTCTTTAGTTCTATGCTACATTGCATATCACAGGTGATCCTGAAGATATCAACACCTGGGTCTTGGACTGGATGACCGAAAATACTCACTATAAGGCACTAGCCTCTGAATTGCTTCACGCCCTGCCCATCAGTCCACCAAGTGAAGGAGCTCGCTGCCTGTACAACCAGAACTCACAGCTCATTACATGCAAGTGTTAATGAAGCCTTTGAAGCCTGGTCAAGCCCCAAGGACCAAATTCCTCGTGAAGGATTTACTCTATGTGCCCAGAACCGTCTATCGCATTCTGACAAGGACAATGAGTCCTATCGAAGGCCACGACTCATCTGATGAGGAAATAGTTGGCATCATGAAGAATCTTCTATTCAACATCATTCATAGCATTCCTATCAACTATCACGATTTCTTCATGAGGACTCTGGAAAATGCTGCACTTTCTCCGTTTGAGCTGAAACCTTATGCACCTTGGATTATGAGATTCCTCAGGACAAGGTCTTCACTCAACTACAAGGCTGATTTTCATAATCACCTTAGCTATCTGCCCCCGATTGAAGTCCTCAAGCAGGCTTTTACTTCAACTGACGAAAAGGGCAAGGCTCCTGCAGTCATTGATGAAGGCATTCGTCCATTGGATGGTTAGTTTCGCAAAGCTGCATCTTATTCCACCAATGATGACTCTGCCACACATGACTCTACTACCAATGCACCCAAGTCTACTCCTCAAGCCACTGCTCCTCGTGTGATGACTGACCGTGAGCTTCTGCTTAGTCTTCACCAGAAGGTGGATCAAAACCATAAATGGGTTAAGCGTCAGTTTGGTTCATTTCTTCAAACCATGATTGCTACACATAATGCAGTGAAGAAAAGCCATTACTACCTCCATGAAGTCTTCGGTCGCACCTGGGCCATTCTATCACATCTGTATGGTGAAGAAGATCTCAAGAAAATGGGTCTCAATGAAGATTTTGACTGGTCTACACCTCCATCGAAGAAATTCAAGAAGGTCAAGGTTCCTTCTTTGGTGTCCATCTCATATTCTTCATCACGCGATACCGATGAGTATGGAGACTTGGACGACACTGCGGCAGGACCTTCCATGACAAACGACCCCAACAACGCTGGCGCTCCTTCATCAACTTGATATTCTTCAGGGGCGTTAGTCCTCATTTTCGATCTTTTTGGTCATTCGATGACATAGGGGGAGAATTTTCAGTTAGTCTTCAAGCGGGACTGTCTATATGGGCGTTTTTTTGCTAAGTTACAACTCTCGTTCTTCTGAAACTTTATTGGATCGAGTTGTAAACTTAAACTCGATGGTGCTCTGATATGTTTGATGTGTTTTTCTGCATGCTTATTCCACATATATGTTAATGCACGCATGCTGAATTACATCAGTCATCATATTTCATCATGCATTTCAAATTCCTCATTATGATATGTCAAATGCGTGTATGAATTACAAGATATAGGGGGAGATCTCCATGATTCTACTCTTCAAGTGTGCAATGCTTCAAAAGCAAATTCCTCATCATGCACATCTTCTGGGGGAGTTCTTCTATATCTTGCAATGAAATTCCTCAATATTAGTATTTAAACTTCATATGTTTATCCCCGTTGAAAACTTAACCTATATTGTCATCAATCATCAAAAAGGGGGAGATTGTAAGTGCATCTAGTGCCCCTTAGTGATTTTGGTGTATTGAAGACTTATAGGTTAAGGGACTAATGTGTTTTTGAGTGTACACAGATCTATAAGTCTATGAGGAGTTCGATATTTATAGAGAAAGTCGACCCCTAACTGACTAGGGACTTTGGATTTCTGAAGACTTTCTGAAGACTTTGAAAGTGAAGAAATTGGTGCAATCCTGAAGACTTGGTATTCATTCGAGAAACATGAAGCACGAAGACTTTTGTTTTCGTAGTTTCATTTTCTCTTTCTTGAGTCATAGGAAACACCGTACTATTAAAGGGGGTCAAGGAAATACTAAGGAAAAATTTCCATGTGATGCTTAACTCAAAATCCTACACCTACCAATCCCTTCGAGTGAAGCCATTGGAAGTCTCATATAGTTCGGTCATATTCTTCAGTGACAGATACGAAGTTCTTCTGGTCTTTGAGGAATTTGTTCTGACTGAGGAGTTAGGAATTTGCTAGTGCGGATTGCCTACACAGTGAGGAACATGATAGCCCTGAGGATTTTCCTACTCAAAATTCCGATCGTTGCTGTGCTATGCACCAGCTGTCCCAAAATATCTACCCACCTAACGGTCATATCATTGAAGGGGATTTATGTCTTATCGTGTTGGGCTGCTCCCTAGGCTATAAATAGCCGCCCCCTACAACCACTAGCTGGTTGGCTGCTCCCATAGAAACTGACACTTGTCATTTGAGAGCATCCCATCCTCCGAGGACTTTGAGCGAAAATCATCAAGTGAGGAAAATCCAAACCCAAACACCTACAAACTCCAAGTGATTGAGCATCACTAAAGAGATTGATCCTGCGTGGATCTGACGCTTGTTACCTTTGAAGACTATGCTTCTTCCAGACAGTTAGGTGTCAAGGTCTAGAGCATCCAAGAGGAATTGTGGATTGCCGAGTGACCAAGTTTGTGAAGGTTTGGAAGTCAATTGAAGACTTACCACGAGTGATTGGGCGAGGTGTGTGTGACTTTAGCTCAAGGGGAATATGGTGAGGACTGAGTGTCCTGAGCTGCGTGTTCAGTACTGGGTGTCCGGGACTGTGTGTCCTCAGGTTTAAATACCTAGCCGCCCTAACCAGACGTACAACTATCATAATAGTTGGAACTGGTCTACCAAATCATTGTCTTCACCAAGCTACCTGGTTCTATTTCCTCAACTCTTTCATTTCCTCATAACCGTGTTGAGTGCTTGTCCGTATATGTGTTTGAAGACTTTGACTGAAGACTTTCTAAATTTCCTCAGTTCAATTTCTTCAGTCTGTTTATCTTCATCATGTGTTATCCTGTGTTTATGCTTTATGTACTATGTGCTTGTCTTCATTTCATCATGATGACTATGCTTGTGTTCTGTTATGTTTACTTTTGAGTACTTATTCTGCTGCTAGTAGTTCTTCGCTAAGGAATTTCGTCACCTGCAAATTCCTCAGTGAAGAATTCATAAAAAT
>NC_041390.1:173661683-173666025 GCF_002162155.2 Triticum dicoccoides | reverse complement strand
CTTTCACTCACGTGGCCGGCCGTGATGTCGCAGAGGCCTCACCGCCTCCTACTACTCCCACCGCTGGCCAGGCCATCCCTCTTGTAAGTGCATCTAGTGCCACCACTAGTTGGTTTTGGAGTATTGACGACAAAAATGGTTGAGGGACTAATGTGTTTGTGAGAATTGCAGGACATCACAGGGAGTAGTCCTTCATTGATTCGGTTTACCTACCGGAGATGACCCCCAAAAATGTATGAAGACATTGAAGACAAAGGTGGTATGTGAAGACATTCACATTGAAGACTATCACAAGAGAAGACATTGCATGAAGACTATGGAGCGCGAAGACTTAGTTGTTTCATTGTTTCCTTTTCTTCTTTGTTGAGTCATAGGAACCACCGTACTGTTAAGTGGGGTCCCAGTGAACAAAGTTAGAGTGACAGAAGTGATACTTAATCAAAATCCTATGTCTTCGAGCGAAGACAATGAGAGCAGAACTTATCCAGAGCTGGATAAGTCAGCTTTACTTGTAGCCCAAGTAAAGTTGCCACATGTGTTTGAAATCTTACCATTGGAACATGTGTCAATTCCTTAGTGACCCAGGGTCATTTCGGACAAATCATGTCGGGTTGCCTAGTGGCTATAAATAGCCCACCCCCTACACCATATATTGGTGGCTGCTCAGAGTTAGTGCACGGCTTTTGTCGTTTGAGAGAAACCCACCTCGAAGCCTTTGAGAGAAATCCTTGCGAGGACAAAGCCCTAAACACCTAGAGCCAAAGAGTGTTAGGCATCACTGAAGTCTTCCTGTCTGTGTGATCTGAAGACTTGTTACACTTGAGGACTGTGAATCCTCCAGCCGGTTAGGCGTCGCGTTCTGAACATCCGAGAGTCATTGTGGATCGCCGATGAACGAAGTCTGTGAAGGTTTGGATGTCTACCTTGAAGACTTACAGAGTGATTGAGCGACGACTGGGTGTCCTTAGCTCAAGGGGAATAAGGTGAAGACACGGTATTCTGAGTTAAATCTCAGCCTCCCTAACCAGACGTACAGTTGTCACATCAACTGGGACTGGTCCAACAAATCATTGTCTTCAACAAGCAACTGGTTCTATCCTTCCCATATCTTTATTTACACTTGGTCCTTGTGAAGTCATTACGTGTTTGCATTATCCATTTGTCTTCACTGTGTGACTGTTTGTTCTGATTGGCTTCATACTATCTTCCATCCTAATCCGTACTGCCTAGCTGCTATTAGTCTTCGTGCTCTCACTTCATTGAATACTTGACTATAGCTTGTCTAGTGTAGTCTACCTTCCGCTGCATGGTTATAGGTTCATTTCTATCGTTTGTCTTCGAAAATACCATGTTTTGAAGACTTTCATAAAAATCGCCTATTCACCCCCCTAGTCGATAACTAGCACTTTCAATTGGTATTAGAGCAAGGTACTTCCTTGTTCTATGTGATTCAGTTTAACCACCTGGAGTTTTAGCTATGTTGATTGTAGGGATAATCAAAGTCTCCGCTGCGTGCCCCGTCTTCGATGGAACTGAGTATCCCTACTGGAAGAATAAGATGCACATGCATCTTGAAGCCATTGATGTCGACCTCTGGAATGTCGTCAAGAATGGCGTTCCCAAGGCTGGTGAAGGTGTCACCGCTGTTGATGTCAATAAGTTCGTTCAACTAGATTCGACTTCCAAGAACATCATCTGTGGTCATCAGACCAAAGGGCAGTATGGCCATGTGAGTGTTCTGGAAAAATCGAAGCTAGTCTGGGACTGGCTCTCCAAGGTCAACGAAGGCGTCTCAACCCAGAGAGATCAAAGGATCAGTGTCCTTCGCAACCTCTTCAACCGCTTCAAGAGAAACGACAATGAGAATGTTCAGCTCACGTTTGATCGCCTCACTGACATCACAAATGAGCTTCAAGCTCTCGGCGCTACTGAGATCACCAAGCATGAAATCATCAAGACACTCCTGAGATCACTTGACGGCTCATTTGACACCCTAGCCCTGATGATTCAAGAACGCCCTGATTTCAAGACACTCGATCCGTCTGACATACTTGAAAGGCTCAACACACATGAGTTTCGGCTTTCTGAGAAAAGAGATATCTACGGTCCCAACTATGGCCGAACTCGGGACTTGAAGGCAAAAGTTGTTTCCCCATCTAAAGAAGAATCTGACTGCAGTTTTGATGATCCTGAAGACATTGGAAAGGAGCTTGCTATGCTTGTGAAGAAGTTCCAGAAATTCACCAAGAAGAAAGGCTTCAGAAAGTCTTCACAATCCAGCTCAAGGAATGATGAAGCTTCTACTCATGACTACAAGAAGAGAACATGCCACAAGTGCAAGAAACCTGGTCACTACATCTCTGAGTGTCCGAAGCAGGACAACAAGAAGAAAAAGAAGAGCAAAGCAATATGATTCTAACGACAAGAAGAAGAAGAAGAAATACTCAAAGCCTTCTTCCAAGTCTTCCTCTAAGTCTTCATCACACAAGAAGAGATCATCTGGCAAGACTCGTGCGTTTGTTGGCAAGGAAATGGATTCAGAGGAGGAGTCTTATTCTGAGGAGGCGGAGGTGGAGTCTGAGGAAGAGTCCGACTTTGGCATTGCAAGTCTGGCTACAGCCTACGTTGCCAAGTCAATCTTCAACACTGAAGACAATGACTTCGTCACCGACGTCGATGCTAATGACAAGGACAACTCTGCTCCCACCTATTGCTTCATGGCACGCGGTGCCAAGGTAAACTCACGCAATGCTCACTATCAAACATCCAGTGAAGATGACTCTTATTGTGGTTCCAAACCCAGCTATAAAACACTTGCTAAAATTGCAACTGAACAACAGAAAGCTATGGAACATATTTAAAACTATTAGACAAAAGCGATGACCTGTTGGACGCTGAAATGACTCGATCTCAGTCCTTAATTGAAGACATAAAAAATCTTCATGTTAAGTATGAGGAACTTGAAAGTCGTCATGAAACGCTCTCAACAACTCATGAAAAGCTTTCCTATGATTATCTTCAAAGGAAGCAAGAAATTGAGAAATTGAGAGAGGTTCATGAAGATCTTCAAAAGGAAAACGAGTCACTTCGCGCTGAATAGAGTCCCTCTCAGGAAGGATTTGAACCACCATGTCTTAAATGCCTTGAGCGTGATAACGCTACTTCTGTTGTTGAATCTTCCACTGCTGCTACTGTTGCAATATCTTCAACTGTTGATGTGGTAACTAACCCCTCTGCTGAGGATGCCACTACTATTGCTGATGAAAATGCTAGGTTGAAGACATTGCTTGAAACAGGGATGTACAAAAGTCTCAAAGGGCATCAGACACTATGTGATGTCCTCAAAAGGCAGATTCTGAACCGAAACCCTAGGAAAGAGGGTGTTGGGTTTGAAAGGAAAATCAATGTTGATGGCTCTTACTAGAAGCCTGAGCAGTACCCCAAGACCACATGGGTTGCTGCAAACGAACCTTCAGTGGATCCATCCACCCTATCTGGCTTCACTTGTGCTAATCCTATTGTCATTGATGAATCCTTTGATGCAAACTATAAACTGTTTAAGAATCAGAATGGTGAAGTGTTTGTCAGGTATATTGGTACTAACTGCAGGAATGGGCCACCTGTGAAGAAAGTCTGGGTGCCCAAAAGGTGTTTGGAGAATCTTCCTATGAATGTCGTCATGACACCACAAGGGAAGAAGACAAACCCCAGACCACATGCTTCATATGGTCCAAAGGCTTCATACAGACAGAGGACTCACCTAAGTCGCACTAACACAAATGTTTTGCAGGGAAATCATACCCAGGCCTATGAATATGAGCGTGTCTCATCGAACCGCCATGTTCATGTAACGCCCGGATATAACTTTCCCAATTTGTACTCCAACTCTTGCCGTTTTCGGCGTTAAGTTATATTTATTTCTTGGGTTCGGGTCTTTTTCTCTGTGTGTTGTTTTCTTTGTCATGCATCTCATATCATGTCATCATGTGCATTGCATTTGCATACATGTTCATCTCATGCATTCGAACATTTTCCCCGTTGTCCGTTTTGCATTCCGGCGCTTCGTTCTCCTCCGGTGGTCATTTCTAGCTTTCTTTCATGTGTGGGGATTAAACATTTCCGGATTGGTCCCAGACTTGCCAAGCGGCCTTGGTTTACTACCGGTAGACCACCTGTCAAGTTTCGTACCATTTGGACTTCGTTTGATACTCCAACGGTTAACCGAGGGACCGAAAAGGCCTCGTGTGTGTTGCAGCCCAACACCCATCCAATTTGGCCCAAAACCCACCAAACTCTGCTCCATGTCCTAGAGCGTTCAATCACGATCGCGTGGCCGAAAACC
>NC_041390.1:173651705-173660925 GCF_002162155.2 Triticum dicoccoides | reverse complement strand
CCGGCCACCGGACGTCGCCCCCGCCGGCCGCCGTCCTCGTCTTCGCCGGAGTCGCCTCGGGAGGCGCGCCCCGACCCGGTTGCTACAGTGATCCGAAACCCTAGATCCAGATCTGGGTAGTTTTTTTTCCACTAAGTCCTCAGAATTTTTACTCCATATGCCCATGTTCGCGGCTCCGTAACTTTGCATCCGTAGCTTCGATTCATGCATATAGCATATCAAAATGTTCACCTCAGAGAGTACATTATTTCATTCCATTGCATGATTTTTATTTGAGTTCATCTTGATGCCTGAAATGCTGTTAGAAGAGGGCTTCGTGAGTTAATTGTCAGATCTGCTAGTTCATCTTAGACTTTTGTCATTTTTGCCATGATTATTGTGTGCATGCTATTCCTATGAGTCCTTCATATGTTTTGTTAAGGATTTTGTCTTATTTCCAGAGGTGCAACCCATGCATTTTTGTGATGTGTGTGGTGACTTGTGCAAGCTTGCAAAGTGAGGCACCCGGTAAATCTGTTTTCCGGGACTTAGTAGTTTTCACTAAGTCTGGGATTATTTAGTTCATGATGCCCTATGTTCATGTTGTTTTCTAGTGATCCGTGCCTCTTTTGAGAATGATCAGTAAATGAGTTTTGTTAATCTTGTTATTCTCTATCCATCCATGTATTTGTTTGCAATTATGGGGCACCCTAGCTTGAGTCAATCAAGCTCTACTTTTGCTTCATGGTGAATATGGGCAGATCGTCAACTTGTTTGCGATTTTGCCGATGTTATTGTAGTTGATCCGTGTATGCTATGCCATTGTTCTTGCCATGTCTAGCTAGCATTTTGTGTCTTCTTAATGGTTGTATGATTGTCTTACCATGACTTGCACCGTGATGAGTGCATCGAGCTCGTAAACATGCCTTCGTGAGTTATATTTCAGCATGTCTCAGTTTTCACTAAGTCTGAAAACTGATTGTGTTTTAGTATGTTCGTGGGCTTGTTAGTATATTTTGTGAATCCTTTTGGCCCCAGGTCACTTTGGGTATTTTGTTAAGCTTGTTGGGTAGCTCCATTCCATGTTCTTCCTTGTCATAATCAGGTCATGTATCATGTTGTTTTGTTGCTCCGAAGTGGGCTATATGATCTGAAATTCCAGACAAGTGTTAATTTCACTAAGTCTGAAATCTGTTTTGCATTTGCGTTTTTACCATGCTTGTTTGAACCTCCTAATGGATGAATTGGCCGTGGCTCAGTGCTAGTCTTTTGTTAAGAATCTTGTGTGCATCCCTGCCATGTATTTTGTTGTCATGTTTGGTGGCTGTAGCATGTTCATTTCGTTGCATTTAGATGCCTACTTGCTGTAAATCGTAGAACGGTGTCATTCTTAAATCGCTTGCCATTTCCAAACCGTAACTCCGATTCCGGCGTTCTTTATATCGTTTTCAAGCGATTTCATCTCATTTTTCCAGTGGAACCCTTGGAATTCCATGTTGAGGCCAGCTTCATGCATTTCCTGTCATATCTTGCATTTTGCATCCCGCATCGCATCCCGCATAGCATATCATCATTGCATCATGTCGCTTGATCCTTGCACGTGGTTGATTGTATCCTTGTTGCTTGTTTATCTTGTTTGGGTAGAGCCGGGAGATGAGGTCGCTAATGAGGAGCCCGTTGAGTTTGCTTTTGAGGATCCAGTCAACTCTGACAACTGTGCAGGCAAGATGATCATACCCTCGAAATCACTACTATCTTTGCTATGCTAGTTTGCTCGCTCTTTTGCTATGCCATTGCTACGATGCCTACCACTTGCTTGTCAGCCTCCTAATTGCCATGTCAAACCTCTAACCCACCATTGTCCTAGCAAACCGTTGATTGGCTATGTTACCGCTTTACTCAGCCCCTCTTATAGCGTTGCTAGTTGCAGGTGAAGATTGGAGGCCGTTCCTTGTTGGAACATCTTTTATTTACTTGTTGGGTTATCATTATATTGCTATGTTATCTTAATGCATCTATATACTTGGTAAAGGGTGGAAGGCTCGGCCTCTCGCCTAGTGTTTTGTTCCACTCTTGCCGCCCTAGTTTCCGTCATATCGGTGTTATGTTCCCGGATTTTTGCGTTCCTTACGCGGTTGGGTTATAATGGGAACCCCTTGATATTTCGCCTTGATTAAAGCTTTTCCAGCAATGCCCAACATTGGTTTTACCATTTGCCACCTAGCCCTTTTCTTTCCCTTGGGTTCTGCAGACTCAAGGGTCATCTTATTTTAACCCCCCCCCGGGCCAGTGCTCCTCTGAGTGTTGGTCCCACTGAGTGATGTCCGAGGCTACCAAGGGCAACTCTGGGCTGGCTTACCCGACGTCTGGCTCATCTGAGTGTGCCCTGAGAAAGAGATATGTGCAGCTCCTATCGGGATTTGTCGGCACATTCGGGCAGTGTTGTTGGTCTTGTTTTAACCTGTCGAAGTGTCTTGAGTTACCGAGATACCGAGTCTGATCGGAACGTCTTGGGAGGAGGTCTATTCCTTCATTGACCGTGAGAGCTTGTCATGGGCTAAGTTGGGACTCCCCTACAGGGATTGAACTTTCGAAAGCCATGCCCGCGGTTATGGGCAGATGGGAATTTGTTAATGTCCGGTTGTAGATAACTTGAACCTTAAATGATTAAAATGAATCAACTGAGTGCGTTACCGTGATGGCCTCTTCTCGGTGGAGTCCGGGAAGTGGACACGGTGTTGGAGTAATGTTTGCGCAGGTTGTCCTCTAGCTTCTCGCTCGTGCCTTGCCTCCTCTTCTCGCTCTCTTTGCGAATAAGTTAGCCACCATACTTGCTAGTCGCTTGCTGTAGCTCCGCTCATATATTGCCTTACCCTTCCTATAAGCTTAAATAGTCTTGATCGCGAGGGTGCGAGATTGCTGAGTCCGTGTGGCTCACAGATACTATAACTCCAGATGCAGGTCCAGGTGATTCCGCTCCAGGTGACGAGTACGAGCTCAAGTGGGAGTTCGACAAGGACTCTTAGCGATACTATGTTTCCTTTCCCGACGATCAGTAGTGGTGCCCAGTTGGGGATGATTGGGACCGTGCCGCTTGTTGGGTTCTCTTTTACTTAGGCGCCATAGTCGGGCCTTGAGTGTATGGATGATGAAATGTTATGTATGTACTGGATTGACGTGGCGAGTGTAAGCCAAATATGTTATCTCCCCTTTATTATTCATATTACATGGGATGTTGTGAAGATTGAATAACTTGCGACAAATGCCTTCAATGCGATTATGTCTCTAAGTCGTGCCTCGACACGTGGGAGCTATAGTCGCATCAAGGATGTTATAAGTTGGTAATCAGAGCCTTCCCCGACCTTAGGAGCCCCATTGCTTGATCGTTGTTAGCGGCCGAGTTGTGTCTAGAAAAATGTTTTGAGTCTTTAGGAATTATATATCAGAGAGTTTAGGAATTCTTTTTACTTCCCAGTCTCCTCATCGCTCTGGTAAGGCATCCTGACGTAGAGTTTTGACTCTTCTCTTCTCAAATTTCACTAAAAAAAATTAGGATCACGCGAGTATCTTGGAATCGTTCTGATGGCTTATGATGAGAATACTGTCTTGGTGCCTCCTGTCAGGGGTTTGGTGGAAGTGTCCCGGGGAGTTGAGCTCTGAGGTGTTGTCATCATAATTTTATCGTTGCAATTCTGGAATACTTGAGATATTTTCGCCGACATCAAAAATCTCTTTTATGCAGTTCGTTGGTGAGATAACCTCGATGTCACCCAGTACTGGGGCGGGAGTTCGGGAGTATCGCCATAACTTGTATAACGGATGCTTTTTGAAGGTTGAGGTAGATGGTTTCCGAAGTTTTCTTGGTTATGTGTTGAAGGATGGATACAGCTGGATGTAGGATTTGCTAGTTTGGGTGAGATATTATGCTTCCCCTGTATCCCCAACACCTGATTGCATAACCGGAAAGGTTCGGGAGTTTCATAGGTGGGAATTCTAGTAGCTCTAGTTCTTCTTCCACGGATATTGTTTTGAGATTGGGATTTCTTACCGATTATTCGTTCTTGATCCGTACCTCGTTGATTTATTTCTTTACCTTAATTCTACGTGGCTTCTCAATTTATGGATATGTGAACATTTCAAGAGGAATGCATTCGTTCATTTTGTTCGGATGTGAAGACTATATGTTGCAATTTTCATTCCATTGGATTCAGCTTCAATATTTATCTGTCAATGTGCTAATGGTGGTCAACCTCTTCAGGATGGCTCCTCCAACGCGCACGACTCTGAATCCTGGTCCGCCACCACCCCCACCTCCTCCAGAGGCATGGCAAGTTGTGATGGCCGCAACCAATGCAAACACTCAGCTGATCATGCAAATTCTTCAAGAGCGAAATCAAGGCAGTCATGGGAATCAAGGCAGCAATCAGAGTCACTTTGCTACACTCAACCAGTTCCTTGCTAACGGGCCAAAGACTTTCAGCAATTGTGTTGAGGCAACCTGTGCTGACGATTGGCTTGTGGATCTGTGTAAGCATTTCGAGTGCAGTAACGTCAGGCCTGAGGACTTTGTTAAGTTCGCTTCCTTCCAACTCAAAGATCAAGCTGCAGAATGGTTCCAGCAGTACAAGGATTCCAGAGGTGGACGTTTATCACTTGGGATGATTTCCGTTGAGATTTCCGAGCTCATCATATTCCCCAGAGCGTGGTTGAAAGCAAGCGTGAGGAATTCCGCAATCTGAAGCAAGGCTCTTTGTCTGTCTATGACTACAACAAGTTGTTCCAGAAGCTCGCCCGCTTTGCCAAGCAGGACGTCCCTGATGAGAAGAGCATGATATTTCAGTTCAGGGGTGGTCTCAGAGAAGATATTCAGCTCGCTCTTGTTCTCTTTGAGCCCTTGAGGTACGATGAGTTCTACAACATGGCACTGAAACAAGAGGCTGCTCAGTTGAGGTGTGATGCTTCCAAGAAGCGAGTCAGAGATGTTACTCCTTCTTCCTCTACTCAAGTGGTCAAGAAGCAGAAGTTTTGGCTTCCTCCTCCTCCGTTCCGTCAGCCGTATCAGCAGAAGAGCAAAAGTGGCAGTGGTTCTTCCCACCCACCCAACCCTGGCTTTCAGAACAAGACTTCGTCTCAAGCTCCAAGATCGAGTGCTCTGTATCACCGTCCTCTTTCAGAGGTCACGTGCAACAAGTGCCAACAGAAGGGTCACTATGCCAACAAGTGTTTCAACCAGAGGCGTCTTCCTCCTCCTCCTATCAGATCGGCAAGTACAGCTGTGGTCAAGCATAACCCCAAGTCCGCCAAGGTCAACTTGATGAATGCAGCTCAGGCAGAGGACTCGTCAGATGTGATCATGGGTAACCTTCCTGTTAATGATATTCCTGCTAAAGTTCTTTTTGACACGGGTGCATCGCATTGTTTCATCTCGAGGCCATTTGTTTCTAAGCATGAGTTGCCTTTGCAAGATTTGCCTAGACAGTTATCTGTTGTTTCTCCGGGTAAATTTATGAATGCAAGCTCTATTGCCCCAGATGTTTCTATCACATTGGGCGATTACAAGTTTCTCTCTTCTCTGGTTGTTCTTGGTAACTCGGATATTGATCTTATTCTCGGAATGGATTGGCTTTCTAAGCACAAGGCTCAGCTTGATTGTGCAGCCAGGCAGATTCAATTGACTCATTCATCTAAGGATGTAATTGTCTTTGCCGCTCATGATGATACTATCCGTCTGTTTTCTCTCAATGAGAAGGGTGAATTGGATGCTATCGCTCAAATTCCAGTCGTTTGTGAATATCAAGACGTCTTTCCAGAAGAGCTCCCAGGAATGCCTCCGCACCGGCCAGTTGAATTCGTTATTGATCTTGAGCCTAGCACGGAACCTGTGTGCAAGCGTCCTTACAAGCTCAGACCTGAAGAGTTGAAGGAGCTGAAGAAGCAACTCGATGAGCAAGAAAAAATGGGTCTCATCCGGCCTAGTTCTTCTCCGTGGGGTTGTGGTGTTCTTTTTGTGAAGAAGAAGGATGGAACGGACCGACTTTGTGTTGATTACCGTCCAGTGAACAAGAAGACCATCAAGAACAAATACCCACTTCCCAACATCAGTGAGCTGTTCGAACAACTCAAAGGTGCCTAAGTATTCTCCAAGCTTGATCTCCGTATGGGTTATCACCAAATTCGCATTCGTGAAGAAGATATTCCCAAGACAGCATTCAGAACAAGCTTTGGTTCATATGAATACACTGTCATGTCTTTTGGCCTCGCCAACGCTCCTTCGACGTTCTCTCGCATGATGAACTTCATCTTCAATGCCTACACCAATGACTTCGTTTTGGTCTATCTCGACGACATTCTGGTTTTCTCCAAGAACAAGGAAGATCATGCCAAGCATTTGCGTTTGGTTCTTGATAAGCTCAGAGAACATCAGTTCTACGCCAAGTTCTCCAAGTGTGAATTTTGGCTTGATGAGGTTCTTTATCTTGGCCATATCATCTCTGCCAAGGGCATTGCCGTGAATCTTGAGAAGGTGTCTGCAATTGTGAATTGGGAACCTCCTCAGAACGTGAAGCAACTCCGCAGTTTTCTCGGTCTCGCAAGCTATTGCCGAAGATTCGTTGAAAACTTTTCCAAGATAGCGAAGCCTCTCTCAAATCTTCTCCAAAAGCACGTCAAGTACGTTTGGTCTCCGGAGTGTGATATTGCTTTCAACACTTTGAAAGAGAAATTGATCACTGCTCCAGTTCTGACTCCACCTGATGAATCCAAGCCGTATGAGGTCTTTTGTGATGCCTCTCTCCAAGGTCTTGGCACAGTTTTGATGCAAGAGAAGAAAGTTGTTGCTTATACATCTCGCCAGTTGAAGCCTAATGAGAAGAACTACCCCATTCATGATCTCGAGTTGGCGGCAGTTGTGCATGCTCTTTTGACTTGGAGACATCTTCTATTGGGAAGAAAAGTGGATATTTTCACTGATCACAAGAGTCTCAAGTACATCTTCACTCAGCCTAATCTCAACCTCAGGCAAACTCGATGGGTCGAAATGATTCAAGAGTATAATCCGAGTATTGAGTACACTCCAGGCAAGGCCAATGTGATTGCCGACGCTTTGAGCAGGAAGGCTTACTGCAACAATTTGATTCTTAAGCCTTATCAACCCGAGCTTTGTGAAGCTTTCCGCAAACTTAATCTGCAAGTTGTTCCTCAAGATTTCCTCGCCAACCTTCAAGTCTCTCCTACCTTAGAAGACCAGATTCGTCAAGCCCAGCTTCTTGATGCTATGGTGAAAAAGGTGAAGATTGGGATTGCCAAGAGTCAGTCCAAGTACAAGTGCTACCGCCTTGATGACAAGGACACTCTCTTCTTCGAGGATCGTATTGTTGTGCCCAAAGGTGAACTTCGTAAAGTGATCATGAATGAGGCTCACAATTGTCTCCTCTTCATTTACCCTGGGAGCACGAAGATGTATCAGGACCTTAAGCAAGCTTATTGGTGGACTCGAATGAAGCGCGAGATCGCTCAATTCGTGAATGAATGTGATGTCTGCAGAAGAGTGAAGGCAGAACACCAAAGGCCAGCAGGTCTCCTCCAACCTCTTGCCATTCCAGAATGGAAGTTTGACCACATTGAAATGGACTTCGTGACTGGGTTTCCAAAGTCCAAGCGTGGCAATGATGCTATATTTGTTGTCATAGATAAACTCACCAAAGTGGCTCATTTTCTGCCTATCAAAGAGTCGATCACTGCAGCTCAATTGGCGGAACTCTATACCTCTCGCATTGTCTCTCTGCACGGTATTCCTCAAGTGATCTCTTCAGACCGTGGCAACATCTTTACCTTGAAGTTTTGGGATTCTTTCCAGAAGGCCATGGGCACTAACATCCGCTTCAGCACTGCTTTCCATCCTCAAACAAGCGGTCAAGTCGAGCGTGTCAACCAGATTCTTGAAGATATGCTCAGGGCTTGTGTGATCTCCTTCGGCATGAAGTGGGAGGATTGTCTTCCTTATGCTGAATTCTCATACAACAACAGTTTTCAAGCAAGTTCGGGCAAGGCCCCTTTTGAAATTCTGTATGGCAGGAAGTGCCGTACCCCTCTCAACTGGTCTGAAACGAGTGAACGTCAGCTTTTGGGTAATGACTTAATCACAAAAGCAGAAGAAATGTGCAAAGTCATTCAAGATAACCTCAAGGCAGCCCAATCCCGCCAGAAGACCTACTATGATAGTAAGCACCGTGATTTGGCTTTCGAGATCGGAGATCATGTTTACCTCCGCGTCTCTCCTATGAAAGGTACTCGTCACTTTGGTATCAAAGGGAAGCTTGCCCCTAGATACGTGGGACCTTTCAAGATTGTCAGCAAGAGAGGCGACCTCGCCTATCAACTCGAGCTTCCTTCAAACTTTGCAAATGTTCATGACGTGTTCCATGTCTCTTAGCTTCGAAAGTGCTTCAAGACTCCTGACCGCACCGTCAACTTTTAGGACATTGAGCTCCAAGAAGATCTCTCCTATCGTGAGCACCCAGTTGCTATTCTTGAAGAGACTGAACGGAAGACTCGCAACAAGTCAATCAAATTTCTCAAAGTCAAGTGGTCACACCATTCCGACCGTGAAGCTACCTGGGAACGCGAGGATCACCTCCGTTCTGAGTACCCGGAGTTCTTTCAGTCCTAGATCTCGGGACGAGATCCTTTCATAGTGGTGGAGTGTTGTAACGCCCGGATATAACTTTCCCAATTTGTACTCCAACTCTTGCCGTTTCCAGCGTTAAGTTATATTTATTTCTCGGGTTCGGGTCTTTGTCTCTGTGTGTTTTATTTGTCATGCATCTCATATCATGTCATCATGTGCATTGCATTTGCATACGTGTTCATCTCATGCATTCGAGCATTTTCCCCGTTGTCCGTTTTGCATTCCGGCGCTTCGTTCTCCTCCGGTGGTCATTTCTAGCTTTCTTTCGTGTGTGGGGATTAAACATTTCCGGATTGGTCCGAGACTTGCCAAGCGGCCTTGGTTTACTACCGGTAGACCACCTGTCAAGTTTCGTACCATTTGGACTTCGTTTGATACTCCAACAGTTAACCGAGGGACCGAAAAGGCCTCATGTGTGTTGCAGCCCAACACCCCTCCAATTTGGCCCAAAACCCACCAAACTCTGCTCCATGTCCTAGAGCGTTCGATCACGATCGCGTGGCCGAAAACCGCACCTCATTTGGTCTCTCCTAGCTCCTCCTATGCCTATAAATA
>NC_041390.1:173647081-173651383 GCF_002162155.2 Triticum dicoccoides | reverse complement strand
GTCGCCCTCCACTCCGGCGCCGCGCCGCCGCGGCCCGCCCCGCCGGCCGCCGTCGCCACCTCGTCGCCGGGCCGCCGCAGCCGCCGTCGCCGCCCCGAGCCGCCGCGGAGCTCACCGGCGTCGCCCGGCCCGCAGCCGGCCCCGGCGCCGCCGCCCCGGCCACCGGACTTCGCCCCCGCCGGCCGCCGTCCTCGTCTTCGCCGGAGTCGCCTCGGAAGGCGCGCCCCGACCCGGTTGCTACAGTGATCCGAAATCCTAGATCCAGATCTGGGTAGTTTTTTTTCACTAAGTCCTCAGAATTTTTACTCCATATGTCCATGTTCGCGGCTCCGTAACTTTTCATCCGTAGCTCCGATTCATGCATATAGCATATCAAAATGTTCATCTCAGAGAGTACATCATTTAGTTCCATTGCACCATTTTCATTTGAGTTCATCTTGATGCCCGAAATGCTGTTAGAAGAAGGCTTTGTGAGTTAATTGTCAGATCTGCTAGTTCATCTTAGACTTTGTCATTTTTGCCATGATTATTGTGTACATGCTATGCCTGTGAGTCCTTCATATGTTTTGTTAAGTATTTTGTCTTCTTTCCAGAGGTGCAACCCATGCATTTTTGTGATGTGTGTGGTGACTTGTGCAAGCTTGCAAAGTGAGGCACCCGGTAAATCTGTTTTCAGGGACTTAACTACTAAGTCTGGGATTATTTAGTTCATGATGCCCTATGTTCGTGTTGTTTCCTAGTGATCCGTGCCTCTTTTGAGAATGATCAGTAAAGGGGTTTTATTAATCTTGTTATGCTCTATCCATCCATGTCCTTGTTTGCAATTATGGAGGACCCTAGATTGAGTCAATCGAGCTCTACTTTTGATTCTTGGTAAATCTGGGCAGATCGTCAACTTGTTTGCGATTTTGCCGATGTTATTGTAGTTGATCCGTGCATGCTATGCCATTGTTCTTGCCATGTCTAGCTAGCATTTTGTGTCTTCTTAATGGGTGTATGCTTGTATTGCCATGACTTGCACCGTGATGAGTGCATCGAGCTCGTAAACATGCCTTCGTGAGTTATATTTCAGCATGTCTCAGTTTTCACTAAGTCTGAAAACTGATTGTGTTTTAGCTATGTTCGTGGCCTTGTTAGTATATTTTGTGAACCCTTTTGGCCCCAGGTCACTTTGGGTATTTTGTTAAGCTTGTTGAGTAGCTCCATGCCATGTTCTTCCTTGTCATAATCAGGTCATGTATCATGTTTTTTTGTTGCTCCGAAGTGGGCTATATGATCTGAAATTCCAGACAAGTGCTAATTTCACTAAGTCTGAAATCTGTTTTGCATTTGCGTTTTTACCATGCTTGTTTGAACCTCCTAATGGATGAATTGGCCGTGGCTCAGTGCCAGTCTTTTGTTAAGAATCTTGTGTGCATCGTTGCCATGTATTTTGTTGTCATGTTTGGTGGCTGTAGCATGTTCATTTCGTTGCATTTAGATGCCTACTTGCTGTAAATCGCAGAGCGGTGTCATTCTTAAATCGCTTGCCATTTCCGAACCGTAACTCCGATTCCGGCGTTCTTTATATCGTTTTCAAGAGATTTCATCTCATCTTTCCAGTAGAACCCTTGGAATTCCATGTTGAGGTCAGCTTCATGAATTTCCTGTCATATCTTGCATTTCGCATCCCGCATCGCATCCCGCATAGCATATCATCATTGCATCATGTCGCTTGATCCTTGCACGTGGTTGATTGTATCCTTGTTGCTTGTTTGTCTTGTTTGGGTAGAGCCAGGAGACGAGTTCGCTAATGAGGAGCCCGTGGAGTTTGCTTTTGAGGATCCAGTCAACTCTGACAACTGTCCAGGCAAGATGATCATACCCTCGAAATCACTACTATCTTTGCTATGCTAGTTTGCTCGCTCTTTTGCTATGCCATTGCTACGATGCCTACCACTTCCTTGTCAGCCTCCTAATTGCCATGTCAAACCTCTAACCCACCATTGTCCTAGCAAACCGTTGATTGGCTATGTTACCGCTTTGCTCAGCCCCTCTTATAGCGTTGCTAGTTGCAGGTGAAGATTGGAGGCCGTTCCTTGTTGGAACATCTTTTATTTACTTGTTGGGTTATCATTATATTGCTATGTTATCTTAATGCATCTATATACTTGGTAAAGGGTGGAAGGCTCGGCCTCTCGCCTAGTGTTTTGTTCCACTCTTGCCGCCCTAGTTTCCGTCATATCGGTGTTATGTTCCCGGATTTTTGTGTTCCTTACGCGGTTGGGTTATAATGGGAACCCCTTGATATTTCGCCTTGATTAAAGCTTTTCCAGCAATGCCCAACATTGGTTTTACCATTTTCCACCTAGCCCTTTTCTTTCCCTTGGGTTCTGCAGACTCAAGGGTCATCTTATTTTAACCCCCCCGGGCCAGTGCTCCTCTGAGTGTTGGTCCCACTGAGCGATGTCCAAGGCTACCAGGGGCAACTCTGGGATGGCTTACCCGACATCTGGCTCATCTGAGTGTGCCCTGAGAAAGAGATATGTGAAGCTCCTATCGGGATTTGTCGGCACATTCGGGCGGTGTTGCTAGTCTTGTTTTAACCTGTCGAAGTGTCTTGAGTTACCGAGATACCGAGTCTGATTGGAACGTCTTGGGAGGAGGTCTATTCCTTCGTTGACCGTGAGAGCTTGTCATGGGCTAAGTTGGGACTCCCCTGCAGGGATTGAACTTTCGAAAGCCGTGCCCGCGGTTATGGGCAGATGGGAATTTGTTAATGTCCAGTTGTAGATAACTTGAACCTTAAATGATTAAAATGAATCAACTGAGTGCATTACCGTGATGGCCTCTTCTCGGCGGAGTCCGGGAAGTGGACACGATGTTGGAGTAATGTTTGCGCAGGTTGTCCTCTAGCTTCTCGCTCGTGCCTTGCCTCCTCTTCTCGCTCTCTTTGCGAATAAGTTAGCCACCATACTTGCTAGTCGCTTGCTGCAGCTCCGCTCATATATTGCCTTACCCTTCCTATAAGCTTAAATAGTCTTGATCGTGAGGGTGCGAGATTGCTGAGTCCGTGTGGCTCACAGATACTATAACTCCAGATGCAGGTCCAGGTGATTCCGCTCCAGGTGACGAGTACGAGCTCAAGTGGGAGTTCGACAAGGACTCTCAGCGATAGTATGTTTCCTTTTCCGACGATCAGTAGTGGTGCCCAGTTGGGGGTGATTGGGACCGTGCCGCTTGTTGGGTTCTCTTTTACTTAGGCGCCGTAGTCAGGCCTTGAGTGTATGGATGATCAAATGTTATTTATGTACTTGATGATGAAATGTTATTTATGTATTATTTGAAGTAAATATGCCCTAGAGGCAATAATAAAGTTATTATTTATTTCCTTATATCATGATAAATGTTTATTATTCATGCTAGAATTGTATTAACCGGAAACATAATACATGTGTGAATACATAGACAAACAGAGTGTCACTAGTATGCCTCTACTTGACTAGCTCGTTAATCAAAGATGGTTATGTTTCCTAACCATGAACAAGGAGTTGTTATTTGATTAACGAGATCACATCATTAGGTGAATGATCTGATTGACATGACCCATTCCATTAGCTTAGCACCCGATCGTTTAGTATGTTGCTATTGCTTTCTTCATGACTTATACATGTTCCTATGACTATGAGATTATGCAACTCCCATTTTCTGGAGGAACACTTTGTGTGCTACCAAACGTCACAACGTAAATGGGTGATTATAAAGGTGCTCTACAGGTGTCTCCAAAGGTACATGTTGGGTTGGCGTATTTCGAGATTAGGATTTGTCACTTCGATTGTCGGAGAGGTATCTCTGGGCCCTCTCCAAAGGTACATGAGTTAGTTGCGAGATGATGTATTACGAAACGAGTAAAGAGACTTTCCGGTAACGAGATTGAACTAGGTATTGAGATACCGACGATCAAATCTCGGGCAAATAACATACCGATGACAAAGGGAACAACGTATGTTGTTATGCGGTCTGACCGATAAATATCTTCATAGAATACGTAGGAGCCAATATGAGCATCCAGGTTCCACTATTGGTTATTGACCGGACACGTGTCTCGGTCATGTCTACGTTGTTCTCGAACCCGTAGGGTCCGCACGCTTAAGGTTTCGATGACAGTTATATTATGAGTTTATGAGTTTTGATGTACCGAAGTTAGTTCGGAGTCCCGGATGTGATCACGGACATGACGAGGAGTCTCGAAATGGTCGAGACATAAAGATTGATATATTGGACAGCTATATTCGGACAACGGAAGTGTTCCGGGTGATTTCA
>NC_041390.1:173638954-173647047 GCF_002162155.2 Triticum dicoccoides | reverse complement strand
TGATCAGCACCAAGGCTCCATGGGTGTTAGAATCATTACTGTGTAATCTAGATTATTGACTCTAGTGCAAGTGGGAGACTGAAGGAAATATGCCCTAGAGGCAATAATAAAGTTATTATTTATTTCCTTATATCATGATAAATGTTTATTATTCATGCTAGAATTGTATTAACCGGAAACATAATACATGTGTGAATACATAGACAAACAGAGTGTCACTAGTATGCCTCTACTTGACTAGCTCGTTAATCAAAGATGATTATGTTTCCTAACCATGAACAAGGAGTTGTTATTTGATTAACGAGATCACATCATTAGGTGAATGATCTGATTGACATGACCCATTCCATTAGCTTAGCACCCGATCGTTTAGTATGTTGCTATTGCTTTCTTCATGACTTATACATGTTCCTATGACTATGAGATTATGCAACTCCCGTTTGCCGGAGGAACACTTTGTGTGCTACCAAATGTCACAACATAAATGGGTGATTATAAAGGTGCTCTATAGGTGTCTCCAAAGGTACATGTTGGGTTGGCGTATTTCGACATTAGGATTTGTCACTCCGATTGTCGGAGAGGTATCTCTGGGCCCTCTCGGTAATGCACATCACATAAGCCTTGCAAGCATTGCAACTAATGAGTTAGTTGCGAGATGATGTATTACGAAACGAGTAAAGAGACTTTCCGGTAACGAGATTGAACTAGGTATTGTGATACCGACGATCAAATCTCGGGCAAGTAACATACCGATGACAAAGGGAACAACGTATGTTGATATGCGGTCTGACCGATAAAGATATTCATAGAATATGTAAGAGCCAATATGAGCATCCAGGTTCCGCTATTGGTTATTGACCGAAGACATGTCTCGGTCATGTCTACATTGTTCTGGAACCCGTAGGGTCCACACGCTTAAGGTTTCGATGACAGTTATATTATGAGTTTATGAGTTTTGATGTACCGAAGTTAGTTTGGAGTCCCGGATGTGATCACGGACATGACGAGGAGTCTCGAAATGGTCGAGACATAAAGATTGATATATTGGACGGCTATATTCGGACACCGGAAGTGTTCCGGGTGATTTCGGAGAAAACCGGAGAGCCGGAGGGTTACCGGAACCCCCCCCCCGGGAGAAGTAATGGGCCATATGGGCCTTAGTGGAGAGAGAGGGGCTGCCAGAGGTGGGCTGCGCGCCTCCTCCCCCTGGTCCGAATTGGACTAGGAGAAGGGGCGGCGCCCCCCCTTTCCCTCTCCCTCCCCACTTCATTCCCACTCCTAGTAGGAGTCCTACTCCTACTAGGAGGAGGACGCCTCCTGGCGCGCCTATAGGGGACGGCCGGCCTCCTCCCCTTGCTCCTTTATAAACGGGGGCAGGGGGGCACCCCTAGACACACAAGTTGATCTTCGTGATCGTTCCTTAGCCGTGTGTGGTGCCCCCCTCCACCATATTCCACCTCGGTCATATTGTAGCGGTGCTTAGGCGAAGCCCTGCGACGGTAGAACATCAAGATCGTCACCACGCCGTCGTGCTGACAGAACTCCTCGCCGACGCTTTGCTGGATCGGAGCCCGGGGATCGTCATCGAGCTGAACGTGTGCTAGAACTCGGAGGTGCCGTAGTTTCGATGCTTGATCGGTCAGGCCGTGGAGACATATGACTACATCAACCAAACACTTCCGTTGTCGATCTACATGGGTACGTAGATCACACTCTCCCTTCTCGTTGCTATGCATCACCATGATCTTGTGTGTGCGTAGGAAATTTTTTGAAATTACTACGAAACCCAACAGTGGCATCCGAGCCTAGGTTTTATATGTTGATGTTATATGCACGAGTAGAACACAAGTGAGTTGTGGGCGATATAAGTCATATTGCTTACCAGCATGTCATACTTTCGTTCGGCGGTATTGTTGGACGAAGCGGCCCGGACCGACATTACGCGTACGCTTACGCGAGACCGGTTCTCCCGACGTGCTTTGCACATAGGTAGCTTGCGGGTGACAGTTTCTCCAACTTTAGTTGAACCAAGTGTGGCTACGCCCGGTCCTTGCGAAGGTTAAAACAGCACCAACTTGACAAACTATCATTGTGGTTTTGATGCGTAGGTAAGATTGGTTCTTGCTTAAGCCTGTAGCAGCCACGTAAAACTTGCAACAAAAAAGTAGAGGACGTCTAACTTGTTTTTGCAGGGCATGTTGTGATGTGATATGGTCAAGACATGATGCTGAATTTTATTGTATGAGATGATCATGTTTTGTAACCGAGTTATCGGCAACTGGCAGGAGCCATATGGTTGTCACTTTATTGTATGCAATGCAATCGCGCTGTAATGCTTTACTTTATCACTAAGTGGTAGCGATAGTCGTGGAAGCATAAGATTGGCGAGACGACAACGATGCTATGATGGAGATCAAGGTGTCGCGCCGGTGATGATGGTGATCACGACGGTGCTTCGGAGATGGAGATCACAAGCACAAGATGATGATGGCCATATCATATCACTTATAATGATTGCATGTGATGTTTATCTTTTATGCATCTTATCTTGCTTTGGTTGATGGTAGCATTATAAGATGATCTCTCACTAATTATCAAGAAGTGTTCTCCCTGAGTATGCACCATTGCGAAAGTTCTTCGTGCTGAGACACCACGTGATGATCGGGTGTGATAGGCTCTAAGTTCAAATACAACGGGTGCAAAACAGTTGCACACGCGGAATACTCAGGTTATAGTTGACGAGCCAAGCATATACAGATATGGCCTCAGAACACGGAGACCGAAAGGTCGAGCGTGAATCATATAGTAGATATGATCAACATAGTGATGTTCACCAATGAAACTACTCCATCTCACGTGATGATCGGACATGGTTTAGTTGATTTGGATCACGTAATCACTTAGAGGATTAGAGGGATGTCTATCTAAGTGGGAGTTCATTAAGTTAAATTAATTGAACCTAAATTTATCATGAAACTTAGTACCTGATAGTATCTTGCTTGTTTATGCTTGATTGTAGATAGATGGCTCGTGCTATTGTTCCGTTGAATTTTAATGCGTTCCTTGAGAAAGCAAAGTTGAAATATGATGGTAGCAATTACACGGACTGGGTCCGTAACTTGAGGATTATCATCATTGCTGCACATAAGAATTACGTCCTGGAAGCACCGCTGGGTGCCAGGCCTGTTGCTGGAGCAACACCAGATGTTATGAACGTCTGGCAGAGCAAAGCTGATGACTACTCGATAGTTCAGTGTGCCATGCTTTACGGCTTAGAATCGGGACTTCAACGACGTTTTGAACGTCATGGAGCATATGAGATGTTCCAGGAGTTGAAGTTAATATTTCAAGCAAATGCCCGGATTGAGAGATATGAAGTCTCCAATAAGTTCTATAGCTGCAAGATGAACGAGAACAGTTCTGTCAGTGAGCATATACTCAAAATGTCTGGGTATAATAATCACTTGATTCAATTGGGAGTTAATCTTCCAGATGATTGCGTCATCGACAGAATTCTCCAATCACTGTCACCAAGCTACAAGAGCTTCGTGATGAACTATAATATGCAAGGGATGGATAAGACTATTCGCGAGCTCTTCGCAATGCTGAAAGCTACGGAGGTAGAAATCAAGAAGGATCATCAAGTGTTGATGGTCAACAAAACCACTAGTTTCAAGAAAAGGGCAAAGGGAAGAAGAAGGGGAACTTCAAAAAGAACGGCAAGCAAGTTGCTACTCAAGAGAAGAAACCCAAACCTGGACCTAAGCCTGAAACTTAGTGCTTCTACTGCAAGCAGACTGGTCACTGGAAGCGGAACTGCCCCAAGTATTTGGCGGATAAGAAGGATGGCAAGGTGAACAAAGGTATATGTGATATACATGTTACTGATGTGCACCTTACTAATGCTCGCATTAGCACCTGGGTATTTGATACTGGTTCTGTTGCTCATATTTGCAACTCGAAACGGGGACTACGGATTAAGCGAAGATTGGCTAAGGACAAGGTGACGATGCGCGTGGGAAACGGTTCCAAAGTCGATGTGATCGCAATCGGCACGCTACCTCTGCATCTACCTTCGGGATTAATATTAGACCTAAACAATTGTTATCTGGTGCCAGCGTTAAGCATGAACATTATATCTGGATCTTGTTTGATGCGAGACGGTTATTCATTTAAATCAGAGAATAATGGTTGTTCTATTTATATGAGTAATATCTTTTATGGTCATGCACCCTTGAAGAGTGGTCTATTCTTATTGAATCTCGATAGTAGTAACACACATATTCATAATGTTGAAGCCAAAAGATGTAGAGTTGATAATGATAGTGCAACCTATTTGTGGCACTGCCGTTTAGGTCATATCGGTGTAAAGCGCATGAAGAAACTCCATACTGATGGACTTTTGGAACCACTTGATTATGAATCACTTGGTACTTGCGAACCGTGCCTCATGGGCAAGATGACTAAAACACCGTTCTCCGGTACTATGGAGGGAGCAACAGATTTGTTGGAAATCATACATACAGATGTATGTGGTCCGATGAATATTGAGGCTCGTGGCGGATATCATTATTTTCTCACCTTCACAGATGACTTAAGCAGATATGGGTATATCTACTTAATGAAACACAAGTCTGAAACATTTTAAAAGTTCAAAGAATTTCAGAGTGAAGTAGAAAATCATCATAACAAGAAAATAAAATTCCTACGATCTGATCGTGGAGGAGAATATTTGAGTTACGAGTTTGGTGTACATTTGAAAAATTGTGGAATAGTTTCGCAACTCACGCCACCCGGAACACCACGGCGTAATGGTGTGTCCGAACGTCGTAATCGTACTTTACTAGATATGGTGCAATCTATGATGTCTCTTACTGATTTACCGCTATCGTTTTGGGGATACGCTCTAGAGATGGCCGCATTCACGTTAAATAGGGCACCATCAAAATTAGTTGAGACGACGCCTTATGAACTGTGGTTTGGCAAGAAACCAAAGTTGTCGTTTCTGAAAGTTTGGGGCTGCAATGCTTATGTGAAAAAGCTTCAACCTGACAAGCTCGAACCCAAATCGGAGAAATGTGTCTTCATAGGATATCCAAAGGAAACTATTGGATACACCTTCTATCACAGATCCGAAGGCCAAACTTTTGTTGCTAAGTTCAGAAACTTTCTAGAGAAGGAGTTTCTCTCGAAATAAGTGAGTGGGAGGAAAGTAGAACTTGACGAGGTAACTGTACCTGCTCCCTTATTGGAAAGTAGTGCATCACAGAAAACCGTTTCTGTGACACCTACACCATTTAGTGAGGAAGCTAATGATGATGATCATGAAACTTCAGAACAAGATACTACTGAACCTCATAGATCAACCAGAGTAAGATCCGCGCCAGAGTGGTACGGTAATCCTGTTCTGCAAGTCATGCTACTAGATCATGATGAACCTACGAACTATGAAGAAGCGATGGTGAGCCAAGATTCCGCAAAATGGCTTGAAGCCATGAAATCTGAGATGGGATCCATGTATGAGAACAAATTATGGACTTCGGTTGATTTGCCCGATGATCGGCAAGCAATTGAGAATAAATGGATCTTCAAGAAGAAGACTGACGCTGACGGTAATATTACTGTCTACAAATCTCGACTTGTCGCAAAAGGTTTTCGGCAAGTTCAAGGGATTGACTACGATGAGACCTTCTCACCCATAGTGATGCTTAAGTCTATCCGAATCATGTTAGCAATTGCCGCATTTTATGATTATGAAATTTGGCAGATGGATGTCAAAACTGCATTCCTGAATGGATTTCTGGAAGAAGAGTTGTATATGATGCAACCAGAAGGTTTTGGCGATCCAAAGGGAGCTAACAAAGTGTGCAAGCTCCAGCGATCCATTTATGGACTCGTGCAAGCCTCTCGGAGTTGGAATAAATGCTTTGATAGTGTGATCAAAGCATTTGGTTTTATACAGACTTTTGGAGAAGCCTGTATTTACAAGAAAGTGAGTGGGAGCTCTGTAGCATTTCTGATATTATATGTAGATGACATATTACTAATTGGAAATGATATAGAATTTCTGGATAGCATAAAGGGATACTTGAATAAGAGTTTTTCAATTGAAGACCTCGGTGAAGCTGTTTACATATTAGGCATTAAGATCTATAGAGATAGATCAAGACGCTTAATTGGACTTTCACAAAGCACATACCTTGACAAAGTTTTGAAGAAGTTCAAAATGGATCAAGCAAAGAAAGGGTTCTTGCCTGTGTTACAAGGTGTGAAGTTGAGTAAGACTCAATGCCCGACCACTGCAGAAGATAGAGAGAAAATGAAAGATGTTCCCTATGCTTCAGCCATAGGCTCTATCATGTATGTAATGCTGTGTACCAGACCTGATGTGTGCCTTGCTATAAGTCTAGTAGGGAGGTACCAATGTAATCTAGGAGTGGATCACTGGACAGCGGTCAAGAACATCCTGAAATACCTGAAAATGACTAAGGATATGTTTCTCATATATGGAGGTGACAAAGAGCTCATCGTAAAAGGTTACGTTGATGCAAGCTTTGACACTGATCCAGACGATTCTAAATCGCAAACCGGATACGTGTTTACATTAAACGGTGGAGCTGTCAGTTGGTGCAGTTCTAAACAAAGCGTCGTGGCGGGATCTACGTGTGAAGCGGAATACATAGCTGCTTCGGAAGCAGCAAATGAAGGAGTTTGGATGAAGGAGTTCATATCCGATCTAGGTGTCATGCCTAGTGCATCGGGTCCAATGAAAATCTTTTGTGACAATACTGGTGCAATTGCCTTGGCAAAGGAATCCAGATTTCACAAGAGAACCAAGCACATCAAGAGACGCTTAAATTCCATCCGGGATCTAGTCCAGGTGGGAGACATAGAGATTTGCAAGATACATACGGATCGGAATGTTGCAGACCCGTTGACTAAGCCTCTTCCACGAGCAAAACATGATCAGCACCAAGGCTCCATGGGTGTTAGAATCATTACTGTGTAATCTAGATTATTGACTCTAGTGCAAGTGGGAGACTGAAGGAAATATGCCCTAGAGGCAATAATAAAGTTATTATTTATTTCCTTATATCATGATAAATGTTTATTATTCATGCTAGAATTGTATTAACCGGAAACATAATACATGTGTGAATACATGACAACCAGAGTGTCACTAGTATGCCTCTACTTGACTAGCTCGTTAATCAAAGATGATTATGTTTCCTAACCATGAACAAGGAGTTGTTATTTGATTAACAAGATCACATCATTAGGTGAATGATCTGATTGACATGACCCATTCCATTAGCTTAGCACCCGATCATTTAGTATGTTGCTATTGCTTTCTTCATGACTTATACATGTTCCTATGACTATGAGATTATGCAACTCCCGTTTGCCGGAGGAACACTTTGTGTGCTACCAAATGTCACAACGTAAATGGGTGATTATAAAGGTGCTCTATAGGTGTATCCAAAGGTACATGTTGGGTTGGCGTATTTCGACATTAGGATTTGTCACTCCGATTGTCGGAGAGGTATCTCTGGGCCCTCTCGGTAATGCACATCACATAAGCCTTGCAAGCATTGCAACTAATGAGTTAGTTGCGAGATGATGTATTACGAAACGAGTAAAGAGACTTTCCGGTAACGAGATTGAACTAGGTATTGTGATACCGACGATCAAATCTCGGGCAAGTAACATACCGATGACAAAGGGAACAACGTATGTTGATATGCGGTCTGACCGATAAAGATATTCGTAGAATATGTAAGAGCCAATATGAGCATCCAGGTTCCGCTATTGGTTATTGACCGAAGACATGTCTCGGTCATGTCTACATTGTTCTGGAACCCGTAGGGTCCACACGCTTAAGGTTTCGATGACAGTTATATTATGAGTTTATGAGTTTTGATGTACCGAAGTTAGTTTGGAGTCCCGGATGTGATCACGGACATGACGAGGAGTCTCGAAATGGTCGAGACATAAAGATTGATATATTGGACGGCTATATTCGGACACCGGAAGTGTTCCGGGTGATTTCGGAGAAAACCGGAGAGCCGGAGGGTTACCGGAACCCCCCCCCC
>NC_041390.1:173614771-173638766 GCF_002162155.2 Triticum dicoccoides | reverse complement strand
GAGAGAGAGGGGCTGCCAGAGGTGGGCTGCGCGCCTCCTCCCCCCTGGTCCGAATTGGACTAGGAGAAGGGGGCGGCGCCCCCCCTTTCCCTCTCCCTTCCCACTTTTTTCCCCCTCCTAGTAGGAGTCCAACTCCTACTAGGAGGAGGACTCCTCCTGGCGCGCCTATAGGGGCCGGCCGGCCTCCTCCCCTTGCTCCTTTATATACGGGGGCAGGGGGCACCCCTAGAAACACAAGTTGATCTTCGTGATCGTTCCTTAGCCGTGTGCGGTGCCCCCTCCACCATATTCTACCTCGGTCATATTGTAGCGGTGCTTAGGCGAAGCCCTGCGACGGTAGCACATCAAGATCGTCACCACGCCGTCGTGCTGACGGAACTCCTCCCCGACGCTTTGCTGGATCGGAGCCCGGGGATCGTCATCGAGCTGAACGTGTGCTAGAACTCGGAGGTGCCGTAGTTTCGGTGCTTGATCGGTCAGGCCGTGGATACATACGACTACATCAACCAAACGCTTCCGTTGTCAATCTACAAGGGTACGTAGATCACACTCTCCCCTCTCGTTGCTATGCATCACCATGATCTTGCGTGTGCGTAGGAAATTTTTTGAAATTACTACGAAACCCAACATTATTCACCTCCTGCAAAACTATTTGTCAGGGCTTCAAAGCCAAAGTTCTCAGATGCTGCACTTACACTCATTGCTTCGAAGCCACCCTTGAAGATGTGGGTGGCTAAGAAAGCTTAACTCTCTTTTGCAGGGAAAGGTCTCCAGCCAAAAATCAAATGCGTCTGAAGCTATTTGTCCTATCAGTCCTAACCTTGATCTAAGCTTTCATAATCCACTTGCTCGTCAAATGTTTATGCTTCACAATGCTCTTCGTGAAGCCTATCCGCCTAACTGCACTATAGGGTATGACACCAGCTGCTTCAGAATGGATTATTGATAGTGGATGTACTAATCACATGACTGGCAAACGAGTCTTCTCATGGACTCAACCTTACATCCATCTGACAAAAGTCACATCACATTTGCTGATACTAGTAAAAGCAAGGTATTGGGTCTAGCTAGAGTTGCAATATCAAAGGATTAGCACATGGATAAAGTGATGCTTGTTGAATCCCTTTGTTTCAACTTAATGTCTATATCAATACTTTGTGATTTGAACATGATTGTGATATTTGGAAAATATCGTTGCCTTGTTCTAATGGAATCTGATAAGTCTCTAATCTTTGAAGGGTATCGGAAAGATGATTTGTACATGGTAGATTTCTCAGCAGGACCACAGCTCGCCGTATGTATTCTTGAAAAAGCTTCAGAGTGCTAGCTCTAGCATCGGAGGCTAGGGCATGCTGGCATGAGGAACATGCATACTCTTGCAAAGAAGAAGCACGTCATAGGCATCGAGGGAGTCAAGTTCAAGAAGGATCACTTATCCAGTGCCTGTGAAGCTGGAAAGATGACGAGGGCCAAGCATCCCTCGAAGACAATCATGACAACGACTCAACCCTTCGAACTGCTACACATGGACCTCTTCGGCCCTACTCACTACTCTACCCTTACTACTACTGCTTGTCTCTATGGCTTCGTCATTGTTGATGATTATTCAAGATATACATGGGTACATATAATCCTCTACAAGACTGAAGTGCAGGATGTCTTCAGACGCTTCGCCAATCGAGCTATGAACAACTATGGCGCCAAGATCAAGCACATCAGAAGTGACAATGGCACTGAATTCAAGAACACCGGCTCGGCACTTATTTTGATACACTGGGCATCACTCATGAGTTCTCAGCTCCATACATGCCACAGCAAAATGGCATCGTGGAATGCAAGAACAGAACACACATTGAGATGTCTCGGACTATGCTCGATGAATACAAGACACCAAGAAGGTTCTGGCCTGAAGCTATTGATACTGCATGCCATTTCATCAGCCGTGTTTATCTTCACAAGCTTTTGAAGAAAACATACTATGAACTCCTCACTGGTAAGAAGCCAAATGTCAGTTACTTCAGAGTATTTGGTGCTAGGTGCTGTATCAAGGATCCACATCACACTTCAAAATTTTCACCGAAAGCACATGAAGGTTTTATGCTTGGTTATGGAAAGGATTCGCACTCCTACAGAGTGTTCAACCTCTTTCACTATAAAGTGGTTGAAACTGTGGATGTGCGGTTCGATGAGACTAACGGCTCGCAAAGAGAGCACCTGCCAAAAGTGCTAGATGAAATTCCACCCAGTGAATCCATCAAGCTTATGGGAACTAGAGAAATCATACCATCTGAAGTACAGCCTGAAAAGGAACTTATCATTTCTGCACCTAATCAACCTGAAGACAATGCTCAGCCTGAAGACAATCCTTCAAACGATGACAATGATCAGCAAGAGCAAAATCTTCATCCAGTTCATCCTCGTGTTGCAAATGAAGTACAGATTGAGAAGATAATTGATAGCATCAATGCACCTGGTCCACTCACTCGTTCAAGGGCAACACAACTAGCAAATTTATGTGGGCACTTTGCATTCGTCTCAATATCTGAACCCAAGAAAGTTGATGAAGCCTTCATGGAACCTGAATTGATTCAAGCTATGCAAGAAGAGCTTCAACAGTTCGAGCTGAATAATGTATGGGATCTGGTCAAGCGTCCCGATCCTCGCAAACACAATATCATAGGCACTAAATGGATATATCGCAACAAGCAAGATGAGCATGGTCAAGTTGTCAGAAACAAGGCTCGTCTCATTGCTCAAGGATACACTCAAGTTGAAGGAATTGACTTCGATGAAACATTTGCTCCTGCGGCTAGGCTTGAAGCTATACGCATACTGCTAGCCTATGCAAATCATCATAACATCCTTCTGTATCAAATGGATGTGAAGAGTGCCTTTCTCAATGGCAAGATTGAAGAAGAAGTGTATGTTGCACAACCGCCTGGTTTTGAAGATCCAAAACATCCTGACATGGTTTACAAGCCCAACAAGGCACTGTATGGCCTCAAACAAGCCCCTCATGCTTGGTATGACACACACAAAGACTTCTTGAAGAGCAAAGGCTTCAAACCTGGTTCGCTGGATTCCATACTCTTCACGAAGACATATGATGGTGAACTGTTTGTGTGCCAAATATATGTGGATGACATTATCTTCGGCTGCACTAATCAGAAATACAATGATGAGTTTGGACACATGATGCAAGAGCAATACCAGATGTCCATGATGGGTGAGCTGAAGTTCTTCATTGGTCTTCAAATACGGCAGCAACGCAACGTCATCTTCATATCTCAAGAGAAATACCTCAAAGATTGCCTGAAGAAGTTTGGAATGCAAGACTGCAAAGGTTATACGATGCCCATGCCAACCAAAAGTCATCTGGGTCCTGACGCCAATGGTAAAGAGTTCGATCAAAAGGTATACCGCTCCATGATTGGTTCTTTGCTTTATTTATGTGCATCTAGGCCAAATATCATGTTTAGTGTTTGCATGTGTGCCCGATTCCATGCGGCACCAAAGGAATCGCATCACTTAGCTGTGAAGCGAATTCTTCGATATTTGGCTTACACCCCAACACTAGGATTATGGTATCCAAAGGGCTCAGAGTTTGATCTAGTTGGATTCTCGGATGTTGGTTATGCTGGTGACAAGGTGGATCGCAAGTCTTCATCAGGCACATGTCACTTTCTGGGACGATCACTTGTGTGTTGGTCTTCAAAGAAGCAGAATTGTGTATCTCTTTCCACTGCTGAATCTAAATACATTGCTGCTGGATCTTGCTGCGCTCAGCTTCTATGGATGAAGCAAACACTCAAAGACTATGGCATTCATCTGAAGCAAGTGCCACTCTAATGCGACAATGAAAGC
Source organism: Triticum dicoccoides (assembly GCF_002162155.2). Classification (NCBI taxonomy): domain Eukaryota; kingdom Viridiplantae; phylum Streptophyta; class Magnoliopsida; order Poales; family Poaceae; genus Triticum; species Triticum dicoccoides. The sequence continues at coordinate 173,634,902 of NC_041390.1, read as the reverse complement.
GCCATCAAGATTGCCAACAACCCAGTTCAGCACTCGAAGACAAAGCACATTAAGATCCGTCATCACTTTCTCAGAGATCATGTCATGAAGGAAGATATTGATATCATTCTCGTCAACATTGAAGAGCAACTGGTAGATATCTTCACAAAGCCCTTGGATGAGAAAAGGTTTTGCCAGTTGCGGTGTGAGCTAAATATCTTGGAATCCTCAAATGTCATGTGATCATGCACACATCCTAACACTTATGCATGTTGATGACTTAGATGTGCAACACACGAAGTAACGGATATCTTCAACTAATGAAGACTTACACTCTAAGTGTGAATACATTAACGCGGAATTTGACTTCGGAGCGCCACGATAATTGTGCGCCATGTCTGGGTCTAATACTTCCTATACGGTGGGTAACGCCACCACCAAAGTTTTGCTTGAAGTATTTTCTGTTGGCGTTACATTTACAAAATCTTCGCGTTTGGTTTGTCTTCAATATTAACATGACTTCACGTTTATATTCACTATATTGATTTGGTCTTATTCGGATATATTCATATATTAGCGTTCTGTCCTCTACAACATTCACTTATAGCTATGTCTTCTCGTTTTGAATCTTTTGAACTAAGTGAATGTGATCGGACCCTGACCTTTCTATGCTCCCATCTCAAATCTACCTATCCAAATCATATGCATTCTATTGAAACTGTCGAATGTCTTCTCTGCGTCCTTGTCGGCAGAAGACACAGAGACAAACATTAAATCTGATTTAAATGCTCTATCCTTTTGCCTGAAACCCGGAGAAGCGGGAACGACCACCCGACAATCCAGGCGTGTGTGGGAACGTGGAACAACCTCCAATGTGTTGCATGTTCGCCACGTGTCCTTCAGATGTGAACCGCCAGGGGCACCTGCGTAATAACGCTGCGCCGTCCCTGTCCTTATAAATACACGCCACACCCTAGTCATTATCTATTCTTCCACTTCTCATTATCGCACAAACCCTAGCTCCACCACTAGCCCTCGACAACGCCGGCGACGAAGCGCTTAGCTGCCGTGACCTCACCGACGCCGTCCTCACGCCGGCCGCGGACATCGTCTTCTCCGCCGTCGCCGTAGGTGTCCTCCGTTGCCAAGTTAGGGCACGGAAGATTGAACTTCTCAGCCTCATCTCCTACTCCGTCTAGCAGTTCCTCGAGTGGTAAATAAAAACTCTTTTACAGTCCTTTTTGATCCGATAGATTCATCTTTTTCAACCACAAGTGGTTTCTGTCCCAACAAATTGAATCTATCCTTTTCTGAATCTCATAACATGCCAAGTATGTTCACTTATGCTTCACAAAGTAGTTAGATTCCTCACTTGTTCTTATTCGTGGATTCGTACAAATCTGGAACCAACTCTCTACATATGAGTGAATGTCTTTGCACTATGAGGTCAATGTCTTCTAAACTGATTTATCTTCAAAATCTTCTAAGAATGCATATGACCTCTTCCCCTTCCCTTGCATCTCTAATGCTGTCACAGGTACATGTCCGTGGGAGAATCCCTTGGTTCTCATAGTCTGCATTCATTTGCAGAGTTCTTACAGCATCACATCAATTCTCCTGAAGCTAATTCCTATCTGACCAGCCGAAGGAAGCCTTTGCAAGTTCTGAAGCCATTCAGTCTGAAATTCATGGCGACAGAAAAATCAGTCAGGAAGGGTGGCAGACAGCACCGTGAAAACACTGCCAAGGACCTGCCACCGGATCTCTATGAGCTATACAAGTCAGATCCAGAAGAGACCTATGGAGAACGCAAGAACCGAATACAATGGATTCGAAGACATTGGGCAGCGAATGGTTCAAGTACAAATTTGTCACTGACGAATATGCTGAAAAGAATGCCATCAAGGGCCCCTAGGGAGATAATATATACAAAGGTCTTCAGCCCAAGTCGAAGTCTGAAGAAATTGCTCAAGGTTTCTACCCCTGCATGATCCGTGGACCTCAGCCTGCTAATGCCGACCCATCCTCTCTGTTATGGTGTCGAGAAGACAAACTCTTTAAGCGCAACTTCCAGCTTGCCAAAAATTCTGCCAAACAGGACAAGAAGTCACTAGGGTTAAACTTCAACCCCGGTCCCTCTGCTCCTCGTACCGATGGCACACACGATGCTGAACCCAATATTGTTGGGCCCTTCTACAACCTTGAAGATCTCATCACTCACATTCAGGTTCAAGGGGCAGCCATGGATTACTCTGCAGATGACGCTGATTCTGACAAAGTGCCTGCACCACCGAAGCATGTGAAGCAAAAGAAACCAAAGGCTTCAAAGCCCTCCTCTGCACCAAAGGTCTCGCGAGCGAAGCCTCTGGCCACTGCACCTCCTGAAGCCAGTGTGTAGTTTGAAGATCTCTCTCGCATCTCCAAGTCTGACAAGATGAAGAACCCCATGCAACCAACTGGTCAAGCATTGACCACTGCTGCCTTTCTGAGGAACGAGAATGAAGCCATTGATCTGTCTAGTGACGACGATCTTGGCGATGATGCTCTTGAGCTGCCTATAAAGAGCAAGCAAGAGGCGGAAATCTTCAATGATCTTCCCCTCTTTGATGTGGAGATCCTGTACAAGTTCATTGATGAGTGGTTTGACAGCCCAGACCTTAGTTTTGATGATCTTCAGCTCCCAATTGGCCTCAGCGTCTCTTTCCATGGAGCCATTGCTCCTGAGTTGGCTCTTGCACAGAAAATTGTTGAGCTGAAGCACAAGATTGATTATGAAAAGGCTTAGTTCAAGAAGCACATGGCCAAGCTCAACGTGGAAGACGTCCAAAACATCAAGGTCATGCTGCATGAGCTCAAGGAGGCGTTCCACGAGAAATGTGAAGAAGCTAAAGGTTCTCGAGAGCGCATGAAACACCTGGCTGCCAAATGTGTTCAAGGCTACAATGAAGCTGAAAAGCACAAGGCTTTGGGGAGACCTGGCATCGACCCCAGAATGGCTGCCAAGAAGAAGAAGAAGCCTGTTGTGGCCCAACCAGAAGCATCAAGGCAGGAATAACCTCGCATTGTCTTCCCGGCCAGTATGACAGGGTCAAAGCCTAAAGTCCCCAAAGTGGCTTCGGAGCTCAAGAAAACTAGGGCAGCTAAAGCCAAAGCCTGAAAGCGCAAGACCAAGGCCACCACTGATGATGCTCCACCGACCAAGAAGAGAAAAAACAAGAAGAAAGATCGGGTTGCTCCCACAGAGCCCCTTGTCATCGAGCCAATCTCAGTTGCCCGTCCTGTGTTTGAACACTGTGAGCGCCAGTTGATAGTTCATAAACCTGCTTCCACAGAGGCTCCAGAAGTTGAAGACATTCTAGCTATTGACCCCACCACAGTTGAAGACATTGGTCATCAAGACAATGTTGAAGATGATGAAGTCCTTCCTCAGATCGAACACAATGTGGTATCATCGCCTGTTCTCATGAATAGCAAACTCATCAGCATTGGTTGTCCATTGACGCCAATTGCTCAGGATTACTCATGGGCTGATCACCCACAAGACTCCCCCCATCAAGAAGAATCACCAAGTACTCCCCCACCTCAAGTTACCACTTCCGTGCTTGAAGACAATGACTTTGTGGCCCAACCAAATCCATCTTCACAAGTGTCGCCAGCGTTCCGCAGGCTTCGCAAAGGACCACGGCCACAGGTCACTCTGGCAAGTGTTCCAGATGGAGAAGAGCGCCAATCTGTTTCACGCCAAGTTTTTCCTGAAGCCTCTCCTACTGCGAACATCCCCGAGTTTGAAGCCAAAGCGGCTGCAGATATTCCAGCTGCATCAGCCGATGAACAAGAAGAGCCAAGACATGAAGAAGAATGTGTTGCTACACCCCCAACCAACCCTGAAGTTGTTCTCGAGGAGAACATATCCGACCCTCTAGCTATTCGAGTGGAGGTTGAAAACTCTGAGGCGGCCACTAACACTGAAGCCAATGATGTTGTCATGGTCGAGGCTAGTGTGGCGCCTGAAGATACTGTGGCGCCTGAAGTTAATGTGGTGCCAGAAGTGATTGCACCTGAAGCCAATCTGCAGCCCGAAGCCAACGCCACTGCTCCTGTACCACCTCCACGGCCACACACCCTTGAGCAAGCATTCTATCAAGGCCAACTTACCACCATCGGCTGGCCCATTCTGGTTCCTCCACCTACTATCGGTCCGCAATTTGACTATCATGTGGAGCACAGGCCTCAGGTCTAGAAACCAAAACCAAGGCTAGCAAGGTTTCCAGGTACTGCAACTTCACCAGGATCGTTCAATCTGAATGGCTTCAAGGCACACAACACATTCTTTGACAGTGCCAAGAACCCCTACACAAGGCCAAGAATCTCCTCAGATCGATTCTGGAGTTATCAGCAGCGCAGCTACTATTCCTGCATCCTATACAATCAGGGGCGCATTTTCCGTCATATGCGTCTAGACAGCAAAGCCATGGCTGGCCTGCCCTGCCTAGAAGAAGCCCTTGACTGCTTCAGAGATGTTGGCCTTCTACAGTTTGTGACTGCCAAAGAACATTGGAATGAAGAGCTTCTGCTACAATTCTATGCTACCTTTCACATTCACGACTGCAACAGGGATCTGAAGACATGGATCCTTGAGTGGATGACAGGTGGTGTACACCATGAAGCTAAAGCCCAAGACATCTGTCGGTGTCAAAACCGGCGGATCTCGGGTAGGGGGTCCCGAACTGTGCGTCTATGGCGGATGGTAACAGGAGGCAGGGGACACGATGTTTTACCCAGGTTCGGGCCCTCTTGATGGAGGTAAAACCCTACGTCCTGCTTGATTATTCTTGATAATATGAGTAGTACAAGAGTTGATCTACCACGAGATCGGAGAGGCTAAACCCTAAAAGCTAGCCTATGGTATGATTGTATGTTGTCCTCTGGACTAAAACCCTCCGGTTTATATAGACACCGGAGGAGGCTAGGGTTACACAAGGTCGGTTACAGGAGGAGATATCCATATCCATATTGTCTAGCTTGCCTTCCACGCCAAGTAGAGTCCCATCCGGACACGGGACGAAGTCTTCAATCTCGTATCTTCATAGTCCAACAGTCCGGCCAAAGGATATAGTCCGGCTGTCCGGAGACCCCCTAATACAGGACTCCCTCAGTAGCCCCTGAACCAGGCTTCAATGACGATGAGTCCGGCGTGCAGTGTTGTCTTCGGCATTGCAAGGCGGGTTCCTCCTCCGTATACACCACGGAAGAGTTTGAATACAAGGATAGTGTCCGACCCTGCAAAATAAGTTCCACATACCACCATAGAGAGAATAATATTCCCACAAATCTAATCTGCTGACACGTTTTGGCAGCATGATATCACGCAATGGCCCGGTAATTATTTGAACCATTTTTCATAACCTATCTCAGCGTGTTTCGCGAGGCGGTTTCCTTGGCATGTCTTGTTGAAGCAGAGATCGTGTCCCCTTATTATGGGATTCCCATCAATACGGACGTGGGTAACCCAACCGCAGCATCAATTACGGCGCTTGGGGGATAAGCGAGTTTTACCAGGCTAGTGGGGATGCATAGTTTCGTCCGCCCTTATAAAGGGATAAGGTTTCACCTTTTTCTACCCACGCCTTCTTCCTCCTTGCTCATCCATTCTCGCACACTCGAGCTCCAGCGCCCAAGTCCACATCCTTCTCCTCAACCCTCTCCAAACATGTCCGGAGTGGGAGGCAAGTGGATGGCCTCCTCCGTCACGGAGGGACACATCAAAAAACTACGTGGGGCGGGATACTTAGCCGCGGATATCGCGCACCGGCTGCCATCCGCGGGGCAGATCGTCCCTACCCCGGAACCTCATGAAAGGGTGATTTTCCTCCCCCACTTCATCCGCGGAGTGGGGTTTCCCCTCCATCCATTCGTCTGCGGCCTTATGTTCTATTATGGGGTTGACTTTCATGATCTGGCCCCGAATTTCATCCTCAACATCTCGGCGTTCATCGTCGTGTGCGAGGCTTTCCTCCGCATCCGGCCCCACTTCGGCCTATGGCTGAAGACCTTCAATATCAAGCCGAAGGTAGTAGGAGGCCAACAAGCGGAATGCGGCGGAGCCATGGTGGGAAAAATTCCCAATGTTACGTGGCTCGAGGCCTCCTTCACGGAGACCATAAAGGGGTGGAAATCGGGGTGGTTCTACATCTCCGAGCCGCGTGACACCAACTGGGTGGCGGCCCTCGAGTTTCGATCCGGAATCCCCACGCGGCGCACTTCCTGGAAGGAGAAGGGCCTGTCCTGGGGTTTATCGGTGGAGCTGGATGGACTCCAGAAGTGTATCCGGAACATGATAAGCAAGAAACTTAAGCTTGTCAACATAGTCCAGGTCATGCTCTTCTGCCGGATCCTCCCGTGTCAACAACGGGATTTCAACTTATGGGAGTTCGACCCGGCCCGGCACTAGACTCTACACGAGCTCTTCGACACAATGCACAAGGACGTCTGGAAGGTGCTATTTAAGGGCGCCGAGGTCCCCCCCCTTCTCTTACCGAGGTCCGCGGGCTAAGTGCGAAGCACCCTGTGAATCCGGTAAGCTCTGTGCATAGGGTATTTATTTCCCATAGCTTAACCATGTGCCGGGTCTGAGCTCCCATGCCTTTGACAGGACTGGGTGGAGACATCAGAGCAGATTAACTGTCTGGCCCCTCTGCCCGAAGACCCCGCAGACATTGTCCTAACGGAGATGCGGACTCTGGCTCCTTATGTGGTGCCGGAGAAGACCAAGAAGAAGGCCATGGAAACCCGAAAGAGTTCCCGGCACAAGGTGGTATCGGACAGATCGTCCGGTAACTCCGAGGCGCACTCCTCCCATGAAAACGAGGAGAAGGAAGATGAGGATTCTCCCCCTCCAGCCGGGGGAGACAAGAAAAGGAAGACCACCCCAACCGGGGAGGCCGAAGGGTCCAAGAAGGGAAGGACTCTCCTTCCGGACTGTTCCACCACTGCCGCCGATGGCGAAGACGAGCGGCTGCTCAGGGCCAAGCCCCTAGCGAAGTCGTAAGTATTCGGATACCAGAGTAACTCATAGCATACTTTTGTTGCACTGCTTCTCCTAACGTCGAATATGATTATGCAGTCTGCCCCAAGCCCATATCGACGTATCATCGTCGGACGGTTCCTTAGACTCGTCGGACATGAATAGTGATACACTTCCAACCACCTCCTCTCCTTGCCCTACGGATAATGCCAAGGTATTGTCTCAAGGGGCACCGAGCCGGGGGGGAGACAGTCCCAGAGGCGCCTCAAGGTGACCTTCCAGACTCCGGGAGCAAAGGGAGCAAGGCTCCTACGGGCTCCAAGTTTGGCCATCAACCGGACACCACGCCAGAACCTCCAGTGGTTCCCGACTCGGCCAAGCGGCCCTCTTCTAAGAGGGGCACGCCGTCCATGCCAGTGACCTCTGTCCATCTAGAGGCATCGGACGAACTGCTGGGAGCGCTTCGCGGCTCTTCCATCGACGAAGAGCACCGCACTATTATGAGTGCGGTGATCAAGAAGGTTCAGTCCGCCAAGAGCTGACTGACTGAAGCCTGTGCCAGCCTTCTAACAGGCTTTGAGGTAAGTATTTAGAATATAGGAAAAATATTACCGCATAGACAGTAGCCCCTGATGCTCTGTTTGATGTTCACAAAGAAAAGCCGAATAGAGGATCAAATAATATTTGCGGGAGTCTAATATAAGTATGTCTTTATGCGTATGCAGGCTTCGTTGCTGACCTCTGCTGCACTGACTGCGGAGGTCGCTGCACTGAGGCAGAACCACGAGCGGTCCGAGAAAGAGCTCGGTCTTGCCAAGAGGCAGCTCGAGGAGAACAAAGGTAAGTAATGCCTTGTCCATATATATGTATATATAAAAAGATGCGGTTGCAAAATGGTAGGATCATCATGAATGTGCCAGGGGCCACGACCGAAGTGGCGACCCTGAAGCAACCGCTGTCCGAGGCCGAAAACAAAGCGGCCAAGGAGCGCACCGAGCGGGAAAAACAAGACACACGGGTCGGCGAGGTGCAGCAAGAGCTCCAGGCTCTCGTGAAGAAGCACGAGCTTTGGAGCTTGACTCGAAGACGCGAGAGTCCAAGCTTGCCGCGGCCCACGAGAGCACAAAGCATGCCAAGGCCGAAGCCCAAAAGGCCCTCCAGGAGATTGAGGCGATGAGGAAGATAGCGGCGGGTAAGGCATTCAATATGCAAAGCAAGCATGTGAAAGTAAATTACTTGTTACTTACCCGAGTCTGGAGCTCTCCAGGAGCATTCGCAGATTTGACCCACAGTGTGTCAGATGCCACAAAGTATTACCAGGCCGAGGAGGGAAGCTCGATGGAGAAGTTGTTCTGGTCTCAGTATACTGGGACCGAACACCCGATGCCTATGAGCGACCAGCTGAAGCAACTGGTCGAGCTGCACAAGGCGGCCGAACAGGCCATGAAAGGCCTTATAGTCCGGATGTGGCCTGGCGACTCCCTTCGCAACAGCTTTTTCAGCCTGGTGAGTCGTCTTGTTGATGCCTGCCCACGGCTGGAAGTCATCAAGCGGTCGTCTCCTTCGAAGGTGCCCGCCGGTCTTTTGCCCGTGCAAAGGTGCACTGGGCCAAGATGGACGCTGAGAAGCTGGTGAAGGAGGGGCCACCGCAGGGCAATGAGCATCGCCACCCCAAAATGTATTATGAGGGTGTCCTGAAGGGTGCCCGTCTTATGGTGGACGAGTGTGCGAAGGATGTAATATTTGAATGAACTCGCTCGTGTGATCCTGTATTATGAAAACTTGTTCATATGCGCTATGCAACGCTTGTTTGAATTTAAAATATTACCTTCTGTGTGGTTGTTTATCAAATCTAAGAGATGGCCAATCGTCGGCTTCTGCCCCCATGCCACGAGTGCTGGGGTGTTCGGGATAAACCTGAGCACTCTTTTTCCCATTGTTGGATCTTTCGAGGGAGGTGCTCAGCATAAGGAACAAGGCAATTGGACTATAATGCTTTATCACTCTCACTTAGCCATAGAAGTCTACAATTTTAAATTTTGGCGAAGCCCCTGGTATTCGGAAGTCCGAATTCGGGGCGCTATACACGCCTTAAGACGGACAAAGCCGACTCCTCGCTCTAAGCGGCATAAGTCTTTAGGGACTCGAGACCTCTCGAACAGCGACCGGCTCTCGCCTTATCATGACAGTCAGTTTTAGCTTTCTCTACTGAGGTGCTTAGCCCAGATGAACCGGGGCACAATTGCAGTAGTTCTCCTAGTGCTACCTTAGTCGATATAGCGGAACGTAAGGTACCAAAACATGGGAGTTGGGCAAACCCAACTATTGACCCAAGACATGATTCAGAGCTGATGCATATAATGCTATAAGTTCGGGGTGCTGCACTGTCGAAAGTGTTCGGACTTCTCACGCCGTATTATGGGGTATGTTTAATCCCCTGGCGTATTGGTCGTACCAGAGTGTATGGGTGCTGAATGTTGTGAATGAACATATATATATATATATATATATATATATATATATATATATATATATATATATAAAGGAATAGAGAATGCGGTAATAGTCTAGTGCTATGCATTGTTTATTCAAAAAGGTGCGTCGAAGCAGAATGATACAAGTAGTGCGACAAGCAAAAAGTAGGACTATTTGACATGTCCCCTCCAAGGGCAACCTGAGGAATGGTATTTAAAGCAAGTATTTCACTCTTTATTAGAGACCACCTGGGAGTTCCATGGTGCGACATAGCTTTCTGCCTCCTTGGTTGTTGCATCATGTGTCCGGCAATCGTACTGCTGGACGGGGCTTCCAGAGATTAAAGTCCTGAAAGAGAGAAAAATAACAAAGCGGGAAGCCCCTAGTGCGGTTGAGCCGCGTCTGGGGGCGTGCCGTAGTCGTGCCCCCCTCCCCACCTATGCCCATGGTATTTTCAATGCGTAATTATGTACACGTGGCACAGATTTCGCCGTTTGGCTGGGACTGGGGTGGGGGCCGCATTGCTATGCAAGCTCGGGACGTGCCAGGCGGTCTTGTTGCCGATTACTCCGTGCGCGCTTGAAGGTGTCCGGGTCTTTAATCGCCGAACTGGTGGATTACTCCGGGTGCGCTTCTGCTGCGAGGGCCGCAGTGTGCTCCTCTGTGCGGAGAGAGCGCTCTGTATTTCAATTGACTGTGATGATCCCCCGAGGTCCTGGCATCTTGAGCTTGAGATATGCATAGTGCGGTACCGCGTTGAATCTCACAAATGCGGTTCACCCGAGCAGTGCATGATAGCCACTACGGAACAAAACTATATCGAAGATTAACTCCTCGCTCTGGAAGTTATCCGAGGATCCGAAGACCACTACCAGTGTGACTGAGCCTGTGCAATGGGCCTCTACACCTGGTATGACGCCTTTGAAGGTCGTTTTTGTGGGTTTGATCCTTGAGGGGTCTATACCCATTTTGCGCATTGTGTCCTGATAAAGCAGGTTCAGGCTGCTACCGCCGTCCATAAGGACTTGAGTGAGGTGAAATCCATCGATGATTGGGTCTAGGACCAGTGCGACGAATCCTCCATGACGGATACTAGTGGGATGGTCCCTACGATCGAAGGTGATCAGACAGGAGGACCATGGATTGAACTTTGGGGCGACTGGCTCCAACCCATATAGATCCCTTAACGCACGCTTCCGCTCCCTCTTGGGGATGTGGGTTGCGTATATCATGTTCACCGTCCGCACTTGTGGGGGGAACCTCTTCTGTCCTTCGGTGTTCGCCTGCCGGGGCTCCTCCTCATCATCGCTATGTGACCCCTTATCTTCGTTTTCGACATTTAACTTGTCAGCCTTCTTGAACACCCAACATTCCCTGTTGGTGTGGTTGGCTGGCTTGTCGGGGGTGCCATGTATTTGGCACGAGCGATCGAGTATTCGGTCCAAACTAGACGGGCCCAGAGTGCTTCTTTTGAATGGCTTTTTCCGCTGACCGGGTTTAGAGCCTCTGAATCCGGCATTGATTGCCGTATCCTCGGTATTGTCGTTGTTGATGCGGCGCTTGTGTTTGTTGCGATGTGACCTACCATTGCCATCCTTGGTATCCGAAGTACCATGGTTCTTTGATATATTATTGCTGCGAGCCAGCCAGCTGTCTTCTCCCACCCAAAAGCGGGTCATGAGTGTTGTGAGGGCCGCCATAGATTTTGGCTTTTCCTGGCCAAGGTGTTGGGTGAGCCACTCGTCGTGGATGTTGTGCTTAAAAGCTGCTAGGGCCTCTGGATCCGGACAGTCGATGATTCGATTTTTCTTTGTCAGGAACCGTGTCCAGAATTGCCTGGCCGATTCCTCTGGCTGCTGAATTATGTGGCTCAAGTCATCGGCATCTGGTGGTCACACATAAGTGCCCTGGAAGTTGTCGAGGAATGCGGCTTCCAGATCTTCCCAACAGCCGATGGATTCTGTTGGCAGGCTATTGAGCCAATGCCGAGCTGGTCCTTTGAGCTTGAGTGGGAGGTATTTGATGGCGTGAGATCATCACCGCGGGCCATGTGGATGTGCAAGAGGAAGTCCTCGATCCATACCGCCGGATCTGTTGTGTCGTCGTATGATTCAACATTTACGGGTTTGAAACCCTCCGGAATTTGGTGATCCATTACTTCGTCTGTGAAGCATATGGGGTGTGCGGCGCCTCTGTAGTGGGCTATGTCGCGACGCAGCTCGAATGAGTCTTGTCCGCTGTGTTCGGCCCGACCGGATTTACTTTTACTATATCCGGCGTGACGGTTATCGTCTCGCATAGTGGCGCGCCCTCCTGATCCGTAGACCGATCTTGCGTGTTTTGCTTTGTCCGCCAATACATCTCGCAGGTCTAGCGTGTTTCCCCCTGCCTTGTCATTTTTATTTGAGTAGCGTCGGGGTGCGGGCTGAGTTTTTGGCTGAAATGCCTCTCTGTCGTGGCCACAAGGTGGCCGATCAGCCGCGTCATATGCTGGAGATGTAGGTTTTAATGCTTCCTCCTCTTGTCGGGGTAGCAACCTGTGCTTTGTGTAACTCTTGGAGGGGCGTTCGAGTTCATATTCCTCGGCCGCAAGGACTTCAGTCCATCTGTCAGCTAGCAAATCTTGATCAGCTTGAAGCTGCTGCTGCTTTTTCTTAAGGCTATTTGCTGTGGCTATAAGCCGGCGCTTGAAGCACTCTTGCTCGGCGGGATCCTCCGGCACGACAAATTCATCGTCGTCGAGGCTTGCCTCGTCTTCGGAGGGAGGCATGTAATTATCATCCTCCGCCTCTCCATCTGCCGCTCTCTCGGGAGGGTTGGCTTCTCCATCCTCCTACTCTAAATCTTGCTGGAGGGGATTGTTGTCGTCTTCGGCACTGTCCGGAGTGCTATTATCTCCTGTGCCGGTGTCACCGCTTTTGCTTTGGCGAGACTTAGAGCGGCGCCGCTGACGTTGGCGCTTGGGTTGCTTCTTGGAGGGGTCATCCTCTGCTGTCTCGTCACCATTGCCTTCTTTGGGTGTGTCCACCATGTATAACTCATATGATGAGGTGGCTGTCCAGTGCCCTATGGGCAGTGGTTCCTCTTCGTCTCCAGCATCGTCGTCCATACCGTCGATGTCTTCGGAGTCGAAGTCGAGCATGTCGGCCAAATTGTCGACAGTGGCTACTAAGTGGGTGGTGGGTGGGCGGCGAATTTCTTCGTCATCCACATCCCAATCCTGCCAAACATAGTTCGGTCAGGACACTCCTCATAGGGAGAGAGACCTTAATGAGTTCAGTATGTCGCCGAAGGGCGAGTGCTGAAAGATATCCGTGGAGGTAAACTCCATGATCGGCGCCCAGTCGGATTTGATAGGCACGAGCGTAGGCGGTTCGGAGTCCGTGGCCGGGGAAGAATCCGGTAGTTCGGTGTCACGGCTCCCATAAAGGGTAAGGTCGATACTCGGCTCGATCGCTGCTGAGAGTACGGCCTCCGTGGCGGGGTCTATCCACCCTTCCATGGATGGCGCGATTGGCTCCGAATTGAGGGTCGAAGTGGTTGCCGGTGCGTTCTCCTGAACAATGTCCGATGGTAGAGCTAAATCATGCTCATCGTGACCGTGCGGTGCACTCGGCAGGGGCTCGAATCCATCGAAGATCAAGTCTCCACGGATTTCGGCCATGTAGTTTAAGCTTCCAAACCTGACCTGGTGGCCAGGGGCGTAACTCTCGATCTGCTCCAGATGGCCAAGCGAGTTGGCCCGCAGTGCGAAGCCGCCGAATACAAAGATCTGTCCGGGGTGAAAGGTCTCACCCTGGGCTGCATCGCTATCGATGATCGAAGGAGCCATCAAGCCTAACGGTGAAGACATAGAGGAACTCTCAATGAAAGCACCAATGTCGGTGTCAAAACCAGCGGATCTTGGGTAGGGGGTCCCGAACTGTGCGTCTAAGGCGAATGGTAACAGGAGGCAGGGGACACGATGTTTTACCCAGGTTTGGGCCCTCTTGATGGAGGTAAAACCCTACGTCCTACTTGATTATTCTTGATAATATGAGTAGTACAAGAGTTGATCTACCACGAGATCGGTGAGGCTAAACCCTAAAAGCTAGCCTATGGTATGATTGTATGTTGTCCTACGGACTAAAACCCTCCGGTTTATATAGACACCGGAGGGGGCTAGGGTTACACAAGGTCGGTTACAAAGGAGGAGATATCCATATCCGTATTGCCTAGCTTGCCTTCCACGCCAAGTAGAGTCCCATCCGGACACGGGATGAAGTCTTCAATCTCGTATCTTCATAGTCCAACAGTCCGGCCAAAGGATATAGTCTGGCTGTCCGGAGACCACCTAATCCAGGAATTCCTCAACATCATTGAGCTTACTGCCCTGCCCACTCCTGGCAAACATTATGAACCAGGTTGTCAGCTACACCAGAATGTGTTGGAAAGCATCTTCCAGAAGCCTGAGCCAAATATGAGCCAAATGTTGAGCATGATGAAGCCACTGCCACAAGACGCTGACTATCCTAAGGAGTTCTTTTTTGAAGACCTAGAGTATCTACCCCGCACTATTTATCGTATTATCAGGCGAACTCTCTGGCCGGTCAAAGGACATTCTCCTGCAGCAAAGCTTGAAGGAGCAATGAAGACATTGGTTTTCTATATCTTCAATGGCATCAGCTTCAATGCTCAAGACTTCTTCATCAGACAATTGGCTGCATCTGGGTAATGCGCCTCATCAAGCTTCACTCTGCTATCAACTATCAGCCGTCTACGCGCAATCACCTTATATTATTGCCAGAGGTTGATCTGTCTGTCGAAGCCATTTACCCAGAGACTGCAAAGGAGACAATTTATCTTCACAATGTCGATCATCAAAGCTTCACCCAGCCCATTGAAGGAGTTTAGGCCGTTTCACGTGTTTATCCCTTGGCTGGCAATACACGTGCCCCTCGCACCCAAACTGAAGCCACTTCAAGTACCATCGCCCAAAGGCCTCGGAAGCGATCTCGTGTTCTCAATGACCAAGAGATTCTCATCGCTCTACATCAAAAACAGGATAAGCATCATGACTGGCTTAAGTGCCAGATGCAAAGCCTCTTGGTGGATGTCAATCGCATTCGAAATCTTGCCACAAAGAATGCTTTTGTTACACATGAAACCTGTCGGAGGTCATGGAAGAGTTTGATTTTGCTCAGTGATGAAGATGATCTTTAAGACGATGGCTTCACAAAGAGATTCAAGTTTGACTCAACTCCTCCAAGGAATGCTCACTTGCATCGGACTCCCTCACTCGAAGACTCTGACTATTCTTCCTCAGCTGCAACAGTTAATGCCAGAGTCATTGATGACCAAGATGATGCTACTTCACCACCTCCAACTTCGGCGCGTATCAACACTTCACCAAGTTCGTCTGCACCACCAAACCTCAACGACGACCCTGCTGCATCACCTACTCCACATGGGAACGAGTAGCAACCTCTATGTGTTCAAACCTTTTTGGTCATCACTGACAAAAGGGGGAGAAGCATATGAGTTGATAGTCTTCAAGCGGGTCTGTCGGTGTCAAAACCGGCAGATCTCGGGTAGGGGGTCCCGAACTGTGCGTCTAAGGCGGATGGTAACAGGAGGCCGGGGACACGATGTTTTACCCAGGTTTGGGCCCTCTTGATGGATGTAAAACCCTACGTCCTGCTTGATTTATTCTTGATGATATGAGTATTACAAGAGTTGATCTACCACGAAATCGGAGAGGCTAAACCCTAGAAGCTAGCCTATGGTATGATTGTATGTTGTCCTACGGACTAAAACCCTCCGGTTTATATAGACGCTGGAGGGGGCTAGGGTTACACAAGGTCGGTTACAAAGGAGGAGATATCCATACCCGTACTGCCTAGCTTGCCTTCCACGCCAAGTAGAGTTCCATCCGGACACGGGACGAAGTCTTCAATCTCGTATCTTCATAGTCCAAAAGTCCGGCCAAAGGATATAGTCCGGCTATCCGGATACCCCCTAATCCAGGATTCCCTCAGTAGCCCCCGAACTAGGTGAGGGAGTCCTTGATTAGGGGGTGTTCGGGTAGCCAGACTATACCTTCAGCCGGACTCTTGGACTGTGAAGATACAAGATTGAAGACTTCGTCCCGTGTCCGGATGGGACTTCCCTTGGCGTGGAAGGCAAGCTTGGCAATGCGATATTCAAGATCTCCTACCATTGTAACCGACTCTATGTAACCCTAACCCTATCCGGTGTCTATATAAACCGGAGGGTTGTAGTCCGTAGGCAATCAACTCCGTACACAACAATCATACCATAGGCTAGCTTCTAGGGTTTAGCCTCCTTGATCTCGTGGTAGATCTACTCTTGTACTACCCATATCATCAATATTAATCAAGCAGGAGTAGGGTATTACCTCCATCGAGAGGGCCCGAACCTGGGTAAAACAAAGTGTTCCTTGCCTCCTGTTACCATCAGGCCTAGATGCACAGTTCGGGACCCCCTACCCGAGATCCGCCGGTTTTGACACCGACATTGGTGCTTTCATTGAGAGTTCCTTTGTGTCGTCGCTTTTAGGCCCGATGGCTCCTTTGATCATCAACAAAAATGCAGTCCAGGGTGAGACTTTTCTTCCCGGACAGATCTTCGTCTTCGGCGGCTTCGCACTGCGGGCCAATTCACTTGGCGACCTCGAGTAGATCGAAAGCTACGCCCCTGGCCATCAAGTCAAGTTTGGAAGCCTAAAGTACACAGCAGACATCCGCGGAGATTTGATCTTCGACGGATTAGAGCCACAGCCAAGCGCGCCGCACTGTCTCGTGGGGCATGATCTAGCTCTACCGCCGAACAGTACCCTGGAGGCTGCAAACGCACCGGCTCTGACCGTTAATTTGGAGCCAGCTGCGCCAATCGAGGGTGAGCGGTTGGACGTCACCTCGGGGGCTGTAATCTCAAAGGCGATCAAGCCAAACGCCAGCCCCGCACTCTGCACGGCCCGTGACTCCAAGGAGCCGGATTCCTCTCCGAACTCCGAACCCCTCGCGTCCCTGCCAATCGAACCCGATTGGGCGCCAATAATGGAGTTCACCGCCGCGGACATCTTTCAGCATTCGCCCTTTGGCGACATCCTGAATTATCTAAAGTCTCTCTCTTTATCAGGAGAGCCCTGGCCGGATTACGGTCAGCGAGGATGGGATACGGACGATGAAGAAATTCAAAGCCCACCCACCACCCACTTGGTAGCCACTGTGGACAATTTAAATGACGTGCTCAACTGCGACTCCTGAGACATCGACAGCATGGATGACGATGCAGGAGATACCGACGAACCAACGCCCATAGGGCATTGGACAGCCACCTCATCTCACGATGTGTACATGGTGGATACCCCTAAAGGAAGCGACAACAAGGAAAAAGTGGATGGGACGGGAGATCGACCCCCCAAAAAGCAATCAAAGCGTCGGCGTAAACGCCGACCCAAGCCGCGCCTCGACAAAAACCCAGCCATAGAGCAGGACGAGCCAGTAGACGACGAGAAGGCTTAGAGCAACCGTCCGAACAAGGAAACACGGATAGAGAAACCGAACATCCCTCCTCCGGCGAAAATGGCATTCCAGACGACCTCACGCCAAATAAACCTATGAAGCAGAAGAATCTCCATGAGAGGCTCGTTGCAACTGCACGCAGCCTAAAAAAGCAGAAGCGGAAGCTAAAAACAGCATAAGATGCACTCCGCATTAGATGCAGCAAAGTAATAAATACCACAGATAAGTACGGCGACAGTCGCCGCACTAAAAGCTATCCGAAAAGAAAGCTACTGCCTGAATTCGACGAAGAGGCCCTAGAGCCCTCGCATTCAAAAAATGAAAAAGCCACACGGTCGGATAGACGACCCCATAAAGCGGCAAGTGACGCCGCACCTAAATCGGCATGCGACCCACTTAAGGATTCGCATCATGGCCCAGTCAGGTCCATTTATGGGCCAAGAAAGCAAGCTCTCGTAAGCAATGCTATGAAGCCATCGTCAGAATCCGGCACACCCAAATACAGGGGCGCTGCACACCCCCTATGTTTCACCGATGAGGTCCTGGACTATGAATTCCCAGAGGGATTCAAACCCGTAAACATAGAGGCATATGATGGAACAACAGACCCTGGAGTCTGGATCGAGGATTATATCCTCCACATACACATGGCTAGAGGAGATGATCTCCACACCATAAAATATCTACCCCTTAAGATTAAAGGGCCAGCCCGACATTGGCTTAAAAGCCTTCCAGAAAACACAATTGGAAGCTTGGAAGAGCTTGAGGATGCTTTCCGAGCAAACTTTCAAGGGACCTATGTCCGTCCCCCGGATGCAGACGATCTTAGTCACATAACTCAACAACCCGGAGAATCAGCTCAGCAGTTCTGGAATAGATTCCTCACTAAAAAGAACCAGATAGTTGACTATCCGGACGCCGAAGCCTTAGCAGCTTTCAGGCATAATGTCCGAGACGAATGGCTCGCCAGACACCTCGGCCAAGAAAAGCCAAGAACAATGGCCGCACTAACAAGCCTCATGACCCGCTTTTGTGCAGGGGAGGACAGCTGGCTGGCAAGGTGCAGCCCCAGCAACCCAAGTACATCCGAAACCAGGGATGGAAAGGGAAAACCGCGACGCAACAAGGACCGTCGCTGGACTAAGGATAAAAGTCCGAAGAGCACGGCAGTAAATGCCGGATTCAAAGGCTCACGACAAAATCAGGAAAAATTGCCCCCCATGATAACAGGGACGATCCATCCAACCTAAATAAAATCATGGACAGGATATGTCAGATACACAGTACTACCGGGAAGCCTACTAACCATACCCACAGAGAATGTTGGGTTTTCAAACAATCCGGCAGACTCAATGCCGAACACAAGGGGCTCGACACACCAAGCGAAGACGAGGACGAACCCCAAAAGCAGAGCACTAGGAAACAAAAGAACTTCCCACAAGAAGTAAAAACAGTGAACTCACTTCACATAACAAAACATGCGGCGCCCGTAAAGGTACGCACCACACGGCCCATCCCCAAAGGGTCCTGCCACTGGTTGTCAAAACCAATCATCTTCGATCAGCTAGATTATTCTAGGAATATCAAGAATGTAGGCTGGACTGCCTTGATACTCAATCCAATAATTGGCGGACTCCAGTTTTCAAATGTCCTTATGGACGGTGGCAGTGGACTAAACCTGATATATCAGAATACAATCCAGCACATGGGGATAAACCCAGCAAGAATCCACCGCAGCAGAACCTCCTTTCAAGGGGTAATACCTGGTCCGGACACCCATTGTACGGGTTTTCTCCGGCTCACAGTCACATTCGGCTCTGCCAATAACCTCCACCGTGAAAAGCTGACCTTCCATATCGTCCCGTTCTCAAGTCGCTATCAAGCACTACTAGGACGTGAAGCTTTCGCTCGATTTAACGCAATACCACATTATGCATCTCTTACACTCAAGATTCCCGGTCCACGAGGCATCATCTCTTTGAAGGGGAAGCACTAAAGTGCGCCTCCCCAAGCGGAGGACTGTGCGGCCACTTTGACAGCCCCACAGCAAAATGGCCTCACCGGCCAATAAACTTCAAAATAGGTTATTCAAGACCACGAACGCGGATAGACGAGTTCGGTGCAAAATCATCGTTGATGCAGGCCTAGAAGCCATATACCCCCGCACTAGGGGCTCCACGCATATACAATAAGAGACAATAAAGCTCAATCTCATATATCTTACTTTATACTTTGCTTATTCTAAACTTTGTCGGCACGACCCGTTTTCAACTCAGTTCCTCTCTTTTACAGATGAACGTCGTGCGGCGCCCGTCTAGGATACGGCACAACGGAGACACAGGCGCAGACGTGCAGTAGGGACCCGTCCTAAAGGATTCTTTTTAGATTAAGACCCTGCGTAAACCTTTTTTACTGTCTCTTGTTGCTACACATCCCCTGGTTTTCTTCTTTCTAATATAACCAAGGAGGAGGCTGGCGTCTTGGCATGTGGCCACGTCAGAATTTTTGCACGTACCTGGACACTAGGGGCTTTTTTAATAAAGAGTGTTGTTTCGCCCGCACTCATAAAGACCGAACAACTTAGGGAGTGTTCGGCGTCACGAGTTTTGGCATTATATGCATCAGCTCCGAATCATGTCTTTGGTCAAATGTTGGGTTGCCCGGCTCCTGAGTTCGGCTACCTTACGTTCCGCTCTATCGGCTAAGGTAGCACCAGGAGAACTATTGGGATTGTGCCCCCGGTTCGGCCAGGGCGAGCACCTCAATAGAGAAAGCCGAAAACTGACTGTCATGATGTAGCATGAGACTGGTCAGCCACTCGATGACCTATTGGAATCTATCGGATTCCTCCGCTTTAATGAAGGGCCGCTTCTCGGTCAGGCACATACGCGCCCCGAACTCGGACGAGCGCAGTTGCCACCAAGGAGCTACCTAAAGAGTCTCATTGTCAAACTCCTACGGCTAAGTGAAAGTGTTAAAGCATTATAGTCCGGTTGCCTGGCCCGCTGCGCTATCACCTCCTTTGTAGGACCAAGACGTTGGGTTAAGTGTGAAAATGCATCTTCTATGAGCACCCCCGCACTATGTGCGTGGGGGCTGAAGCCAACGACTGCCATCTTTCAGACTC
>NC_041390.1:173567854-173614348 GCF_002162155.2 Triticum dicoccoides | reverse complement strand
CACATGAGGGGTTCCCAATACTTGGAGGCACAAGTATAAAAAAGGCCACTACAGTTTATCAAAATACTACTTTTCAATTACATATGCTATCATAACATAGCATCTTTCGAGCACTGCGTCTCTATTACACGAGCACCTTCAAGGACTTCCTGAAAATAGTGCTCGGACGATACTCGGCTTTTGTCCGAATCTCGGGACACAACAACGATGGTCTCCTTCTCTGCCCAGTATGTCTTGACACGGGCAAGAGCCATCCTTGCACCCTCTATGCATGCTGACCTCTTCATTGCATTAATACGCGGCACCGCGTCAAGGAATTGTTGCACCAAGCTGAAATAACTCTTTGGCTCCGATCTCCCCAGCCACAGATGATCCATGACGTACTTAATGGCGAGTTCGGACAACCTATTCAGTTCAGCCCATTGAGCCAAACGATCATCCTCTACCAGTGGACGCTCTGGATTATGAAACTGTGACCAGAAAAGCTTTTCCACTTCGCAACCTTTCTGATCTCGAAAGTGTTCGGTCGCATCAGCGGCACTCGTCGCCAAGTCCAGATAGGTGTCCTCCACACTCCACATCCGGTCCAACGGAGCAAACTTCGGATCATAAAACTTCCTCCGCAGCATAAAGGGCTTTCCAGCCGCAATCTGTTCGGCCTGACGCAGCTCCTCTTTCGCAGCTCTCATCGCAGAGCGAGCGTCCTTGGCATCGGCAACGGCCTTCTCTAAGTCCGTCTGTCTCGCCTGGTCTTCTTTATCAAGAAGTTTGCAACGGTCTGCAGCGCTCTTTAACTTCTCGGCCATCTGGGCCATCTCTTCTTTGCTTTGGCAGTGAGCAGCCTGTTCGGCTCTCAGCTCTTCAAGGGCCTTCTCGGCAGCCGCATCGCTTTTTCTGGCTTGCTCCTTAGCTCGGGCAAGTTCTGCCCTAAGATTCTCCACGGCGGCCGCACCATCTGCATCAAGCACACACATTGTAAGACACTGGCATGAAGCTCCTCTTACCTAATGCTGCCCAAAGAATTACATACCTTGAGCCTCATCAAGCCGCTTGTTGACAAGCGCGATGTCGGCATCTGCCATGTCCAGTTGCCGCTTTAGTTCAGCCACATCATCAGTTCAGCTTGATTCCGGACACCTCGCCACCTACATTCAAAGGCGACATCTTAGACCTGGGATTATGATCCTCTGCGTGCCGTCATTTCTTGACAACACGCAGAGTCTCAGGGGCTACTATCTACACAGGGCGCATCTTACTTATGCGCTACTGACAAAAGTGTACATTATCTAAAGTACCTCAAAACCCGTCAGTAAACTTTTGACGGCGTCATGCAATCCGTTTCCTGCGGATGAAATCCTTTCAATCATCATGCCCATCAATGCACGATGCTCTTCTGAGATAGAAGCTCGCCCCAGCAGAATCTTTAGTTCCTCTGGCCGAGCACTAGACGGTGTCGGACTTGCCCTATGACCTCTTTCGAAGGCCGGACACAGAGAACCTCGGGGGGCCACATAGCTATCTTCCGCCCCTGCCGGATTTGGAGAAACCCTCCGCGATGACACCTCAGGGTCGCCCGCCTTGCTGGGTGGCACGGCAGGGGGAGGCGTTCCGCTCTCCATCATCTCTGGAAGAAGATCCCCCGACGACGAGCTCTACTGCGAAGGGCTGAGGTCCGAGCTACCAGGTAAAATTTCCGTTAATCTTCTCAGATATAAAATCAAGGATTTCTCTCATCCCTCAAAAGGAAAATCTTTTCTCCACTTACGGCTCGCTGGAGGGCTAATCCCCTTGAGGGTGTAGTCCGGCCAAGGAACTCCCTGGCGTCGGACCCTCTGACGAGGATTTTCTCCCCCGTTTTGAGGCCATGGTTTCTGGGTCGTCAGAGGCGGCTCTCTTCTTCCCCTTAGGAGAGGAATTGTCGATTCCTCCCTTCGGAGCAGCCTCCTTCGAGGAGGCCATAGCTTCCTTGTCCTCCCCCTCCAAAGGCATTATCTCCAGCATCCTGACCAGCACGGGATCCGGCCTGGTTTGAGGAAGGGGAGCCGAACACCTGAACAGCTTTGCCTTTGCTATCCACTCATGTTTAAAAGGACGGCTCCTTTAGGGGAAAGTTTATGACAATTATACGGATAGAAGGTCCGGGCACAGGGTTGCTTACTTGAGTATCCGGGCGATTGCAGCTTAGGCCTGCGTCCTCGGTTAAATCCGAACACATCTCTTGTGATCTGAAGAACATTCTACGCATCTCCATGGGTGTTGCGCCCATAAAATTCTGGAGAGCTCGCGGTCCCTCTGGATTAAACTCCCACAGGCGAAGGGGGCGACGTTTGCTAGGCAATATTCGGCGAATCAGCATGACCTACGTCACCTTGACCAAACAGAGGTCGCCTTCCAAGAGATCCTTAATTCGGCCATGTAACAGGGGCACGTCTTTGGGCAAACCCCAATCTAATCCTTTGTTGACCCATGACGCTAGCCGTGATGGGGGACCCGAGCGAAAGGCAGGAGGCGCCGCCCACTTGGCGCTCCTGGGAGCGGTGATATAGAACCATTCTCGTTGCCACAAGCCGAGCTCTTCTTGAAAGGAGCCCTCGGGCCATGGAGCATCAGCATTCTTACTTATGACAGCGCCTCCGCACTCTGCGTGCCGTCTCTCGATCATCTTCGGCTCCAATCCAAAAGTCTTGAGCCATAATCTGAAGTGAGGAGTAACATGGAGGAACGCTTCGCACACAACGTTGAATGAGGAGATGTGGAGGATGGACTCCGGAGCTAAGTCATGAAATTCCAGCCCATAATAAAACAGCAGCCCCCTCACAAAGGGATCCATCGGGAAGCCTAACCCCCGAAGGAAGTGAGACATGAACACTACGCTCTCACTGAGCTGGGGACTAGGAATAGCCTGCCCTTGAGCAGGCAACCTATGCGGAATTTCGGCGGTCAAGAACTTAGCCTCTCTCAACTTTAGCACGTCCTCCTCCGTGACGGAGGAGGGCATCCATCGGCCTTGAAGGTCGGAACCGGACATTGTCGAAGGTCCGAAGCACCTGGAATCTGGAGCCTGGGGTGTTGGTGTTGGGTTTCGTAGTAATTTCAAAAATTTTCCTACGCGCACACAGGATCATGTGATGCATAGCAACGAGAGGAGAGTGTTGTCTACGTACCCAACGCAGACCGACTGCGGAAGCAATGACACGACGTAGAGGAAGTAGTCGTACGTCTTCACGATCCAACCGATCAAGCACCGAAACTACGGCACCTCCGAGTTCGAGCACACGTTCAGCTCGATGACGATCCCCGGACTCCGATCCAGCAAAGTGTCGGGGAAGAGTTTCGTCAGCACGACGGCGTGGTGACGATCTTGATGAACTACAGCAGCAGGGCTTCGCCTAAACTCCGCTACAGTATTATCGAGGAATATGGTGGCAGGGGGCACCGCACACGGCTAAGGAATCGATCACGTGGATCAACTTGTGTCAACTTGTGTGTTTAGAGGTGCCCCTGCCTCCGTATATAAAGGAGGCGAGGAGGGGAGGCTGGCCGGCCAAAGAGGGAGGCGCAGGAGAGTCCTACTCCCTCTGGGAGTAGGATTCCTCCCCCCAATCCTAGTCCAACTAGGATTCCTCGGAGGGGAAGGGAGAGAGGGGGGCCGGCCACCTTCTCCTAGTCCTAATAGGACTAGGGGAGGGGAAAGAGGCGCAGCCACCTTGGGCTGCCCCTTTCTCCTTTCCACTAAGGCCCATGATGGCCCATATGGCTCCCGGGGGGTTCCGGTAACCTCCCGGTAACCCGGTAAAATCCCGATTTCACCCGGAACACTTCCGATGTCCAAACATAGGCTTCCAATATATCAATCTTTACGTCTCGACCATTTCGAGACTCCTCTTCATGTCCGTGATCACATCCGGGACTCCGAACAACCTTCGGTACATCAAAATGCATAAACTCATATTATAACTGTCATCGTAACCTTAAGCGTGCGGACCCTACGGGTTCGAGAACAATGTAGACATGACCGAGACATGTCTCTGGTCAATAACCAATAGCGGGACCTGGATGCCCATATTGGCTCCTACATATTCTACGAAGATCTTTATCGGTCAGACCGCATAACAACATACGTTGTTCCCTTTGTCATCGGTATGTTACTTGCCCGAGATTCGATCGTCGGTATCCAATACCTAGTTCAATCTCGTTAACGGCAAGTCTCTTTACTCGTTCCGTAATACATCATCTCACAACTAACATATTAGTTGTAATGCTTGCAAGGCTTATGTGATGTGTATTACCGAGAGGGCCCAGAGATACCTCTCCGACAATCGGAGTGACAAATCCTAATCTCGAAATACGCCAACCCAACATCGACCATTGGAGACACCTGTAGTACTCCTTTATAATCACCCATTTACGTTGTGACGTTTGGTATTACCCAAAGTGTTCCTCCGGTAAACGGGAGTTGCATAATCTCATAGTCGTAGGAACATGTATAAGTCATGAAGAAAGCAATAGCAACATACTAAACGATCAGGTGCTAAGCTAATGGAATGGGTCATGTCAATCAGATCATTCTACTAATGATGTGACCTCGTTAATCAAATAACAACTCATTGTTCATGGTTAGGAAACATAACCATCTTTGATTAACGAGCTAGTCAAGTAGAGGCATACTAGTGACACTCTGTTTGTCTATGTATTCACACATGTATTATGTTTCCGGAAAATACAATTCTAGCATGAATAATAAACATTTATCATGATTATAAGGAAATAAATAATAACTTTATTATTGCCTCTAGGGCATATTTCCTTCAGTCTCCCACTTGCACTAGAGTCAATAATCTAGATTACACTGTAATGAATCTAACACCCATGGAGCTTTGGTGCTGATCATGTTTTGCTCGTGGAAGAGTCTTAGTCAACGGGTCTGCAATATTCAGATCCGTATGTATTTTGCAAATATCCTATGTCTACAATGCTCTGTGCGGAGCTACTCTAGCTAATTGCTCCCACTTTCAATATGTATCCAGATTGAGACTTAGAGTCATCTGGATCAGTGTAAAAGTTTGTACTGATGTAACTTTTACAACAAACTCTTTTATCACCTCCATAATCGAGAAACATCTCCTTAGTCCTTACTAAGGATATTCTTGACCAATGTCCAGTGATCTACTCCTAGATCACTATTGTACTCCCTTGCCAAATACAGAGCAAGGTATACAATAGGTCTGGTACATAGCATAGCATACTTTATAGAACCTATGACTGAGGCATAGGGAATGACTTTTCATTCTCTTTCTATTTTCTGCTGTGGTCGGGATTTGAGTCTTACTCAATTTCATACTTTTGCAACACAGGCAAGAACTCTTTCTTTGACTGTTCCATTTTGAACTATTTCAAAATCTTGCCAAGGTATGTACTCATTGAAAATCTTATCAAGCGTCTTGATCTATCTCAATAGATCTTGATGCTCAATATGTAAGCAGCTTCACCAAGGTCTTTCTTTGAAAAACTTTTATTCAAGTATCCCTTTATGCTATCCAGAAATTCTATATCATTTCCAATCAGTAATATGTCATCCACATATAATATCAGAAATGCTACAGAGCTCCCACTCACTTTCTTGTAAATACAGGCTTCTCCAAAAGTCTGTATAAAACCAAATGCTTTGATCACACTATCAAAACGTTTATTCCAACTCCGAGAGGCTTGCACGAGTCCATAAATGGATCGCTGGAGCTTGCACACTTTGTTAGCTCCCTTTGGATCGACAAAACCTTCTGGTTGCATCATATACAACTCTTCTTCCAGGAATCCATTCAGGAATGCAGTTTTGACATCCATTTGCCAAATTTCATAATCATAAAATGCGGCAATTGCTAACATGATTCGGACGGACTTAAGCATCGCTACGGGTGAGAAGGTCTCATCGTAGTCAATTCCTTGAACTTGCCGAAAACCTTTTGCGACAAGTCGAGCTTTGTAGACAGTAACATTACCATCAGCGTCAGTCTTCTTCTTAAAGATCCATTTATTCTCAATCGCTTGCCGATCATCGGGCAAGTCAACCAAAGTCCATACTTTGTTCTCATACATGGATCCCATCTCAGATTTCATGGCTTCTAGCCACTTTGCGGAATCTGGGCTCACCATCGCTTCTTCATAGTTCGTAGGTTCATCATGATCTAGTAGCGTGACCTCCAGAACAGGATTACCGTACCACTCTGGTGCGGATCTTACTCTGGTTGATCTACGAAGTTCAGTAGTATCTTGATCTGAAGTTTCATGATCATTATCATTGGCTTCCTCACTAACTGGTGTAGGTGTCACTGAAACAGTTTTCTGTGATGAACTACTTTCCAGTAAGGGAGCAGGTACAGTTACCTCGTCAAGTTCTACTTTCCTCCCACTCACTTCTTTCGAGAGAAACTCCTTCTCTAGAAATGATCCATTCTTAGCAACAAATGTTTTGCCTTCGGATCTGTGATAGAAGGTGTACCCAACAGTTTCCTTTGGGTATCCTATGAATACACATTTCTCCGATTTGGGTTCGAGCTTATCAGGTTGAAGCTTTTTCACATAAGCATCGCAGCCCCAAACTTTAAGAAACGACAACTTTGGTTTCTTGCCAAACCATAGTTCATAAGGCGTCGTCTCAACGGATTTTGATGGTGCCCTATTTAACGTGAATGCAGCCGTCTCTAAAGCATATCCCCAAAATGATAGCGGTAAATCTGTAAGAGACATCATAGATCGCACCATATCTAGTAAAGTACGATTACGACGTTCGGACACACCATTACGCTGTGGTGTTCCGGGGGGCATGAGTTGCGAAACTATTCCACAGTTTTTCAAATGTACACCAAACTCGTAACTCAAATATTCTCCTCCACGATCAGATCGTAGAAACTTTATTTTCTTGTTACGATGATTTTCAACTTCACTCTGAAATTCTTTGAACTTTTCAAATGTTTCAGACTTATGCTTCATTAAGTAGATATATCCATATCTGCTCAAATCATCTGTGAAGGTGAGAAAATAACGATATCCGCCACGAGCCTCAATATTCATCGGACCACATACATCGGTATGTATGATTTCCAACAAATATGTTGCTCTCTCCATAGTACCGGAGAACGGTGTTTTAGTCATCTTGCCCATGAGGCACGGTTCGCAAGTACCAAGTGATTCATAATCAAGTGGTTCCAAAAGTCCATTAGTATGGAGTTTCTTCATGCGTTTTACACCGATATGACCTAAACGACAGTGCCACAAATAAGTTGCACTTTCATTATCAACTCTGTATCTTTTGGTTTCAACATTATGAATATGTGTATTACTACTATCGAGATTTAGTAAGAATAGACCACTCTTCAAGGGTGCATGACCATAAAAGATATTACTCATATAAATAGAACAACCATTATTCTCTGATTTAAATGAATAACCGTCTCGCATTAAACAAGATCCAGATATAATGTTCATGCTCAACGCTGGCACCAAATAACAATTATTTAGGTCTAATATTAATCCCGAAGGTGGATGTAGAGGTAGCGTGCCAACCGCGATCACATCGACTTTGGAACCGTTTCCCACGCGCATCGTCACCTCGTCCTTTGCCAGTGCCCGCTTATTCTGTAGTCCCTGTTTCGAGTTGCAAATATTAGCAACAGAACCAGTATCAAATACCCAGGTGCTACTGCGAGCATTGGTAAGGTACACATCAATAACATGTATATCACATATACCTTTGTTCACCTTGCCATCCTTCTTATCCGCCAAATACTTGGGGCAGTTCCGCTTCCAGTGACCAGTCTGCTTGCAGTAGAAGCACTCAGTTTCAGGCTTAGGTCTAGACTTGGGTTTCTTCTCTTGAGCAGCAACTTGCTTGCCGTTCTTTTTGAAGTTCTCCTTTTTCTTCCCTTTGCCCTTTTTCTTGAAACTAGTGGTCTTGTTAACCATCAACACTTGATGCTCCTTCTTGATTTCTACCTCCGCAGCTTTTAGCATTGCGAAGAGCTCGGGAATAGTCTTGTTCATCCCTTGCATATTATAGTTCATCACGAAGCTCTTGTAGCTTGGTGGCAGTGATTGGAGAATTCTGTCAATGACGCAATCATCTGGAAGATTAACTCCCAATTGAATCAAGTGATTATTATACCCAGACATTTTGAGTATATGCTCACTGACAGAACTGTTCTCTTCCATCTTGCAGCTATAGAACTTACTGGAGACTTCATATCTCTCAATCCGGGCATTTGCTTGAAATATTAACTTCAACTCCTGGAACATCTCATATGCTCCATGACGTTCAAAACGTCGTTGAAGTCCCGATTCTAAGCCGTAAAGCATGGCACACTGAACTATCGAGTAGTCATCAGCTTTGCTCTGCCAGACGTTCATAACATCTGGCGTTGCTCCAGCAGCAGGCCTGGCACCCAGCGGTGCTTCCAGGACGTAATTCTTCTGTGCAGCAATGAGGATAATCCTCAAGTTACGGACCCAGTCCGTGTAATTGCTACCATCATCTTTCAACTTTGCTTTCTCAAGGAACGCATTAAAATTTAACGGAACAACAGCACGAGCCATCTATCTACAATCAACATAAACAAGCAAGATACTATCAGGGACTAAGTTCATGATAAATTTTAAGTTCAATTAATCATATTATTAAAGAACTCCCACTTAGATAGACATCCCTCTAATCCTCTAAGTGATCACGTGATCCAAATCAACTAAACTATGTCCGATCATCACGTGAGATGGAGTAGTTTCATCGGTGAACATCATTATGTTGATCATATCTACTATATGATTCACGCTCGACCTTTCGGTCTCCGTGTTCCGAGGCCATATCTGCATATGCTAGGCTCATCAAGTTTAACCTGAGTATTCTGCGTGCGCAACTGTTTTGCACCCGTTGTATTTGAACGTAGAGCCTATCACACCCGATCATCACGTGGTGTCTCAGCACGAAGAACTTTTGCAACGGTGCATACTCAGGGAGAACACTTCTTGATAATTTAGTGAGAGATCATCTTATAATGCTACCGTCAATCAAAGCAAGATAAGATGCATAAAAACATAAACATCACATGCAATCAATATAAGTGATATGATATGGCCATCATTATCTTGTGCTTGTGATCTCCATCTCCGAAGCACCGTCATGATCACCATCGTCACCGGCGCGACACCTTGATCTCCATCGTAGCATCGTTGTCGTCTCGCCAATCTTATGCTTCCACGACTATCACTACCGTTTAGTAATAAAGTAAAGCATTACATCGCGATTGCATTGCATACAATAAAGCGACAACCATATGGCTCCTGCCAGTTGCCGATAACTTGGTTACAAAACATGATCATCTCATACAATAAAATTCAGCATCATGCCTTGACCATATCACATCACAACATGCCCTGCAAAAACAAGTTAGACGTCCTCTACTTTGTTGTTGCATGTTTTACGTGGCTGCTACGGGCTTAAGTAAGAACCAATCTCACCCAACGCATCAAAACCACAACGATAGTTTGTCAAATAGACTCCGTTTTAACCTTCGCAAGGACCGGGCGTAGCCATACTTGGTTCAACTAAAGTTGGAGAGGCAGTCGCCCGCAAGCCATCTCTGTGCAAAGCACGTCGAGGGAACCGGTCTCGCGTAAGCGTACGCGTAAGGTTGGTCCGGGTCGTCTCGTCCAACAATACCGCTGAACCAAAATATGACATGCTGGTAGGCAGTATGACTTGTATCGTCCACAACTCACTTGTGTTCTACTCGTGCATATAACATCAACATCATTAACCTAGGCTCGGATGCCACTGTTGGGTTTCGTAGTAATTTCAAAAATTTTCCTACGCGCACACAGGATCATGTGATGCATAGCAACGAGAGGAGAGTGTTGTCTACGTACCCAACGCAGACCGACTGTGGAAGCAATGACACGACGTAGAGGAAGTAGTCGTACGTCTTCACGATCCAACCGATCAAGCACCGAAACTACGGCACCTCCGAGTTCGAGCACACGTTCAGCTCGATGACGATCCCCGGACTCCGATCCAGCAAAGTGTCGGGGAAGAGTTTCGTCAGCACGACGGCGTGGTGACGATCTTGATGAACTACAGCAGCAGGGCTTCGCCTAAACTCCGCTACAGTATTATCGAGGAATATGGTGGCAGGGGGCACCGCACACGGCTAAGGAATCGATCACGTGGATCAACTTGTGTCAACTTGTGTGTTTAGAGGTGCCCCTGCCTCCGTATATAAAGGAGGCGAGGAGGGGAGGCTGGCCGGCCAAAGAGGGAGGCGCAGGAGAGTCCTACTCCCTCTGGGAGTAGGATTCCTCCCCCCAATCCTAGTCCAACTAGGATTCCTCGGAGGGGAAGGGAGAGAGGGGGGCCGGCCACCTTCTCCTAGTCCTAATAGGACTAGGGGAGGGGAAAGAGGCGCAGCCACCTTGGGCTGCCCCTTTCTCCTTTCCACTAAGGCCCATGATGGCCCATATGGCTCCCGGGGGGTTCCGGTAACCTCCCGGTAACCCGGTAAAATCCCGATTTCACCCGGAACACTTCCGATGTCCAAACATAGGCTTCCAATATATCAATCTTTACGTCTCGACCATTTCGAGACTCCTCGTCATGTCCGTGATCACATCCGGGACTCCGAACAACATTCGGTACATCAAAATGCATAAACTCATAATATAACTGTCATCGTAACCTTAAGCGTGCGGACCCTACGGGTTCGAGAACAATGTAGACATGACCGAGACATGTCTCTGGTCAATAACCAATAGCGGGACCTGGATGCCCATATTGGCTCCTACATATTCTACGAAGATCTTTATCGGTCAGACCGCATAACAACATACGTTGTTCCCTTTGTCATCGGTATGTTACTTGCCCGAGATTCGATCGTCGGTATCCAATACCTAGTTCAATCTCGTTAACGGCAAGTCTCTTTACTCGTTCCGTAATACATCATCTCACAACTAACATATTAGTTGTAATGCTTGCAAGGCTTATGTGATGTGTATTACCGAGAGGGCCCAGAGATACCTCTCCGACAATCGGAGTGACAAATCCTAATCTCGAAATACGCCAACCCAACATCGACCATTGGAGACACCTGTAGCACTCCTTTATAATCACCCATTTACGTTGTGACGTTTGGTAGTACCCAAAGTGTTCCTCCGGTAAACGGGAGTTGCATAATCTCATAGTCGTAGGAACATGTATAAGTCATGAAGAAAGCAATAGCAACATACTAAACGATCAGGTGCTAAGCTAATGGAATGGGTCATGTCAATCAGATCATTCTACTAATGATGTGACCTCGTTAATCAAATAACAACTCATTGTTCATGGTTAGGAAACATAACCATCTTTGATTAACGAGCTAGTCAAGTAGAGGCATACTAGTGACACTCTGTTTGTCTATGTATTCACACATGTATTATGTTTCCGGAAAATACAATTCTAGCATGAATAATAAACATTTATCATGATTATAAGGAAATAAATAATAACTTTATTATTGCCTCTAGGGCATATTTCCTTCAGTTGGAACTCGAGGCGACGGGCGAACTCGTTTGAGATTGGAAAAAGGAGTAAGGCCTTGGTCTCTTTATAAGAGGTTGAATACCAGGAGCCCTCCCCGTAACCGTTTGGGACTCGCCTTTAATCGAGAAAACATGCTAACGGGCACGATTGGGTTACCCACGTCCGTATTGATGAGAATCCCGTAAAGGGGGGCACACGATCTCTGCTTTGACAAGACGTGCCAAGGAAACCGCCTCGCCAAACATGCTGAGGTGGAAAAGTAAAAACGATTCGAGTAAAGGACTTGGCCATAGTGTGATAGCGCACTGCGGAATACATCAGCAGATTTGATTTGTGTTAATATTATTCTCTCTATGGCAATATGTGGAAGCTTATTTTGCAGAACTGGACACTACTCTTGGTGTTTACAATCTTCTACGAAGGACTTGGAGGAGGAACCCGCCTTCCAATGCCGAAGACAATTTGCACGCCGGACTCGTCGTCATTGAAGCCTGGTTCAGGGGCTACTGAGGGAGTCCTGGATTAGGGGGTGTTCGGGTAGCCGGACTATACCTTCAGCCGGACTCCTGGACTGTGAAGATACAAGATTGAAGACTTCATCCCGTGTCCGGATGGGACTTTCCTTGGCGTGGACGGCAAGCTTGGCGATGCGATATTCAAGATCTCCTACCATTGTAACCGACTCTGTGTAACCCTAACCCTATCCGATGTCTATATAAACTGGAGTGTTGTAGTCCGTAGGCAATCAACTCCGTACACAACAATCATACCATAGGCTAGCTTCTAGGGTTTAGCCTCCTTGATCTCGTGGTATATCTACTCTTGCACTACCCATATCATCAATATTAATCAAGCAGGAGTAGGGTATTACCTCCATCGAGAGGGCCCGAACCTGGGTAAAACAAAGTGTTCCCTGCCTCCTGTTACCATCCGGCCTAGATGCACAGTTCGGGACCCCCTACCCGAGATCCGCCGGTTTTGACACCGACACCAGGCTTCAATGACGATGAGTCCATCATGCAGTGTTGTCTTCGGCATTGCAAGGCGGGTTCTTCTCCATATTTCAAACGTTTGTAAAGCAGTGTTCGGTCCCATAAATGTTTGGACCTCTTGGCTTCTGTGTCCAATAAGGGCTATCTCCCATGTGTTGAATGAATACGAGGCGCCAGGGCGTTTTTACATTCGCCCCCCTAACCAGACAAATAAATTGTCTATTAAAAGGACGGGGATCCTCAGATTCGATCCATACCATTCTCCCCCAGCGAGAATCCATCAAAGCGCGCTTCGGGAAGATCCATTCCAGCATGGCCGACCTCCGCCGCTCCTCCTCCCGCCCCTGTAGCCCTAAGCCCGGTGATTGGGAGAAGTGTTCAGTCCCACATAGTCGATTAATCAAACAGCAGACTAAGGGATTTCTCCCTCCATCATACATGGTGCCCGTTTGAGCCGGGCTTGCCACCTACAATGGCGGGGAGCAAGCGGAGAGCTTTCCCAGTCCCTCTATGGGGGAGCGGGTCTGCCTTGTTCCTTATTTATTAAGGGGACTCCGATTTCCAATTCATCCATTCCTCCGCGGGCTCCTGGAGTTCTACGGCCTCCAGTTACACAATTTCACCCTTGCCTCCATTCTACATATTGCCGGCTATGTCGCTCTCTACGAGTTGTTCCTGGGCTGCGAGGCTCACTTCGAGCGGTGGAAAAGGCTATTTTGCCTCGTCCCTCGCACACAGAGGGGGTCACATTATCAAGTGGGCGGAGCCGAAATATGGCGCATCGCCGGTACCGGATACCTGTCCGGTACCCCGAAGAAGTCGTCCAAAAACTGGCCTTTGGAATGGTTTTATATGGAGGACGTTCCCCTTCCGGACCCTGTTCGGCAGGGTCTTCCTGAGTTCAGCAATGCTCCTCTGAAGAAACGCCGAAGTTGGCGCCCACGGAGCCCCCAGGTGGAAGACAATGGAGAAGTCCTCTACCTGATGAACCGGATTAAAGCACTGGCTCAATCAGGATTGACAGCAATCGAAGTTATGTCGATTTGCATAATGCGGGGAGTGAAACCACGTCAATATCATGGGCACCCCTTCTAGTGTTTTAATGGGGTGGATGATGCCACCTGCTGCGGGCGTAAGGGTCCGGAAAATTCTGCCGCTTTAGCAAAAATTCTGTCCGAATTGTTCAAGGGAGAGGAAGAGGAGTTCATCTGCATCAAGCCACGGGATGGATTCTCCATGTACAATCCTCCAAGCTGGGTAAGTTATATCTCCTTACTCCCATTTTCCCGCATTCTTTGTCGTAAATATTCACCTTGCCACTTTGTGGCAGGAACTGCAAAAGCCATAAAGGAGGTCAGCAGCCCTTCTCCACAACCAGAGGACCCTGACTGGGTCCTCGACTCCGGACTTGAAGAAGATCCGGTTATATTCATGGAGCTGATAGACCGGCAGTTTTATCAGTTAAGTTGCGATGATGTCATGGTGGCCATTACGGCCAACTATCCCGGACTGCTTCCTGCATCGCACGTAAGAAAACCAAAAAAATCCCAACTCCAAAAACTAGGATCCCCTGTTAGACACTTCACCTACCATATACATATGGTGTTTTTACAGGGAAGGCATTCGGGACGCCCTGCTGAACCCGAAGGAACTTGCTAACAAGAGGCACCGAGGCCGGGCAGGCCAAAAAGGTAGGCGGTCAGGACGGAGACGCCGGCGCAAAGGTATAATAGAAACCCCGCTCTGTGGTTGTCGTCTTTCTCGAAATGTAACGACGCCCGTGTTTCTTTAACAGAAAAAACGCTCGCCGGAATATGTCCGGCGATGTTGCTAATCACGCTTCCACCAGTCGGGCGCCAGGACCGGACATACAAATGGAAGCCGATATGGGGCGGGCGCCGGATAATCCCCCTATAGAGGATGCGGATAGATTATCCGCTATAAACTTGGAAGTGGAAAGCGCCATGAATCATAGGCGCCATCGGGCCATACTCCGTGATGCTTGTTTCTCACAAAGGCATTTGATGCCTTCAATTCTGGAGAGGCGTACCTCCGTGCTGCTCAAGATGGTCTAGCCAGAGCCACGGATCAGTATGTAAAGGATGTACGGGTAAGTAAATCTAACGATTTATATGTATCAGTAGCCCCTGAGACTTGAAAAAGTTAGCAGAACTGATTTAAGGATCATCTTTATTATGCAGGTTCTTACAGAGAAGAATAGTAGGCTGTCACAAGAGCTGGAGGAATGCAAGACCCAACTGTGGTTCGCTGTTGCCGCATTGAAGGAACCGAAAAAGTCTCCCGCTGGTAACATTTACTTTAAAGAATGATGGTTACCATATAGTGTGCATCGTGGCTGTAGATCTAACAATAGATGTTGCAGATGAATACGGAGAAAATCCGGATGACCAGCATGTCGTGCGACAGCTAGAGGCTGGCAAACGCGTGCTGACTGAGGTTAGGCGGGAGAAAAACAATCTCCAAGATGCCAATATCAAGCTCTGTAGGTATGCTGACGGGTCGTCCCGCGGAGGAAATGCCCGGGTCTGCAGGTGATATTCTATCCGAGCTCTCACATCTGCAGGAACAAGTTCGGCAGGTGATGCAAGGTGTTGCCCAGGCCTTGTGGCGTTGCAGAGCTTATGGAGAAGGCGTTGCAGAGCTTACGGAGAAGCTCAAGGGAGCACGGCGGCACTTCCGATTATGGAAGATATCGGCCTGCCGTCAGGGTGCCAGAGAAGCCTGGGCCATGGTGAAGACGCGGTATAGCAAGGCTGACCCAAATCACATGGCCGAGGTCGGACCTGTGGGGCCCGACGGAAAAGAGATCCCCGTTACCTTAGTTTATGGGCAAGTAGAATTAGCCGCAAAGTATTCCCAACAGGATTGTAGGCTAGACCGCCTGTGGGATGGTATAGAAGAGGAATTTAGTCAGTCTGCATGACTATGTAATTAAAGTGACATGTATAATGCCTTCTAGCCGGATTGTAGATCATTTGTCTTGGCGGACCTTTTTGCTTCAACCTCGGGACCCGATAGTCCGGAGTGTATCCAAATACCCACTCAGTTATATAAGAACTGGGGTATGCATGGATACCAGGCGTAGGGGTCATTAGTGCTTGAACGGACAACTGCCCAACTAGTTATGTTATATTACATGGGTAGTAAGAAACATCTTCCAGGGAGAATAGTTCCGTTAAGGGTTCCTTTCCTTGGGTATGCATGCCCTAAGGTGCACGTCTAAACTGCGATAAGAAACGAAGGAAAAACATCTAGGGGAAGATATGGAAAATAAATAAAAATCATCTTTTGTTCACCGACCGAATATTCCCTTAAGAATGCTAGCTTTCGGCTTCACCCAGTCTGAGGTACACATCCGGCTGACCCGGCAGTAACAATCGCAGAGGTGCTCTCCTTATGCCCTAGCCGAATTAACGGGAACGTAGGGCATAAATACAAGAGCCAGTCAACCCATCTTGGCCAAAACTTAAGTCATATCAATGCATATAATGGCGAAAAAAGGTACATGCAGAAGTATAACACACGTGCGGGGCATGAGGCCCAGATAAATAATTAAGCTTCTGTGAAAGAAGCCCCAGGTATGATGAGCGCGGCTAGCGCATCTATAATGTGCAAGCGAGGCACAAGTTGGCCCTTGAAGGCCTAGAGAAAGAATAAAAGAAAGAAAGAAAGAAAAACAAGACAGGTAATGTATATGCAAAAAATGGACAGAGGAAGGGGACGAACATAGAGTCCGGCGCTAGGTGTAGAATCTTCGGAGCCTGGCCGCGTTCCATGGGTTCGGCTCGAGTCGCTTAGTCGATGCATCCCACAGTCGGTATGCTCCACTGGTGAGAACTTGGTCAATAATGAAGGGACCTTCCAATTTGGGCTTGAGCTTGTTCTTTTTCTTATCCCGCAGGCGTAGAACTAGTTCGCCAACGTTATAAGTTTTGGCCCGTACTTCTCTGCTTTGGTATCTGCGAGTTGTTGCTGATAAAATGCGAAACGGGCTTTTTCTACGTCGCGCTCCACCTCCAGGGTGTCCAGACCAAGGTTGTCAGAATCACGATTCTGTTATACGATTCTATGACTTTATGATCCAAACTAACCCCTATGATTCTACGATTTTAGTTCATAGAATCTACATTTCTACGATCCTGATAGTGAAGATTCTGTGATTTACGATCTTACCATCGGAGCTCCGATCCGATTCAAAATCGCGATTCTAACAACCTTGGTCCAGACTGTCCTGCCGATCAAGCTCGGCTTCTCTTTCTTCGTACATGCACACTCGAGGTGAGTCATGATTTATGTCACAGGGAAAGACTGCCTCTGTGCGTACACCATAAAGAAGGGTGTATATCCGGTACTACAATTCGGCGTGGTCCGCAACACCCAGAGTACGGAGTCGAGCTCCTCTACCCAGTGCGTGTTAGACTCTGTTAAGGAACGCACTAATCTGGGTTTAATGCCGCTCATTATAAGACCGTTTGCTCGCTCAACTTTGCCGTTGGTTTCTGGGTGATAGACTGAAGCATAATCGAGCTTGATGCCCATTTTGCTGCAACAGAGTTTTACCTCATCGGCCGTGAAGTTCGTGCCATTGTCAGTGATGATGCTGTGGGGGATGCCATAACGGTGTACAACCCCGGATATGAAGTCTATCACCGGTCCGGATTCGGCTGTTTTAACAGGTTTGGCCTCTATCCATTTGGTGAATTTATCCACCATGACCAGTAAGTATTTTTTCTTGTGGGTTCCCCCTTTAAGGGGTCCAACCATGTCAAGCCCCCAGACCGCGAAGGGCCATGTAATGGGGATTGTTTGGAGGGCGGTGGGTGGCATGTGGCTTTGATTTGCAAAGAGCTGGCAACCGGCGCAATGTTGGACCGAGTCCTATGCATCTGCCCGGGCCGTTGGCCAATAGAATCTTGTACGGAAGGCCTTGCTTACAAGAGCTCGGGCTACGGCGTGGTGACCGCCGAGTCTGGTGTGAATTTCTGCCAAAAGGTACCGCCCTTCCTCTTCGGAGAAGCATCTTTGAAGGACTCCGGTAGTGCTTTTTTGTATAATTCTCCCTCATGGACCCTGTAGGCCTTGGATCGCTGCACTATGCAGCCTGCCTCATTTTGGTCCTCCGGAAGTTCGTGTCTAGTTAGGTAGGCTAGGAATAGTTCTGTCCACGGGGCAATGATGGCCAATATTATCTGGGCTGAAGGTGTTATTTCGGTGGCGGAGCCTCCGATTGTGTCAGAGTGTTCGGTATCGAGTATTTTGGCCGGGTCCGGACTATTGTTACCGGTGTCCGCTTCCCATACTACGGATGGCTTGAACAGCCTCTCCAAAAATATGTTGGGGGGACCGCATCACGTTTTGCGCTAATGCGGGCGAGGATATCCGCCGCCTGATTGTTTTCCTGAGCCACATGGTGAAATTCGAGCCCCTCAAACCGAGCTAACATTTTTAGGACGTCGTTTTGATAGGCCTCCTTTTTGGATCCTTGGCGAAAAAGTCTCTATTTATTTTGGATATTGCGAGGTTTGAATCCCCACGCACCTCCAGGTGTTGAATGCCCATGGAGACTACCATCCGAAGACCATGCAACAGAGCTTCGTATTCGGTTGCGTTGTTGGAGTCTGTATACAATATTTGCAGTACATACTGAACTGTATCTCCGGTTGGGGATGTCAGGACGACGCCAGCCCCTAGACCAGCCAGCATTTTGAAACCGTCAAAGTGCATGATCCAATTGGAGTATGCGCCGTACTCTTTAGGGAGTTCGGCCTTCGTCCATTCGGCGACAAAGTCAGCCAATACTTGCGACTTAATGGCTCGCCGAGGTTTGTATGTTATGTCGAACGGGAGGAGCTCAATGGCCCATTTGGCAATCCGGCCCGGAGCGTCGCAGTTTTTTATAATATCATTAAGTGGCACTTCCGAGGCTACTGTAATCGAACACTCTTGAAAGTAGTGTCGCAGCTTCCGGGATGCCAGGAATACCGCATAGGCTATCTTTTGATAATGTGGGTACCGAGATTTGCATGGAGTGAGTACAGTGGATACATAGTATACCGGCTTTTGAAGAGGGAATTTATGTCCGTCAGCTTCTCGTTCGACGACGAGCACTGCGCTTACAACTTGATGAGTTGCCGCAATGTACAACAGCATTGGTTCGCTGATGTTTGGCACGGCCAGGATTGGGTTGGTTGCCAAAATGACCTTTATTTCTTCCAATCCTGCTATGGCAGCGTCCGTCCACTTGAAGTGTTCGGTGCATCGAAGGAGGCGATAAAGGGCAAAATCCTTTTCTCCTGAGCGGGAGATAAAGCGGCTTAGAGCCGCCATGCATCCAGTTAACTTCTGGATTTGTTTGAGGTCTATTAGGGTAGCCAACTGTGATAAAGCTTGGATTTTGGCCGGATTAGCTTCAATACCTCTACTGGAGACATTGAAACCCAGGAGCTTTCCGGCTGGTACGCCGAAAACGCATTTTTCCGGATTAAGCTTGGTGTCGTATGTTCGGAGGTTGTCGAATGTGAGCCTCAAGTCGTCTATCAGAGAGTCAACGTGTTTGGTTTTGACGACCACATCGTCTATATATGCCTCTACTGTTTTGCCGATTTGTTTCTCCAGACATGTCTGAATCATGCGCTGATATGTTGCACTGGCGTTTTTGAGCCCAAAAGGCATTGTGTTGAAACAGAAGGGACTGTATGGTGTGATGAATGCCGTTGCGGCTTGGTCGGACTCCGCCATCTTGATTTGGTGGTAACCGGAGTATGCGTCGAGGAAACACAATGACTCGTGTCCTGCGGTAGCATCAATAATTTGATCGATGCGGGGGAGGGAGAAGGGGTCTGACGGTGTCAAAACCGGCGGATCTTGGGTAGGGGGTCCCGAACTGTGCGTCTAATGCAGATGGTAACAGGAGGCAGGGGACACGATGCTTTACCCAGGTTCAGGCCCTCTCAATGGAGGTAAAACCCTACGTCCTGCTTGATTAATATTGATGATATGAGTAGTACAAGAGTAGATCTACCACGAGATCGGAGAGGCTAAACCCTAGAAGCTAGCCTATGGTATGATTGTCTGTTGTCATGCGGACTAAAACACTCCGGTTTATATAGACACCAGAGGGGGCTAGGGTTACACAAGGTCGGTTACAAAGGAGAAGATATACATATCCGTATTGCCTAAGCTTGCCTTCCACGCCAAGTAGAGTCCCATCCGGACACGAGACAAAGTCTTCAATCTTGTATCTTCATAATCCAATAGTCCGGCCAAAGGATATAATCCGGCTGTCCGGAGACCCAGTAATCCAGGACTCCCTCAGTTAGCCCCTGAACCAGGCTTCAATGACAATGAGTCCGACGCGCAGTGTTGTCTTCGGCTTTGTAAGGCGGGTGCTTCTCCAATTTTTAAGTGTTCGTAAGCAGTGTCCGGCTCCATAAATGTTGAACCTCTTGGCTTCTGTGCCCAATAAGGGCTTTCTCCCACGCGTGGAATGAATACGAGGCACCAGGGCATTTTTACATTCGCCCCCTAGCCAGATAAATAAATTATCTATTAAAGGGATGGCGATTCTTAGATCCGATCCATACCATCCTCCCCCAGCGAGAATCCATCAGAGCGCGTTTCGGAAAGATCCATTCCAGCATGGCCGACCTCCGCAGCTCCTCCTCCCACCCCCGTAGCCCTAAGCCCGGTGATTGGGAGAGGTGTTCGGTCCCGCATAGTCGATTAGTCGAACTACAGACTAAGGGATTTCTCCCTCTGGCATATATGGTGCCCGTTCGAGCCGGGCTTGCCACC
Source organism: Triticum dicoccoides (assembly GCF_002162155.2). Taxonomy (NCBI): domain Eukaryota; kingdom Viridiplantae; phylum Streptophyta; class Magnoliopsida; order Poales; family Poaceae; genus Triticum; species Triticum dicoccoides. Next base: position 173,593,981 of record NC_041390.1, on the reverse strand, counting down.
TACAATGGCGGGGAGCAAGCGGAGAGCTTTCCCTGTCCCTCCATGGGGGAACGGGTTTGCCTTGTTCCTTATTTACTAAGGGGACTCGGATTTCCAATTCATCCGTTTCTCCGCGGGCTCCTGGAGTGCTACGGCCTCCAATTACACAATCTCACCCCCGCCTCCATTCTACATATCACGGACTATGTTGCTCTCTGCGAGTTGTTCCTGGGATACGAGGCTCACTTCGAGCTGTGGAAAAGGCTATTTTGCCTCGTCCCTCGCATACAGAGGAGATCACTTTATCAAGTGGGCGGAGCCGAAATATGGCGCATCACCGATACCGGATACCTGTTCGGTACCCCGAAGAAGTCGTCCGAAGACTGGCCTTCAGAATGGTTTTATATGGAGGACGTTCCCCTTCCGGACCCTGTCCGGCGGGGTCTTCCTGAGTTCAACAATGCTCCGAAGAAGCGCCGAAGTTGGCGCCCACGGAGCCCCCAGGCGGAAGACAACGGAGAAGTCCTCTATCTGATGAACCGGATCAAAGCACTGGCTCAATCAGGAGTGACAATAATCGAAGTTATGTCGATTTGCATAATGCGGGGAGTGCAGCCACTTCAATATCGCGGGCACCCCTTGTGGTGTTATAACAGGGCAGATGACGCCACCCGCTGCGGGCGTAAGGGTCCGGAGAATGTTGCCGCTCTAGCAAAAATTCGGTCCAAACTGTTCAAGGGTGAGGAAGAGGAGTTCACCCGCATCAAGCCACGGGATGGATTCTCCATGTACAATCCTCCAAGCTGAGTAAGTTATATCTCCCTTCTCCCATCTTTCCTGCATTCTTTGTCGTAAGTATTCACCTTGCCACTTTGCGGCAGGAACTGCGAAAAGCCATAAAGGAGGTTAGCAGCCCTTCTCCACAACCAGAGGACCCTGACCGGGCCCTCGACTCCGGACTTGAAGAAGATTCGGTTATATACGTGGAGCTGATAGACCGGCAGTTCTATCAGTTAAGCTGCGACGATGCCATGGTGGCCATTACGGCCGACAATCCCGGACTACTCCCTGCATTGCAAGTAAGAAAAACCAAAAATCCCAACTCCAAGACTAGGATCCCCTTTTAGGCACTTCACCCACCATATACACATGGCATCTTTTACAGGGAAGGCATTCGGGACGCCCTGCCGAACCCGTAGCAACTCGCCAACAAGAGGCACCGAGGCCGGGTAGGCCAAAAAGGAAGGCGGTCAGGACGGAGACGCTGGCGCAAAGGTATAAGAGAAACCCCGCTCCGTGGTTGTCGTCTTTCTCGAAATGTAATGACGCCCGTGTTTCTTTAACAGAAAAAACGCTCGTCGGAATATGTCCGACGATGTTGCCAACCATGCTTCCACCAATCGGGTGCCAGGACCGGACATGGAGGTAGAAGCCTATATGGGGCAGGCACCGGATAATCCCCCTACAGAGGATGCGGATAGATTATCCGCTACAAACTCAGAATTGGAAAGCGCCATGAATCATATGTGCCACCGGGCCGTACTCCGTGATGCTTGTTTCTCACCAGAGGCGTCTGACGCCTTCAATTCTGGAGAGGCATACCTCCGTACTGCTCAAGATGGTCTAGCCAGAGCCACGGATCAGTATGTAAAGGATGTACGGGTGAGTAAATTTGACGATTTATATGTATTAGTAGCCCCTGAGACTTGAAACAGTTAGCAGAACTGATTTAAGGATCATCTTTATTGTGCAGGTTCTTACATAGAAGAATACTAGGTTGTCATAGGAGCTGGAGGAATGCAAGACCCAACTGCGGGCTGCTGTGGCCACATTGCAGGAATCGAAAAAGGCACCTACTGGTAACATTTACTTTAAAGAATGATGGTTACCATATAACGTGTGGCATGGCTGCAGATCTAACAACAGATGTTGCAGATGAATCCGGAGAGAATCCGGAGGACCAGCATGTTATGCGACAGCTAGAGGCTGGCAAACGCGTGCTGACTCAGGTTAGGCGGGAGAAAAACAATCTCCAAGATGCCAATATTAAGCTGAGCGTGGAACTAAAAGACGTTCGAGGCCAACTTGCAGACTCCGAGAATGAGAATAAGCGGCTTCGGCGGTGCATTTTCAGTAAGTGCTTGAACGAATCCTTTTAAAGGAGTTCGGCGAAGAAGCCGACTAACAGCGTTATGTCTGTATGTATGCTGATGGGTCGTCCTGCGGAGGAAATGCCCGGGTCTGCGGGTGATCTTCTGTCCGAGCTGTCACATCTGCACGAACAAGTTCGGCAGGTGATGCAGGGTGTTGCCTAGGCCTTGTGGCCGTCCGTCTCCCCGCCAGAGGGCGTTGCCGAGCTTGCAGAGAAGCTAAAGGAGGACGGTAGCGCTTACGATTATGGAAGATATCAGCCTGCCGATAGGGTGCCAGAGAAGCCTGGGCCATGGTGAAGACGCGGTATACCAAGGCAGACCCAAATCACATGGCCGAGGTCGGACATGTGGTGCCCGACGGAAAAGAGATCCATGTTAGCTTAGTTTATGGGCAAGTAGAATTAGCCGCAAAGTATTCTCAACAGGATTGTAAGCTAGACCGCCTGTTGGATGGTATAGAAGAGGAATTTAGTCAGTCTGCATGACTATGTAATTAAAGTGACATGTATAATGCCTTCTAGCCGGATTGTAGATCATTTGTCGTTGCGGACCTTTTTGCTTCAACCTCCGGGCCCAATAGTCTGGAGTGTTTTTGAATACCCGCTCAGTTATATAAGAACCGGGGTATGCATGGAGACCAGGTGTAGGGGTCATTAGTGCTTTATCAGACCAGTGCCCAACTAGTTATGTTATATTACATGGGTAGTAAGAAACATCTTCCAGGGAGAATAGTTCCGGTAAGGGTTCCTTTCCCTGGGTAAGCATGTCCTAAAGTGCATGTCCGGACTACGATAGGAAACGCAGGAAAAACATCTGAGGGTAGATATGGACAATAAATAAAAATCATCTTTTGTTCACTGACCGAATATTCCCTTAAGAACGCTAGCTTTCGGCTTCACCCAGTCTGAGGTACACATCCGGCTGACCAGGCAGTAACAATCGCAGAGGTGCTCCCCTTATGCCCTAGCCGAATTAACGGGAACGTGGGGCATAAATGCAAGAGCCAGGCAACCCAGCTTGGCCAAAACTTAAGTCATATCGATGCATATAATGGTGAAAAAAGGTACATGTGAAAGTATTACACATGTGTGGGGCATGAGGCCCAGATAAATAATTTAAGCTTCTGTGAAAGAAGTCGCCAGGTATGAAGAGTGCGGCTAGCGCATCTGTAATGTGCAAGCGAGGCACAAGGTGACCCTTGAAGGCCTAGAGAAATAATAAAAGAAAGAAAGAAAGAGAAACAAGACAGATAATGTATATGCAGAAAATGGACAAAGGGAGGGGACTAACATAGAGTCCGGTGCTAGGCGTAGAATCTTCAGAGCCTGGCCGCGTTCCATGGGATCGGCTCGAGTTGACTAGTCGATGCATCCCGCAGTCGGTATGCTCCACCGGTCAGAACTTGGTCAATAATGAAGGGACCTTCCCATTTGGGCTCGAGCTTGTTCTTTTTCTTATCTGGCAGGCGTAGAACTAGTTCACCAATGTTATAAGTTTTGGCCCGTACTTCTCTGCTTTGGTATCTATGAGCCTGTTGCTGATAAAATGCGGAACGGGATTTGGCTACGTCGCGCTCCTCCTCCAGGGTGTCCAAATTGTCCTGCCGATCGAGCTCGACTTCTCTTTCTTCGTACATGCGCACTCGAGGTGAGTCATGAATTATGTCACAGGGCAAGACTGCCTCTGCGCCGTACACCATAAAAGAATGGTGTATATCCGGTACTGTGGTTTGGCATGGTCCACAGCCCCTAGAGTACGGAGTCGAGCCCCTCTACCCAGTGTGTCTTAGACTCCGTTAAGGAGCACACTAATCTGGGTTTAATGCTACTCATTATAGGATCGTTTGCTCGCTCGACTTTACCATTGGTTTGTGGGTGATAGACTGAAGCATAATCGAGCTTGATGCCCATTTTGCTGCACCAGAGTTTTACCTCATCGGCCGTGAAGTTCGTGCCATTATCAGTGATGATGCTGTGGGGGCGCCATAACGGTGTACAACCCCGGACATGAAGTCTATCACCGGTCCGGATTTGGCTGTTTTAACAGGTTTGGCCTCTATCCATTTGGTGAATTTATCCACCATGACCAATAAGTATTTTTTCTTGTGGGTTCCCCCTTTAAGGGGTCCAACCATGTCAAGCCCCCAGACCGCAAAGGGCTATGTAATGGGGATTGTTTGGAGGGCGGTAGGTGGCATGTGACTTTGATTTGCAAAGAGCTGGCAACCGGCGCAGCGTTGGACCAAGTCCTGTGCATCTGCCCGGGCCGTTGGCCAATAGAATCCTGAACGGAAGGCCTTGCTTACAAGAGCCCGGGCTGCGGTGTGATGACCATCGAGTCCGGCATGAATTTCTGCCAAAAGATTCCGTCCTTCCTCTTCGGAGATGCACTATGCAGTGTGCCTCATTTTGGTCCTCCGGAAGTTCCTGTCTAGTTAGGTAGGCCAGGAATGGTTCTGTCCACGGGGCAATAATGGCCATTATTTCGTCGGCTGAAGGTGTTATTTCGGTGGCGGAGCCTCCGGTTGTGTCAGAGAGTTCGATATCAGGTATTTTGGCCGGGTCCGGACTATTGTTACCGGTGTCCCCTTCCCATACTACAGATGTCTTGAATAGCCTTTCCAAAAATATGTTGGGGGGACCGCATCACGTTTTGCGCCGATGTGGGCGAGGATATCCGCCGCCTGATTGTTTTCCCGAGCCACATGGTGAAATTCGAGCCCCTCAAACCGAGCTGACATTTTTAGGACGACGTTTCGATAGGCCGCCATTTTCGGATCCTTGGCTTCAATGTCTCCATATATTTGGGATATTGCGAGGTTTGAATCCCCACGCACCTCCAGGCGTTGAATGCCCATGGAGACTGCCATCCGAAGACCATGCAACAGAGCTTCGTATTTGGCTGCATTGTTGGAGTATGTATACAATATTTGCAATACGTGCTAAACGGTATCTTCGGTTGGGGACGTCAGGACGACGCCAACCCCTAGACCAGCCAGCATTTTAGAACCGTCAAAGTGCATGATCCAATTGGAGTATGTGCCATACTCTTTAGGGAGTTCGGCCTTCGTCCATTCAGCGACAAAGTCGGCCAATACCTGTGACTTAATGGCTCGTCAAGGTTTGTATGTTATGTCGAACGGGAGGAGCTCAATAGCCCATTTGGCAATCCGGCCCGTAGTGTCGCGGTTGTTTATAATATCATTAAGTGGCACTTCCGAGGCTACAGTAATCGAACACTCTTGAAACTAGTGTTGCAGCTTCCACGATGCCATGAATGCCGCATATGCTATCTTTTGGTAGTGCGGGTAGCGTGATTTGCATGGAGTGAGGACAGTGGATACATAGTATACCGGCTTTTGAAGAGGGAATTTATGACCCTCCGCTTCCCGTTCGACAACGAGCACCGCGCTTACAACTTGATGAGTTGCCACAATGTACAACAGCAGTGGTTCGCCGATGTTTGGCGCGGCCAGGATTGGGTTGGTTGCCAAGATGGCCTTTATTTCTTCCAATCCAGCTGTGCCCGCGTCCGTCCACTCGAAGTGTTCGGTGCGCCGAAGGAGGTGATAATGGGGTGAAGCCTTTTCTCCTAAGCGGGAGATATAGCGGCTTAGAGCCGCCACGCATCCAGTTAACTTCTGGATTTGTTTGAGGTCTGTTGGGGTAGCCAACTGTGACAATGCTTGGATTTTGGTCGGATTAGCTTCAATACCTCTACTGGAGACAATGAAACCCAGGAGCTTTCCGGCTGGTACGCCGAAAACGCATTTTTCCGGATTGAGCTTGATGTCGTATGTTCGGAGGTTGTCGAATGTGAGCCTCAAGTCGTCTATCAAAGAGTCGACCTGTTTTGTTTTGACGACCACATCGTCTACGTATGCCTCTACTACTTTGTTGATTTGTTTCTCCAGACATGTCTGAATCATGTGCTGATATGTTGCGCCGGCGTTTTTGAGTCCAAAAGGCATTGTGTTAAAATAGAAGGGACCGTATGGTGTGATGAATGTCGTTGCGGCTTGGTCGGACTCCACCATCTTGATTTGGTGGTAACCAGAGTATGCGTCGAGGAAACACAATGACTCGTGTCCTGCGGTAGCATCAATAATTTGATCGATGCGGGGGAGGGAGAAGGGGTCTGACGGTGTCAAAACCGGCGGATCTCGGGTAGGGGGTCCCGAACTGTGCGTCTAAGGTAGATGGTAACAGGAGGCAGGGGACACGATGCTTTACCCAGGTTCAGGCCCTCTCGATGGAGGTAAAACCCTACGTCCTGCTTGATTAATATTGATGATATGAGTAGTACAAGAGTAGATCTACCACGAGATCGGAGAGGCTAAACCCTACCATGAGTATGCGTCGAGGAAACACAATGAGTCATGTCCTCGCGACAGTCCTTAACCTTTTTCATCGTAAGGAGGAATCTGGCCCAATAGTGATGTACTATTTCCTGGGGCTCTTGCCTGAAGTGGGAAAGATCGCTTATGTTTGGGTGGGTGGGTGGAATTGAATCCGAACCCTTACCTGATCTGGGATCCAGGGGCCGAGGAGTTTCCAATTTTGGAAGTTCCGGTTCCGGGGTGTTACCCGATAATCCTGGTCCGCTGCCTGACTCTAAGTTCAGGGATTGGATGTTGTCCTCCCGCGAACCGGCGTCCGGCTCGGAGAGCTCGGGAATCCGGACATAGTTGGTCCTCAAGATAGAGGAAATGTCGCCGCATTGTTCCTCCACCACTTCAATATGATGGGTGACCGATGGAGAGTTAATCTCCCTTTGATCGGGTTTAAGCCCAATCCGATCATAGTCCGTAGCGACTCCCAAGGCGACGATGTGATCCAAGAGCTCGTTTAAGGATGCGAGCTCCATTGGATCCATCTGTTCGGCGAGTGCCGATTTGACGTGGAGGTTGTTTCCGATGACCCGAGAAGTCATCGTCGGCGCGGCGGCTGTGACACCCCAAAATTTTGGCCTTGTTTTATTAAATTAAAATTTTTGCCAGGAATTAAAACTTTGATTTTTTTGGACTCCCTTTTGATTTTTTAAGCATTTCCTTTCTTATTATCATGGAGTTGTTCCCTAAAGTGAAAATCTTTCAAATATGTTATTGGACTTGTTTAACCTCTCAAGAAAAACTTTTCTTTTATCAGTATAACTAATTACATAATTAATTTGCTTGATCTTTATTTTCTTGAAAAATGGTTTTCCAAGGTTATATGGCCATAATTGAACTACAACCATTTGATAAATTCACTTAAAATTCCAACCAAAATTTGGAGATGTCATGTGATGTTTTTAAATCACTTTTATACAAAAATATCTTTTATTCATGAAATATTTTGAGCTCTACACTCAATTTTTCTTCTCTGGTCCAGAGTGCAATTTTGCACTACAACCCATCTAAATATTTCTTTCTAGCCTCCACCAAAATTATGGGATGTTGGTAGTAGCATATGATTCAACATTATGCAAAAACCTAGTGATGTTATTTGAAAATTTTGAGTGAATCAACCTCTTTTCCATTCTGGTCCAGCCTTGTGATTGCTACTACAACCCTATTTATTTTTGCTCCAGTAACCTTGTGCCTTCTCCTACTTGTAGACAGCCCTACCAAACCCTTAAGTCTAGGAGCATGCACCCTTTGGGTCATTTTTGGTTCATGAAATAATGCCATTTATCTCCTGTCCAGAATTAAAGTTTTGTAAAACTTGCACTAGAAAGTTTCTCCTTTGGTCCAAATGACCTGACCACTCTCTCTTGCATCTAAGGAGACCCTGATCTGGAGAATTTGGCCACTCCAAGAAATGCCTAAGTGCCCTTGGCATTTTGTCAAACACCTTACGGGCATGATCTGTTTTGACATGAATTTTGACATTGCACTATGAGCTTGCACCTTTGATCAAACCAACTTGTCCACTAGGCTCCCAGTTACTCCTAACCTAGGCCTGTTAAGTGCCAGCCTCACCCAAGCCCTGTAGCAGGTCCTGGCATTACGACGAGCACGTCCCGTGCATGCCCAGAACGCGAGCAGAGCGTGCATTTTGCACGCACGTGCGCCGAGCCGACACGCTGGCCCCCCTGGTTTTGGCCCGCTTTGCAGCACCACGCCACGCGCTCCCCTTCTTACCGCAACGCGCCAAGAGCCCCTCGCCACAGCTTCGGCAAGCCAAAAGCTAGCCGCCACGGCCGCCCGACAGCCCCTGCTCATGTCGGCGCCGCCCGAGCCTCTTCCGCTCGCCAGCTCGCCCCTGGAACAGTGCCCGCTCGTCCGCTAGCTCTTGCCGCCACCCCCAGCCCCGCCACTTTGCCCTGCAAGCTACAGAACATCGGTCGCCGGCAGCCTTATCCACCGCCGCGGAACCGACCTTGTCGCGCTATAAAAGGAGGCCCCCGAGCTCATCCGAGCACTCAGGCGACCTCAGGCCACCCCAATGGCGCTCCCCTAGCTCGCAATCGACCCGGGGAGGTCTCCTTCCCCATCTCCGGCAACCGCAGCCGCCACCACTGCCCCGGCCATTCTGGCACCACCAAGGCCACCCCCTCTCCATTCTCTTCACCAGGAACCTTCTCATCCTCCCGTGAACTCGTTCCCCTGCTCGATTTTGATCGGGAACCATCGTAGCCCCAAACACACTTTGCTCCCGAAGCTCCCTCCGCCGTGAAGCTCGCCGCCGACGACTCCGTCCACCCCCGAGACTGTAGCAACCACCGACGGGACCGCCTCGACCCCCTGAGCCCGTGGATGGCTTTGGTTTCTCGAATGGTGCTGCCGTTCGCCGGCGAGCAACGCCGGAACCTCGCCCTGCTCGGACAAAGGAGGAGGAAGGAGGCGCGACGACTGGTCAAACCTGACCAGTGGGCCCCCCTGGACCCACTGTCAGTGACCCTGTACCTATCCACGTGGGTTAAGTGAAGGCGTAATCCACCCCAGTACGTTTCCCCCGCTCCGAAAGCGTATTCCCCTCTGAAACGTTTTCTTTTCTGTTTTATTTTAAATAACAGATTTTGAGCAAATCTTTGACTGCCTATAGCTTTTTAAATATAACTCCAAATGAATTGATTCTTTTTCCTACATCTCTCAAATTCTGTCTAGTTTATTTTAAGAATTATTTGAAAATTTTCCAAACAACTTTTTTGTACTGTTTTTGAAATATGTGTTATTTGCATATTTTTGAAAATAGGATTTTGGAAGAGAAGAAAGCTTTCAAAAGTTTTGGAGTGCACCCTGCCTTTCCACACCATTGAAGGCAAGCATTCTGAACCCCGGAATAATATTTTTTGGTGTGTTAGTTGACACGTTTATAACACCACCATATATCGGAGAACTTGTTATTTCATGTGATATGATCATTTGCATGAATGCATAGTGATTTCCTTGCTGTTGGAAATGAATATACTTGTGATGGTAATCATCCTCATGTGCCTTGCATGCATGCCGGAAAGGAATCCGGGAAAGCCTCTGCCTTGGGTAGGAGTGAGCTTGTCGCCGGTCCCCGTCGGGATGGTTATGTCCGGTATGGCATAGTGAGGTATAATGGGTGGTGATTTCGTCGGTTGAAATATATTTGATATACATGTCATGCAGGGAATTTATAAACCTCCTGAGTCGACTGTAGACCGAGTCTTGTTCCAGTAACCCCCATACTTGCCTCGTACTACCACTCGTCCCTGCCGCAGGTAGGGTACGGTTCAGTAAGTCGTCAACCCCTTTCAAGCACACACCGTACACAGAGGCCATGGTGGAAGATATTGGTTGTAGCCGGTAGGCAGGCCACCTGGTCCGGGGGCATGGGTGTTTCCGGTTGGGACCGAGAGGGGAGGCCACCCCTTAGAGCGCGCGATATAAATTTGATCCCATGCTACGCGAGGTTGTAGCCTCCCCACTTAGAGTTTTGCTTAACAAGTGTCGTGGGTGATTCCAGACACCGATGAGTTAAGCTGGTGTGTGCAAGTTAGGCATGTTTTCAACTAAAAGGCCGTAGACGGAATTAGTCCCGATGGACTAAAGGAATCCGTTACTCGTGGGTAAAGAGTACACCCTCTGCAGAGATTAAAACCTATTCGAATAGCCGTGTCCATGGTTAAGGATTACAGTCTGGGATGGGTCAAGTGTTGGTCTTAGTGTCGGTCTTCAGAGGAGATATTGTTAAACCAAACTTGGATACCGACTAGTTACTTGTGAGGACCATGATTATTATTTTGTGATGGACTAACCCGTTGCATTATCTGTATTATCGAGTATCCCTGGGACAGTTCTACCTCCTGGATATTCATTGTGATTATTTATTTTATAAGCCCTTTACGTGGTGTCGCTGAGACGCCCGACTGTGGCATTTCTCTTATAAGCCCTTTATGTGGTGTCGCTCAGACACCCGACTGTGGCATTTCTTTTAAAGCCCTTTATGTGGTGTCGCTCAAACGCCCGACTGTGGCATTTCTTTCGAAGCCCTTTATGTGGTGTCGCTCAGACGCCCGACTGTGGCATTTCTTTTAAAGCCCTTTATGTGGTGTCGCTCAGACGCCCGACTGCGGCATTTTATTCCCACTCCATTACTGCTTATTCATGTTGCATGAAAATAACCTGCTTGCATGCATAAGAGATGTTTTATTTATGACTGACGATGTGATCATAGAATTTTTCAGTGCATGATTATCAATTATATTATCCCAGTGTTCATAATATTTGCGAGTACATTCAAAGTACTCACTGGCTTGCCCCTGGCTATTGTCTTGGCCAGATTTCTGCTTGGAGAGGAGCGTTGCAATAACAGCCTCGGGACCTAAGCAACGGTGATAGCAGCCTCGCGAAGATAGGAATTAACCTGGTCAGCTGTTCCTGTGGGAAATGGAGCCCCATAGACACCGACGACTCACAAACCGCTTCCGCCATCGACCACTAGAAACCCAATTGTTGTACTCACAGGCCAGAATGGTCTTGTACTACATATTTTGTATTTTTGCTTGGAATTTCTGTATCAAGTTGGAGCCTCATCAGCTAACAGTAATCCTGGGGCTGATGAGCACGACGGTCTTTTTCTGGAAATTTATACCCGGAAAAACCGGTCGTGACAGCGGCCGAACAGGCGGTCATGGTGAAACCGCCTAGCTGGAGAGTTTGGCCGACAGCCAAAGCTCCACCAATAGTAGTACCATCTTTAAAGACGAGACGAGACATCCTTCCTTCTGGCGACAGCATAGAGGAACTCTCTATGAAAGCACCAATGTCGGTGTCAAAACCAGCGGATCTCGGGTAGGGGGTCCCGAACTGTGCGTCTAAGGCAGATGGTAACATGAGGCAGGGGACACGATGCTTTACCCAGGTTCGGGCCCTCTCGATGGAGGTAAAACCCTACGTCCTGCTTGATTAACATTGATGATATGAGTAGTACAAGAGTAGATCTACCACGAGATCGGAGAGGCTAAACCCTAGAAGCTAGCCTATGGTATGATTGTCTGTTGTCCTACGGACTAAAACCCTCTGGTTTATATAGACACCAGAGGGGGCTAGGGTTACACAAGGTCTGTTACAAAGGAGAAGATATACATATCCATATTGCCTAAGCTTGCCTTTCACGCCAAGTAGAGTCCCATCCGGACACGAGACGAAGTCTTCAATATTGTATCTTCATAATCCAACAGTCCGGCCAAAGGATATAATCCGGCTGTCCGGAGACCCCCTAATCCAGGACTCCCTCAGGGTCCTTTGGGCAAGCTTTATTGAGGTCCTTGAAATCAACACAGAGGCGCCAGGATTTATCCTTCTTTGGTACCATCACCAGGTTTGCTAGCCAGTCCGGGTGTTATATTTCTCTGATGAATCTGTCCTCCAATAACTTGGCTAGTTCCTCTCCCATGGCCTGTCTCTTAGGTTCGGAGAAACGCCGAAGAGCATGCTTGACCGGCTTGAATGCCTTTAGGATATTGAGGCTATGCTCGGCCAACCTGCGTGGGATTCCTGGCATGTATGAGGGATGCCAGGCGAATATGTCCCAATTCTCGTGCAGGAACTCTCATAGTGTGGCGTCCATGGCGGGGTTTAACTGTGCCCTGATGGAGGCTGTTTTTGTAGGGTCCGTTGGGTGGACTTGGAATTTGACTATTTCATCCGCTAGTTTAAAAGAGGTGGACTTGGATCTCTTATTGAGTATCACGTCATCCCTGTCCACTGTGGAGCGTAGCGTGGTTAATTCCTCGACCGAGAGGGCTTCGAATAATGCCTCGAGGGCCAATGCGGTTGTTTTGTTTTCGGCACGGAGTGCTGTGTCCGGATCACTGGCGAGAGTGATTATTCCGTTGGGCCCGGGCATTTTGAGCTTCATGTACCCATAATGTGGTACGGCTTGGAAGATCGTGAACGCCTCACGTCCTAAAAGGGAGTGGTATCCACTGCTGAACGGGGCCACTTCAAATGTAATTTCTTAGGACCTATAGTTCTCTCGCGTACCGAATACCATATCTAGTGTGATTTTCCCAGCGCATCATGCCTCCCAACTGGGTTTGATTCCCCTGAAGGTTGTGCTACTTTGCTCAATGCGGTTCCGGTCTATTTCCATTTTTTGAAGAGTTTCCTCATAGATGAGGTTTAATCCACTGTCGCCGTCCATGAGTACTTTGGTGAGTCGAAAGCCGTCCACAATTGGACTGAAGACCAGTGCGGCTGGTGCTCGGGCTGTTCGTAATTTAGGTTCGTCGCTGGCATTGAAGCTAATAGCCGTGTCACTCCATGGATTTATTGCTGCTACGTGGCAGATTTCGGCTATGCTGCGGAGTGTTCGCTTCCGCCTATTATTTGACGCGAAGGTCTCAAAGACTGTTAACACCGTATTGTTATCCATAGTATGGTGCTCTGTGGAATTTGGGATAAGAAGATCCTCACCACTTTTGGCCACTTGCCGGAGTATCAAACATGCTCTAAGGTTGTGCGTTGGTATTGTATCCGCTGTACTATGAATTTTGCAGGGTCCGTTAAGCCATCCCTCTAGTACGGTTCCATGACCTGTAGAGGGTTTTTGTTTCTTTGCAACTAGCTCGGGTGTCTTATGATAGTGCACCCTTTTACTTCGGACTGGGTGTATATTCGGAGCCGGATTATCCCAAAATTTCGTTTCGGTTTTCCAGGCGCTTTCCATCGCACAGTACTTTCGTACTATGGACGCCAAGTCAGCGAAGCGTGATATGTCACGACGACTTAAGGCGTTAAGGATTCCCTTGTCCGTGCAATTATTGCAGAAAAGTGACATTGCATCTTCCTCAAGATAGTCCTTAACCTTGTTCATCACAAGGAGGAATCTGGCCCAATAATGATGTACTATTTCATGGGGCTCTTGCCTAATGTGGGAAAGATCGTTTATGTCTGGGTGGGTGGGTGGATCTGAGTCCGAACCCCTACCCGATCTGAGACCCAGGGGCCAAGGAGTTTCCAATCTTGGAAGCTCGGGTTCCGGAGTGCTGCCGATAAGTCTGGCCCGCTGCCTGATTCTAGATTCAGGGCTTGGGTGATGTCCTCCCGTAAGTGGGTATCCGGCTCGGAGAGCTCAGGAATCCGGACATAGTTAGTCCTCAAAAGAGAGGAAGAGTTGCCGCATTGTTCCTCCACCACCGCAACGTGATGGGTGACCGATGGAGAGTCAATCTCCCTTTGATTGGGTTTAAGCCCAATCCGATCATAGTCCATAGCGACTCCGAGCCGACGTGGAGGTTGCTTTTCATGACCTGAGAAGTCATTGTCGGTGCAGCGGCCGAACAGGCAGTCATGACGAAACTGCCTAGCCAAAGAGTTTGTCCGATAGCCAGAGCTCCCTCGGCGGTAATGTTGTATTTAACAACGAGATGAGGCATCCTTCCTTATGGCGATGTCATAGAGGAACTCTCAATGAAAGCACCAATGTCGGTGTCAAAACCGGCGGATCTCGGGTAGGGGGTCCCGAACTGTGCGTCTAAGGCAGATGGTAACAGGAGGCAGGGGACACGATGTTTTACACAGGTTCGGGCCCTCTTGATGGAGGTAAAACCCTACGTCCTACTTGATTTATTCTTGATGATATGAGTATTACAAGATTTGATCTACCACGAGATCGAAGAGGCTAAACCCTAGAAGCTAGCCTATGGTATGATTGTATGTTGTCCTACGGACTAAAACCCTCCGGTTTCTGTAGACACCAGAGGAGGCTAGGGCTACACAAGGTCGGTTACAAAGGAGGAGATATCCATATCCGTACTGCCTAGCTTGCCATCCACGCCAAGTAGAGTTCCATCCGGACACGAGACGAAGTCTTCAATCTTGTATCTTCATAGTCCAACAGTCCGGCCAAAGGATATAATTCGGCTGTCCGGATATCCCCTAATCCAGGATTCTCTCAGGGTCCATATGGGTGGTTGCTATACTTTTGCTACATTTGCAAAGTTCTTACAACTCTCGCTTTTGATACATTTGGTTCTTTTCAGTTGTAACACTTAAACTTGATGGTCGTCTGCTACCTTTTCGTCAACTATGTGATGCGATGATAAATTCTACATGTGCGATGATAAATCCCGCACGAAGTCATTTTGCAGACGTCCATTTTTCATTATGCATGTCATTATCTTCGTTATATCCTTTCATGCACGATGAATTGTCTTCATAAGTAGAAGAGGAGCTCCACGAATACAACCTGCCATGTGCATTTGCATTCAAAAGCAAAATACTTATATGCACAGCTTCAGGGGGAGCCTTTCTGCTACTTACGAAGACAATACCTAAATCCTTTACAATTTCACATACTTTTATCCCCGTTGAAAACTTCAACCAGTTTGTCATCAATCATCAAAAAGGGGGAGATTGTAAGTGCATCTAGTGCCCCCCCTAATTGGTTTTGGAGTATTGACGACAAACCTGGTTGAGCGACTAATGTGTTTGTGAGAATTGCAGGACAACACAGGTAGTAGTCCCTCATTGATTCGGTTTACCTACCGGAGATGACCCCTAAAAATGTATGAAGACATTGAAGACAAAGGTGGTATGTGAAGACATTCACATTGAGGACTATGACAAGAGAAGACATTGTGCGAAGACTATGGAGCACGAAGACTTAGTTGTTTCGTTGTTTCCTTTTCTTCTTTGTTGAGTCATAGGAACCACCGTACTGTTAAGTGGGGTCCTAGTGAACAAAGTCAGAGTGACTGAAGTGATGCTTAATCAAAATCCTATGTCTTCGAGAAGTCAGCTTTACTTGTAGCCCAAGTAAAGTTGCCGCGTGTGTTTCAAATCTGACCGTTGGAACACGTGTCAGTTCCTAAGTGACCCAGGTTCATTTCGGACAAATCAGGTCGGGTTGCCTAGTGGCTATAAATAGACCACCCCCTACACCATAAATTGGTGGCTGCTCAGAGTTAGTGCACGGCTTTTGTCGTTTGAGAGCAACCCACCTCGAAGCCTTTGAGAGAGAAATCCTTGCGAGGACAAAGACCTAAACACCCAGAGCCAAAGAGTGTTAGGCATCACTAAAGTCTTCTTGTCTGTGTGATCTGAAGACTTGTTACACTTGAGGACTATGAATCCTCCTGCCGGTTCGGCGTCGCGTTCTGAGCATCCAAGAGTCATTGTGGATCGTCGATGAACAAAGTCTGTGAAGGTTTGGAAGTCTACCTTGAAGACTTACCAGAGTGATTGAGCGAGGACTGGGTGTCCTTAGCTCAAGGGGAATAAGGTGAAGACATGGTATTCTGAGTTAAATCTCAGCCTCCCTAACCAGACATACAGTTGTCACAACAACTAGAACTGGTCCGACAAATCGTTGTCTTCAACAAGAAACTGGTTCTATCCTTCCCATCTCTTTATTTACACTTGGTCCTTGTGAAGTCATTGCCTGTTTGCATTATCCATTTGTCTTCACTGTGTGACTGTTTGTTCTGATTGGCTTCATACTATCTTCCATCCTGATTCATACTGCCTAGCTGCTATTAGTCTTCGTGCTCTCACTTCATTGAATACTTGACTATGGCTTGTCTAGTGTAGTCTACCTTCCGCTGCATGGTTATAGGTTGATTTCTATCGTTTGTCTTCAAAACTCCCATGTTTTGAAGACTTTCATAAAAATCGCCTATTCAACCGCCCTCTAGTCGATAACTAGCACTTTCACCTCTACTCACCCACACCCCATGTTATTCTGCAGCGACGGCAGCCTCGCACCGCAGCCGAACCAGTGAACCCTTGTACTCCTCTCCGCGTGAGTATCCACTATCGCGTATTCCGCGGCTCCGCGTCGTCCCCTTCCTGGGCCTCACCATCGTCCACCGCCTTGGTGCTCTCGGCGCAGCATGGTCAATGTGGTCAATAAACGACTTCCATCGAAAGAGTACTGTACGTCGAGAGGCTGACAGCTAGGTCCACGGCCACAGCAAGGAAGTGCCTCCTTATTACGCAAAAATAATGATTCCTCCACCTGACAGCATGGACCCACCGTATGGGCCACTGTATTTCGCAAAAAAATGTTTCCCCCTGACCGCTCGGACCCACCAGCTGCATCTTCGCACGCAAGGAAGTGCCTGACAGTCGAGACCCACCTGTTCGAAGCATACGTAGCATTGTCATTCTGTCGATCTGTCTGCAGGCTGCAGTAATGAACCATGGCCGTGTAAGGAAGGGCACGTGTCCTAGTATAGGCGCACACGTGTCGTAGTAGAGGCGCGCACATAACATGTACACGTTGTGGAAATATGCCCTAGAGGCAATAATAAAAGTATTATTATTATATTTCCTTGTTCATGATAATTGTCTTTTATTCATGCTATAACTGTATTATCCGGAAATCGTAATACACGTGTGAATACATAGACCACAATATGTCCCTAGTGAGCCTCTAGTTGACTAGCTCGTTGTGATCAACAGATAGTCATGGTTTCCTGGCTATGGACATTGGATGTCGTTGATAACGGGATCACATCATTAGGAGAATTATGTGATGGACAAGACCCAATCCTAAGCCTAGCACAAAGATCGTGTAGTTCGTTTGCTAGAGCTTTGCCAATGTCAAGTATCTCTTCCTTTGACCATGAGAGCGTGTAACTCCTGGATACTGTAGGAGTGCTTTGGGTGTATCAAACGTCACAACGTAACTGGGTGACTATAAAGGTGCACTACAGGTATCTCCGAAAGTATCTATTGTTTTATGCGGATCGAGACTGGGATTTATCACTCCGTGTAAATGGAGAGGTATCTCTGGGCCCACTCGGTAGGACATCATCATATGCGCAATGTGACCAAGGAGTTGATCACGGGATGATGTGTTACGGAACGAGTAAAGTGACTTGCCGGTAACGAGATTGAACAAGGTATTGGATACCGACGATCGAGTCTCGGGCAAGTAACATACCGATAGACAAAGGGAATTGAATACGGGATCGATTGAGTCCTTGACATCGTGGTTCATCCGATGAGATCATCATGGAACATGTGGGAGCCAACATGGGTATCCAGATCCCGCTGTTGGTTATTGACCGGAGAACGTCTCGGTCATGTCTGCATGTCTCCCAAACCCGTAGGGTCTACACACTTAAGGTTCGATGACGCTAGGGTTATAAAGGAACCTTGTATGTGGTTACCGAATGTTGTTCGGAGTCCCGGATGAGATCCCGGACGTCACGAGGAGTTCCGGAATGGTCCGGAGGTAAAGATTTATATATGGGAAGTCCTGTTTTGGTCACCGGAAAAGTTTCGGGCGATATCGGTAATGTACCGGGACCACCGGGAGGGTCCCGGGGGTCCACCAAGTGGGGCCACCTGCCCCAGAAGGTTGCGTGGGCCAAGTGTGGGAGGGGACCAGCCCCTAGGAGGGCTGGTGCGCCCCCCACAAGGGGGCCAAGGCGCAAGGGAGAGTGGGAGGGGGCAAACCCTAGTCCAGATGGGCCTTAAGGCCCATATTGGTGCGCCTCCCTCTCCTCTCCCCCCTTGGCCGCCTCCCCTTTGCCATCTAGGGCTGGCCGCACCCCTTGGGGGTGGGAAACCCTAAAGGGGGCGCAGCCCCCCCTTGCCCCTATATATAGATGAGGTTTGGGGCTGCCATACACATGAGTTCTCTCCCTCTTGGTGCAGCCCTACCTCTCTCCCTACTCCTCCTCTCCCATAGTGCTTGGCGAAGCCCTGCGGGATTACCACGCTCCTCCACCACCACCACGCTGTTGTGCTACTGCTGGATGGAGTCTTCCTCAACCTCTCCCTCTCTCCTTGCTGGATCAAGGCGTGGGAGACGTCACCGGGCTGTACGTGTGTTGAACGCGGAGGTGTCGTGCGTTCGGCACTTGATCATCGGTGATTTGAATCACGACGAGAACGACTCCTTCAACCCCGTTCACTTGAACGCTTCCGCTTAGCGATCTACAAGGGTATGTAGATGCACTCTCTTTCTACTCGTTGCTGGTCTCTCCATAGATAGATCTTGGTGACACGTAGGAAAATTTTGAATTTCTGCTACGTTCCCCAACAGTGGCATCATGAGCTAGGTCTATTGCGAAGATTCTTTGCACGAGTAGAACACAAAGTAGTTGTGGGCGTTGATTTTGTTCAATATGCTTACCGTTACTAGTCCAATCTTGTTTCGACGGTATTGTGGGATGAAGCGGCCCGGACCGACCTTACACGTACTCTTACGTGAGACAGGTTCCACCGATTGACATGCACTTGGTGCATAAGGTGGCTAGCGGGTGCCAGTCTCTCCCACTTTAGTCGGAACGGATTCGATGAAAAGGGTCCTTATGAAGGGTAAATCGCAATTGGCATATCACGTTGTGGTTTTGCGTAGGTAAGAAATGTTCTTGCTAGAAACCCATAGCAGCCATGTAAAACATGCAAAAAACAATTAGAGGACGTCTAACTTGTTTTTGCAGGGTATGCTTTGTGATGTGATATGGCCAAGAAGAATGTGATGAATGATATGTGATGTATGAGATTGATCATGTTCTTGTAATAGGATTCACGACTTGCATGTCGATGAGTATGACAACCGGCAGGAGCCATAGGAGTTGTCTTTATTTATTGTATGACCTGCGTGTCATTGAAGAACGCCATGTAAACTACTTTACTTTATTGCTAAATGCGTTAGTCATAGAAGTAGAAGTAGTTGTTGGCGTGACAACTTCATGAAGACACGATGATGGAGATCATGATGATGGAGATCATGGTGTCATGCCGGTGACAAGATGATCATGGAGCCCCGAAGATGAAGATCAAAGGAGCTATATGATATTGGCCATATCATGTCACTACTCTATTTGATTGCATGTGATGTTTATCATGTTTATGCATCTTGTTTGCTTAGAATGACAGTAGTAAATAAGATGATCCCTTACAACAATTTCAAGAAGTGTTCTCCCCTAACTGTGCACCGTTGCTACAGTTCGTCGCTTCTAAGCACCACGTGATGATCGGGTGTGATGGATTCTTACGTTCACATACAACGGGTGTAAGACACTTTTACACAGCGAAAACACTTAGGGTTAACTTGACGAGCCTCGCATGTGCAGACATGGCCTCGGAACACGGAGACCGAAAGGTCGAGCATGAGTCGTATAGTAGATACGATCAACATGAAGATGTTCACCGATGATGACTAGTCCGTCTCACGTGATGATCGGACACGGCCTAGTTGACTCGGATCATGTGATCACTTAGATGACCAGAGGGATGTCTATCTGAGTGGGAGTTCATAAGATGAACTTAATTATCCTGAACATAGTCAAAAGGTTTTTGCAAATTATGTCGTAGCTCGCACTTTAGTTCTACTGTTTTAGATATGTTCCTAGAGAAAATATAGTTGAAAGTTGATAGTAGCAATTATGCGAACAGTAGAAAGCTTATGTCCTTAATGCACTGCTCAGTGTGCTGAACCCCAAACGTCGTTTGTGGATGTTTCGAACATCGAACATACACGTTTTGATAACTACGTGATAGTTCAGTTAAATGGTTTAGTAGAGGCACCAAAGACGTTTTCGAAACGTCGCGGAACATATGAGATGTTTTGAGGGCTGAAATTGGGATTTCAGGCTCGTGCCCATGTCAAGAGGTATAAGACCTCCGATGATTTTCTTAGCCTGCAAACTAAGGGAGAAAAGCTCAATCGTTGAGCTTGTGCTCAGATTGTTTGAGTGCAACAATCACTTGAATCGAGTGGGAGTTGATCTTCCAAATGAGATAGTGATGTTTCTCCAAAGTCATTGCCACCAAGCTGCTAGAGCTTCGTGATGAACTATAACATATCAGGGATAGATATGATGATCCTTGAGGTATTCGCGTTGTTTGACATCGCGAAAGTAGAAATCAAGAAGGAGCATCAATTGTTAATGGTTGATGAAACCACTAGTTTCAAGAAGGGCAAGGGAAAGAAGGGATACTTCATGAAACGGCAAATCAGCTGCTGCACCAATGAAGAAACCCGAGGTTGAACCCAAACCCGAGACTAAGTGCTTCTGTAATAAGGGGAACAACCACTGGAGCAGGATTACCCTAGATACTTGGTAGATGAGAAGGCTGGCAAGGTCGATAGAAGTATACATTATGTTAATGTGTACTTTACTAGTACTCCTAGTAGCACCAGGGTATTAGATACCGGTTCGGTTGCTAAGTGTTAGTAACTCGAAATAAAAGCTACGGAATAAACGGAGACTAGCTAAAGGTGAGCTGACGATATGTGTTGGAAGTTTTTCCAAGCTAGATGTGATCAAGCATCGCACGCTCCCTCTACCATCAAGATTAGTATTAAACCTGAATGGTTTATTGCATCTCGATCGTAGGGATACACATTTTCATGCCAAAAGATATAAGATAGTAATGATAGTACCACTTACTTGTGGCACTGCCATGTAAGTCATAATGGTATAAAACGCATGAAGAAGCTCCATGTTGATGGATCTTTGGACTCACTCGTTTTAGAAAAGTTTGAGACATGCGAACCATGTCTATTGGTCTATACGCATGAAGAAACTCCATGCAGATGGATCGTTTGGACTCACTTGATTTTGAATCACTTGAGATATGCAAATCATACCACATGGGCAAGATGACTGAAAAGCCTCGTTTTCAGTAAGATGGAACAAGATAGCAACTTGTTGGAAGTAACACATTTTGATGTGTGCGGTCCAATGAGTGCTGAGGCATGCAGTGAATATCGTTATGTTCTTACTTCACAGATGATTCGAGTAGATGTTGAGAATATTTACTTGATGAAACACAAGTCTGAATTATTGAATGGTTCAAGTAATTTCAGAGTGAAGTAGAAGATCATTGTGACAAGAGGATAAAATGTCTATGATATGATCATAGAGATGAATATCTGAGTTACGAGTTTTGGCACACAATTAAGACATTGTGGAAATTGTTTCGCAATTAATACCGCCTGGAACACCATAGTGTGATGGTGTGTCCGAACATCATAACTGCACCCTATTGGATATGATGCATACCATGATGTCTCTTATCGAATTACCACTATTGTTCATGGGTTAGGCATTAGAGACAACCACATTCACTTTAATAGGACACCACGTAATTCCGATGAGATGACACCGTATGAATTATGGTTTAGAGAAACCTAAGTTGTCGTTTCTTAAAGGTTTGGGCTGCGACGCTTATGTGAAAAAGTTTCAGGATTGATAAGCTCGAACCCAAAGCGGATAAAATACATCTTCATAGGACACCCAAAACAGTTGGGTATACCTCCTAATTCAGATCCGAAAGCAATATGAATTGTTTCTAGAATCGGGTCCTTTCTCGAGGAAAGGTTTCTCTCGAAAAAGTTGAGTGGGAGGATGGTGAAGACTTGATGAGGTTATTGAACCGTCTCTTCAACTAGTGTGTGGCAGGGCACAGGAAGTTGTTCCTGTGGCACCTACACCAATTGAAGTGGAAGCTTATGATATTGATCATGAAACTTCGGATCAAGTCACTACCAAACCTCGTGGGATGACAAGGATACGTACTACATCAGAGTGGTACGTAATCCTGTCTTGGAAGTCATGTTGCTGGACAACAATGAACCTACAAGCTATGGAGAAGCAATGGTGGGCCCGGATTCCGATAAATGGCTCGAGGCCATAAAATCCGAGAACGGATCCATGACTTTGGAAGAAATACTTGATGGTCGTAAGGCCATTGGGTACGGATGGATTTTAAAAGGAAGACAGACAATGATGGTAAGAATTACCATTAAGAAAGCTCGACTTGTCGTTAAGATATTTTCCGACAAGTTCAAGGAGTTGATTACGGTGAGGTTTTCTCACTCGTAGCGATGCTAAGAGTCTGTTGGAATTGGATTAGCAGTTACTGCATGATTGATGAAATCTTGCAGATAGGATGTCAAAACATTGTTTCCTCGACGTTATACTTGAGGAAACGTTGTATGTGATACAACCGGAAGGTTTTGTCAATCCCAAAAGATGCTAATAAGTATGCAAAGCTCCAGCAATCCTTCTAAGGACTGGAGTGAGCATCTCGGAGTTGGAATGTATGCTTTGATGATGATCAAAAATTTTGGGTTTGTACAAAGTTTATGAGAAACTTGTATTTCCAAAGAAGTGAGTGGGAGCACTATAGAATTTCTGATGAGTATATGTTGTTGACATATTGTTGATCAGAAATGACGTAGAATTTCTGGAAAGCATATAGGGTTATTTTGAAAGTGTTTTTCAATGGAAAGCCTGGATTAAGCTACTTGAACATTGAGCATCAAGATCTATAAGGATAGATCAAAATGCTTAATAATACTTTCAAATGAGCACATACCTTGACATGATCTTGAAGGTGTTCAAGATGGACCGGTCAAAGAAGGAGTTCTTGCCTGAGTTGTAAGGTACGAAGTTAAGACTTAAAGCTCGACCACGGCAGAATAGAGAGAAAGGACGAAGGGCGTCCCCTATGCTTAAGACGTAGGCTCTTCAGTATGCTATGCTGTGTACCGCACCTGAAGTGTGCCTTGCCATGAGTCAGTCAAGGGGTACAAGAGTGATCCAAGAATGGCTCACAGGACAGCGGTCAAAGTTATCCTTAGTAACTAGTGGACTAAGGAATTTTCTCGATTATGGAGGTGGTAAAAGAGTTCATCGTAAAGGTTACGACGATGCAAGCTTGACACCTATCCGGATAGCTCTGAGTAGAGAGACCGGATACATATAATGGAGCAATAATTTAGAATAGCTCCAAGTAGAACAGTTGTTTGGAATAGCTCCAAATAGAGTGTGGTAGCTGCATCTAGGAGATGACATAGAGATTTGTAAAGCACACACGGATCTGAAAGGTTCAGACCCGTTGACTAAAACCTCTCTCACAAGCAACATGATCAAACATAAAACTCATTGAGTGTTAATCACATAGTGATGTGAACTAGACTACTGACTCTAGTAAACTCTTGGGTATTAGTCACATGGCGATGTGACCTGTGAGTGTTAATCACATGGCGATGTGAACTAGATTATTGACTCTAGTGCAAGTGGGAGACTGTTGGAAATATGCCCTAGAGGCAATAATAAAAGTATTATTATTATATTTCCTTGTTCATGATAATTGTCTTTTATTCATGCTATAACTATACTATCCGGAAATCGTAATACACGTGTGAATACATAGACCACAATATGTCCCTAGTGAGCCTCTAGTTGACTAGCTCGTTGTGATCAACAGATAGTCATGGTTTCCTGGCTATGGACATTGGATGTCGTTGATAACGGGATCACATCATTAGGAGAATGATGTGATGGACAAGACCCAATCCTAAGCCTAGCACAAAGATCGTGTAGTTCGTTTGCTAGAGCTTTGCCAATGTCAAGTATCTCTTCCTTTGACCATGAGAGCGTGTAACTCCTGGATACCGTAGGAGTGCTTTGGGTGTATCAAATGTCACAACGTAACTGGGTGACTATAAAGGTGCACTACAAGTATCTCCGACAGTATCTATTGTTTTATGCGGATCGAGACTGGGATTTGTCACTCCGTGTAAACGGAGAGGTATCTCTAGGCCCACTCGGTAGGACATCATCATATGCGCAATGTGACCAAGGAGTTGATCACGGGATGATGTGTTACGGAACGAGTAAAGTGACTTGCCGGTAACGAGATTGAACAAGGTATTGGATACCGACGATCGAGTCTCGGGCAAGTAACATACCGATAGACAAAGGGAATTGAATACGGGATCGATTGAGTCCTTGACATCGTGGTTCATCCGATGAGATCATCGTGGAACATGTGGGAGCCAACACGGGTATCTAGATCCCGCTGTTGGTTATTAACCGGAGAACGTCTCGGTCATGTCTGCATGTCTCCCGAACCCGTAGGGTCTACACACTTAAGGTTCGATGACGCTAGGGTTATAAAGGAAGCTTGTATGTGGTTACCGAATGTTGTTCGGAGTCCCGGATGAGATCCCGGACGTCACGAGGAGTTCCGGAATGGTCCGGAGGTAAAGATTTATATATGGGAAGTCCTGTTTTGGTCACCGGAAAAGTTTAGGGCGATATCGGTAATGTACCGGGACCACCGGGAGGGTCCCGGGGGTCCACCAAGTGGGGCCACCTGCCCCAGAAGGTTGCGTGGGCCAAGTGTGGGAGGGGACCAGTCCCTAGGAGGGCTGGTGCACCCCCCACAAGGGGGCCAAGGCGCAAGGGAGAGTGGGAGGGGGCAAACCCTAGTCCAGATGGGCCTTAAGGCCCATATTGGTGCGCCTCCCTCTCCTCTCCCCCCTTGGCCGCCTCCCCTTTGCCATCTAGGGCTGGCCGCACCCCTTGGGGGTGGGAAACCCTAAAGGGGGCGCAGCCCCCCCTTCCCCCTATATATAGATGAGGTTTGGGGCTGCCATACACATGAGTTCTCTCCCTCTTGATGCAGCCCTACCTCTCTCCCTACTCCTCCTCTCCCATAGTGCTTGGCGAAGCCCTGCGGGATTACCACGCTCCTCCACCACCACCATGTTGTTGTGCTGCTGCTGGATGGAGTCTTCCTCAACCTCTCCCTCTCTCCTTGCTGGATCAAGGCGTGGGAGACGTCACCGGGCTGTACGTGTGTTGAACGCGGAGGTGTCGTGCGTTCGGCACTTGATCATCGGTGATTTGAATCACGACGAGAACGACTCCTTCAACCCCGTTCACTTGAACACTTCCGCTTAGCGATCTACAAGGGTATGTAGATGCACTCTCTTTCTACTCGTTGCTGTTCTCTCCATAGATAGATCTTGGTGACACGTAGGAAAATTTTGAATTTCTGCTACGTTCCCCAACACACGTATGTATAGCCAGGGTGCAAGAAAGAAAATACGGCCACATACATACATACATACGGGCGGGGTCTCGAACGCCTACGCGCGCATACTTACGGCCAGGGCTCATGTACATGGCTGGGTTAGAACGGAGAAACTGCATCTCGTTTTCATCGGGAGCCAACCAGCTTGGATGGAACAGCCGATCGAAACAAGGCCTAGCATACCGCAGAACGGAGGAAACGGCCTTGTGTTCGATCGGCCACGGTCGAAACGAGATCCTGTTCATCGGGAGGGGTCTGGCGTACCGCAAAACGGAGGAAACGGACTTCTCTTGGACCACCTACGGTCAAAATGGGGTCCTGTTGATCGAGAGGGGTGTGGCATACCGCAAAACGGAGGAACCGAACTTGTGTTGGAGTGCTACCGGCGAAACGGGGGTCCTGTTCGTCGGGAGGGGTGTGGCGTACCGCAAAACAGGACTCCACGGGATACTTTTCATCTTCACCATCGACCTCCTCCAGCCTCCACGGGCTACTGTTCATCCACCATTGACCTCCTCCAGCCTCCACATGCGACTGTTCATCCACGGGCTCCTATTCATCAAGCATCCATCACTCCTCCACCTGCTACTATTCAACCAGCCCTCTCCACGGGGTCATGTTCAACCACCCCTCCACAGGCTACTGTTCATCCAGCCCTCCACTAGCTACTATTCAACCAGCCCTCCACGGGGTCCTATTCATCCAGCCCTCCACAGGGTCTTGTTCAGCCACACCCAGCTG